>NW_021620443.1:706997-755079 GCF_004785775.1 Grammomys surdaster | reverse complement strand
GGAGGTGTGGTGGGGGAGTGTGGAGTGGGGGCGTGGTGGTATGGGGGTGTTGTTTTTGTTAATACTCCCTTACACTGATAGGAGAAAACTTCCTCATGGGATTTCAGGATACCTCTAGCTCCCTCCATTCTCCAGAACCACAGCTGTCGTTTTCAGGCTGGATGTTTACAATGTGAACCAAGATTAGGGCAAAAAAAAAAAAATCGGTCCTCCCTCCTAGCCATTGATGTTTGTCTCTACTGAAATATGCAGCCTGTAGGAATTATTTTGACCTTAAGATATAATCTTTTGTGCATCCAAACCAGCATATACTCAACTATATTTGAAACAAATTGGATGTTTAACTTTATCATAAGAGTCGGTGATAACTTTTTAGTTAGTGATAGATTAACTGTTTCTCAACATTATTAAGGATTTTTGTTGTTGTTGTTGTGATATTACAATTTTATTTGATTTTCTTTTTCATTCCACTTTGTGACCCTGTTACCTGGGCAATGAATGAAGAAGGCTCTTCATGATCGAGTAAAGAATATACTTGATTCTGCTAGATATTTTTAAAACTGAAGCTGAAGGTCTTTGCTTCATCCACAAGAAGAAAGTTCTGTATGTGCAGCAGATATAACAGGGTTTGGAAGTCACCTAGTGCTTCCAGCTTCACCTCACTTCAGCCGGTATAAAGTGGCCTAGCCACTGGGATCGATAGAGGTGGAACTTGTGGCTTAGGCTACTTAATTTTTTAAAATTCTCTTAGAATATTGCTTGCTTGTAAATAATTTGACATTTTATCAAATTCACCAACTTGTAAAAATGTGTAGATAGTGAAGGGGGTTTGGATAGATTTCACTTAACCGTTGTGCTCTTTGGAGCTGTGTGCATGTGACTTTGGGCTTAACGTAGGACATACCTTTATTCTATTTATAGTAGTTATTTTATTCCATGAATCCCTACTAAATACCACCATAAGCCATGCACCAATAAGAAGATTGCTAGCGTTACAGAAGTAAAAAGGGCCAGGATCAGAAGTGCACACCATTAATCCCAGCACTAGGGAGGCAGAAGCAGGCAGATCTCTGTGAGTTCAAGGTCAGTCTGATCTACATGGAGAATTCTAGGTCAGCCATAGCTACATAGTAAGATCCTGTCTCAACAACAAAAGGAGAACTAAAAGCAGTAATCTATGACCATTATGTAGCACTTGGGTTTTCCTGGCGTCTATGATCTTGAATAACGTTCCCCTTGGACCATACACTGAGAGTAAAGTAAGTTTTGCCCCTGGTGATTACATAAGCTGCAGCTTCCAGATGAAAGTGACTTTATTCTTCTAGAATGAATGACTCTCAACTTACTTCTCAAATAAAACACCAAGGGATATCATTTTCACAGAAGTTCTAGCGAGATACTTCTTTTTTCACATATGTTCAGTAAACCTTGTTTGTGTATGAACCTTCAGCTGTGCTGTTGGCAGGTGTCTGTGTGCTTCCTCACTGACCAGGCACAGACACGCACCTGTGTCCTCAGCCCCCGCCACACAAGAGCATGGGAATCAGAACGTCAGGGTCATCCTCTGAAACAGGGAGAACTCACTTCAGCATAGTAAATAATGACTGACCATAGAAGAATGGCTTCATCCTAAGTTGAAGAGTATTAAAAACCAAAGAAAGACTCGTAACTCTCCTAGGCTGCAGGAAAAAAGACTCCTAAAACATTGCTATCAGTTGTATCTGAAATTGGTAAAGTACCCCAGAGAGGTGAAAATTACCTCACGGGAACAGGCTGCCTCTGGGTTTTCTTAGGGCAGTTGCTGTGGGTCTCATGCAGGTCACTTGTTTGTCTGCTGGGCAGCCAGCATTCCTCACAGTTCACAAAGGCTTCTCTGTTCATCCTGCAGCTGGACTGCTTACTCCTGATCCGCGGATCAGAGAACGGAAGAAACCAGGCCAGGAGGGCGCCCGAAGAAAGTTCACCTGGAAGAAGCGCTGAGACCATTCACAGGAGAGTGAGAAGCACCACATCTGTCTGCCTGGCTCATGGTGGAACACAGTCATGTACACTGACCAAGGAGGCAGCATTTACACATTGTCTTGGGTTTAAGTTAGGACATGATTTATTTTTTAGTGCTATTTTGTTATGGTTACCATTGAAAATAATAAAAAGAATGTTGGTTTCATTCTCTGTTATTATTTTTTTTTAACTTTTTAAAAAATACAGCAGTGTAACTTAGGAAATCTTTGCATATCGGACTTGTAAGTTACAGGTACCTCATTATGCAGGACTCTTATTTGAAAAGTGAAAGGCCTACCAGAGGCAGACCGTCCCTCACCGATGCTAGAGAGTTGTCCCACACAGTAGTTCTTGCAGCATCCTTTTGGGGTTGAGAGCTAAGATTGGAAGGATTTGGTTACAGCAGGAGCTCAGCCGAGCTAGCGAGCTCTGAGCTTCCAGTGTTGGGTGGCTGGTGAGGCTACAGCCAGTGAGGGGCCCAGCTTAGCTTTCAGTTTCTGGACAGAGAGTGAAGAGGCTGAGCCTATTTTGAATTAGTTTGGGGTTTGGGTTTTATAATTTTTAATCATATATTTAAGGTATACAATAGAGTATTTTGTATACATAATGAAAGGTTTAATGCAATCAAGAGAAATAACACATCCATCATCTCAAACGGCTCCCTCCATTGTCCATGGAATGAGAAGCAGAATCCTGACATGCACGCTGTGCTTTGTAGACTCACTCGTCCTGTGGTACTGAAACTTCTTACCCTTGGCCTGGGTCTTCTCATCTGCCCTACCACACCGACCCTCAAATGCAGTAACTACTGTTGTACTGTTTCTCACAGTTCCACTTTTATCGACTCCACAGCTAAATAAAATTGTGTGCAGCGTCTTTCTGTGTCTTCTTGTTAAACTTATAATGTCCTCGAGGTTCATCCAGGACGAATGGACAGGATGTTTTTAAAGTCTGAATTTACATATGCATACAAATGGCCCTTAGCAGACACCTTTAAGCCCTCTGGCTGGAATATAAACACACCCTCAGTATACACTTTTAATCCCAAACAGTGAAGATAACATTATTTTGGAGAAGCACCCATTTTTGAAAGTGATGTTGAATTGAGACAAAGTGACAAATCAGGCAGATTGGACAGAATAGGATAGGCCCAAGTCTCACAAGAAGAGAGAAAAGGGAAGGTACTTAAAGGAACAGTGCACAAAGAAAGAGTTATACCAGGAGAGTTTTACAGAGACAGGTTGAAGAAGAAAGAACAAGCTAGACACAGGACGAGACAGCAGGAGCCAGAGAATGAGGTGGTAGAAGATTAGAACATTGCTTTAGTTAGCTTGAGGCCAAGCACAGTAATTCAGTCAGACGCTGAGGGAGAAGCCAGATTGAATCAGTCAGCTTGGAGAGGAGTTTGTAAGACAAGGAAGGCCAAGCTTATTCAGCAGCAAGGCTCAGAGGCTGAAAACATTCTAGGCCTAGATAAGATTGTACAGAGGCTAGAGGCTTCCAGGACTGGGCCTGGGTAAGCTGGCTGAGGCAATAAGCCTCGGAGATGACAGTTACTTCCAAAATAAAAGTTATTTTACATATTTATGCTTACCTTGTGTCAACTTGATGCAACTTGAAGTCACATAGGTGACAAAGCTCTTGCCAGTCTACTTCCTCGTGTCGAGTACCTCAAGCTCCTGCTGCCAGCCCTTCTCTGCCACGATACCTGTACCCTCAGGCTCCTGCCGCCAGCCCTTCTCTGCCACGATACCCCGTACCCTCAAATCCCAACCCAAAACAAAACAAAAAACTTTTCTTCTGTGAGCACTTTTCAGCTCAGTATTTCACCATAGCAACGAAATAAGCAATACCCCCATACTGATTTCTATATTGGTCCATTTTGGAATCCAAAATTTTGGACATTTTGGAGAGCAGAGGGTAAGGTATCGTTGAGCTGCTCCCCAGTGGAGCTTCACTGGAAGTGCTTGGAAAAGGACTTGGTTCAAGGAAATGGCAACAGGGTGTCTCTGGGTAAAAGTGCCTGGACTAAGAGGGCTGCTATGCAAATGACCTCCCTCAATGGTAGCCAGAGATCGGGTGAACCCCAGGCCAGGTGTACAGACCCTGTGAGATCTCCCAGGTAGAGTGGTCGGACAGGACCCATCACAGAGATGTTTAGCCAAGAGCTGGACTTTTCAGTCATAGTTGACAGTTAAGTTTGCTCTGGGGTTTCTAACTGCCCTGGCTTAAGTGAAGAAACTTAACATTTTTATCTTCTTGCAACTTTGCATTGGGTCTTTGATGGGGGGGAGCAGTTTGTGGCAGAGGACTTCACATTAAATGATTCAGTTGCTTATCTAGGTGTCTATTTATAAATATGTTTCAGGACAGCATTCTCTAATGAGCACACCCAGCACTTTGTATGTTGCATCCTTCTACCCTCTCCTGCATTTAGTTTCAAGTCTTTTTTTAAAATCTAGATGCACATATAAACAAACAAACAAAAACATGATACTTGTTTTTCTGAATCTGGCTTATTTCTCTTAATGTGAAATCATGTCCGATTCTGTTTATTTTCCTGCAAATGACATAGTTTCTCATTCTTTATGGCTGAAAATTCTATAGTAGAGCACAGCGCCTTTAGTGAGGCAAAACGACTCCTTCAGAAGTTAGAGCATAATTCTCAATCTTCCTTACTAGAGCTGGGTTGTTAGTGGTGGTATCTTGGTAAATTTACTCTTTGAAATCTCAGGTGAGTGTTGAGGTATTTCGAACTCATCAAATCCTTTGGAATGAGATACCACTACACCGAAAACAAGACTAGACACATGTGTGTCTCAGTGTCTGTGGGCCTGTGTACCGGAGGCTTCCCACAGAGATCTTTGGCCTGGTCAAGTTCGAGGGTTCAGGCAAAGGGGAAAGAGTACGAGCAGGGAGGGGGAATCACCTCGCTGCCTCCACTGCTGCAGCTGCCTCTACCTCAGTCTCCACTGTCACTACCTCAGTTGCTACAAGATGCTGCACTGCACCCGTCGCTCTGCACTGAATGGCTGGGCTGAGCCAGCAAGAGGCCGACTAGCCAGCAAGGATTGCAGGGAAGCTCCTTGAAGGCATTTCAGGAGAGCAGATCTCTTCTCAAGCAGCAGTGTTATAGCTCTTATGACAGAAGCTCTCAGACGACAGAGTAATTCTCACACACCTTTATTCCTTCTGGATAGGATCCTTATATACAGTTTTGGGGTGGGCCAGGGACTGGCAGCAGGCACCTCCTATTGGCTTGGTCTAAGAGTTTGGGGATACCTTATCTACGTGTGAGAGGGCCTGGGCACTGCTCCTATGTGACCAATGGCCACAGACCGACCTCTCTGTGGAGGGCTCTGGGGGACTAGCTATGTGAAAGGACCCAGGGGTTCAGGAGTGTGGCCAAACTCCTACCGTCCTTCAGGGTCTTCAGGGTTTAAAGCCTGTGCTTGACTAGGTACCCAGCTGCCTCTTACAGCCTACCACCCCACAAGTGTCCAATGCATCTGGTCAAGTTGCAATCAGTGAGTTTTCTGTGATCCTTGCTGAATAACAGACCCTCTAGTGACATGGTGTCTGGCTTTGGTCAGCTACATTTATTAGCCATAGTCTTTAGGCACGCTCAGTGTGATGGAAAAAACAACATCATTCTTCTGCGGCATATATCTGTAGAGTGAGTGTTGGTTCTACCAGCACTTCTGAGCACTGACTGGGCTCTCTCCTTATCTGACACGATTGGGACAGCACAGTGCTGACTGGAGTATTCCCCATCAGATCCTTACCTCAGTCACTTCCATGCCAAGGAGGCGATACTGTTGTGGAACTTGAAAATGATGTCATGATAAAGCCAAGGGAAGGACCAAAGGCAGCTCTGGCTCAGGCAGAGAGGACATCTGGGGGCAATAGCAGAGAGAGAGGGAGGAGAAGGGAGAAATGGGTGCAAGGAGCAAACCTCTGTGATGGGTCCTGTCCAGCTACTCTACCTGGCAGATCTCACAAGGTCTGTACACCTAGCCTGGGGTCCACCCAATCTCTGGCTACCATTGAGGGAGGTCATTTGCATAGCAGCCCTCTTAGTCCAGGCACTTTTACCTAGAGAAGAATTACTTGTAAAAACTGGTTGGGAAAAATGGAGTCAAGTCTGGAGCACCAATATGCCACAGAGAGTTGACCACACTACCCAGAACAGCAACGAGACCTGAGTAGAAGAGTGGTTTCAAACACAGTTTTAACAAGAGTGTCCTCTTAAAGAGATGAAGTAGGGTCACCATAGTATAATACAAGCATCTGAGCCTTATTAAATTCTACCTTCATAAGCAGGAGTTTTAGACCTCATAGCCTCAGAGAAAACATGTCTAAAAAAAAATCTTCAGAAAGATGAGGAACTATTTGCTGGAGGAAGAAGGTGGACTGCCCAAGTACAGAAGGTGAAATACAGAGGAAGACATGTTTCTCAGCTTGCCTGGGGAGACATAGTAACAACATTAGATAGAGCTTTAAGAAAAGCTGGGGGAGGAAGTTGCCAGGGGACCATCGAGGTCAGCTTGGGTTTATGTGCCTCTGGCTACAGCACCTAAAACTTTTCACCCACATTTAGAATCAGGAGACTGGGAACTTGCTACTGAAACTAGGGAGGCTGTCTCACTGAGAGGATTTGGAAGGCTGGCCTGGAAGTAGAGCCCATGAAGCTCTCCAAATGTAAAGCCCAAGAGAGCAGAGCCACAGAAAGGCATGAGGCCCAGGAAACACAGGCAGATGCTACCCCAGGAGGCCCCCAGGGATATCTATTCCTGTGATGTAATGTCTCCTTCAGCCTAACCATCCCCAATAGTCAGGCAGATACTGAAAAACCATCACTCAGCAAAGTCAAGTAAGTTCCTCTAAGCCATTAGTGCCCAAGCCAAGCTGAGGCCAGAGTCCCAGCTCCAGAGCTGGCTAACGGCAGTGGTTCCTGAGGTTGAGAGAAAGTACATATCTAAATATTGCTAGGATTCAGTGCCTATGTATGGAACACTTGGCTCCCAGAACATTGTCTGTAAATGCTGCTGTGAGTGTCTAACATCCAAGTTAAATAGAAGTCCATGGTTGTCTGATAAGAGTTTGTAAGAGAAATGAGGAAGAGCGGGACTAAACCAGTGGTTTTCTTGAAAATAAATGAGTCATTTAATACCTCGATCCTTTTAGCATCAAGTTACTTGACTACGGAGACAAAACTGAATGATATAAGTGACTGGGAAGTTTGACGTTTTAGATCAGGTGTGCATGTGTGTTGACATGAGTAGGCTAGTCCTAGCCCAGGAAACCCCACAGACAAAAAGTTGTTTAGTCTAATAGCCATCAGAACCATATTAGATAGCTCCTGATCTGGAACATACAGCTTTTGAAAAGACTATTATATGGTTTTATAAATATTGATGTTTACAGAAAGAATCAAGGATTAATATATTTACTAACATCATTGCTAATTATCAATGTTAATACAAAAAAAAATCCACACACACACAAAGACTGCCACTTACTTTGTTAAAATACTGTCAGCTGTAAAAACTCTACCCTCAGGGAAATAAATCTGAAACCCAACCTTCCATCTCCAAATTAGACCACCCTGTACCCAAAATTCCTCCTTTGAAAACCCTGATGTTCTTCATGCCCAGTTTGGTAGCAGAATGAACATTCTGTGTTAATTACAGGGTCTGCACCATTTAGTGGTAAAGAAATGACTAATTATCCAAAATCAGCTAACAGAAAGACAAGAATGGAAACGTTACACTCTGGCCTCTCCGTTCTACTAATGGACTAGCAGGGCCTGAGGTTTGAGTTCTTGCCTAAAAATGTGCGTGTTGTCAGTGTTTAATGTGAAGAGGAAGAGAGAGAATGAGGGTCCGGAATAGGAGAAGTAAGAAGCATAAAGAGCCGGCCACCCAGCTGGCACTTGCCAGGTGGGACAGAATCATCCTGTGGCAGCTTGGAGACTGAGATCTTACTCATTTGATGGTTCCTAGCAGTGGCTCCAAGGCTGTTGGAAGAATACCGACCATTGTCACCCTTCTTGATGCCAGCAAGATCCGTGTGCTATCCAGACAGGGCTTGGTCTTAACACTGCTTTCCCTTAAATCTCTGTTTCTAAATGAAAACTGCAGGAGAATATCAGGCTTTTGCCATATTTTTCATTTTCCCGGCTCTTGGTTGCCCTCCTAAAAATGATTGAACCCTCCAGGGGAGCGCCACACAGTATGAGGTCTTTCTGTGAGACAAATGAAAGCTGCTTCTGGAACTCTCCCCAGTGATGCCTAGCCTTACCTTCTCCTTCTAGGGTGGTCCTCTTCCTGGAGTGAGCTGGCCTCTCTCTGAGAGCCCCCTTTGTATCTTGAAGAGAGTTGCAGCATCACCTGGTTTTCATGGTGGTGCTCAGCAGATAAAATCCAGGGGGCTGAGTTCTGCTTTGCAGTCTGGGCTACAGTGGAAAAGCTTAGGACTCTGGTATAGGTAAAAACATCCTGTTTGGACTGTCTGAAGGGGTATTTATTGGGAAAGGCTCCTACCGGAAGTAAGGGCAGCAGAGTGAGCCTAGAGTACCAACTCCTCCCCCTCTGCTTCCTTTCCCTTTACAGAATAGAAGTCCCACCCCTCATAAGCTGTCCTTCTGTTCAGGTTGAAATGACAGTCATCCAGCTAAGTTTTTGCTGGAGCAGAATGTATAAGGATACAGCCTGTTGTCTTCTCAGAAGGTGTCAGGTTACACAGACAAAAGAACTGCTCCAGGGATGTACGTACCTGGGATATCCTAATGGAGAATCCATTGTTTCTGGCATATACATTATGATCTGAATCTTCTGCAAGCCACTGCTATTGAGTATTCTTGACTAGATTACCTCCTGTCCCAGGCTTATCACCCACTCCCTACTCTGTCTTTCTAACAGCCCCCGTGGGGCTGAGCCCAGACATGCCTGCTTTAGTCATTGGCCCTATGCTCTCACCCATGGCCAACGCATTTGCTACAGTTTATATGAGGAGAAACCTATAGGTGTTGTCCAGAAGCCCAGCCAAGGTGCAGTTAGGACTCTACACCCGCTTTGTTCTGTCTGTCCCAGAACCTGTACACAGAAAGAGAAGTGTTTGCCTGCTAGTGAAAGGACCACACTGCTGATCCACAGATTGCTGACCTGAGAGCCTTCTCCCCTAACTTGTACTGTCTGGCTTCTCCTTTGAGTTGATATGCGTCTCCTGACCTTTGGTTCAATATCAAGATAGTTATAAAATAGTCGAGTTTTTCACAGACTCTACAGTCTAATTAGAGAAACACAAGTAAGAAAACAATTAGAAGGTAGTTAAGTCCTGGATGTGAGGTGTTGCCTGTCAGTGGGATTTGGAATGGACCACCCCTGTGGTAGGTGGTAGGGACCTGACCTTTCCTGTCACATGAGGCTGGTGGCAAATGGATTGAGAAAGGGCTGGAAAAATATGTGACACAGAAACATGTTCAGGAAGTCGGTCTTTGTTTCTCCTGGGCCTCTCCTTCCCTGCTGGGAAATGGAGGCAGAGTCCCTGCCCTTCAAGGTTCTGAGGACCATGTAGAAGACTTAAGAAAAGTCTTGACACTATTGATACTGGACAGACTTCAGAACAGATATAACCAGCGCTGGCTAACACCTTCAAAACCACCCAAAGGAGAAAATGAGTTTTGCCTCCCTGGTAGTGTTTATTCAGTTGAACTTTCCTTCCCCAGCAGTCCTGGGCTGGAGAGTCAACTACCTGGGTTTCTCTTTTCTGTGGAAAGAACTGATTAGGAGCCCACACTAACAATTTTTCACTGGATATGAATCCTGCTCCAAACATATTGTTTGGAATCCATGCTGATGAGGCTTTGTAGGGATACCACACGGCCTAATTTCCCTTCCCCCAACTCGATTTGATCAATGAAACGACACCCCACTGTAAACCACTAGCATTCTTGTCCCCAGCCCACACCTTGATTTTAGTCTAGGAAGACCAAGCCTGCAGACCTGTAGTACAGTAGGATAGTACAAGAGTGCTTCATTCATCAGCCAGAACAGCAATGTTACAGAATTCATTTAAGGCTCTGATATTCCGTGGTGACAGGAGACTCATTGGTGTAACCAGAATACAGATTCACCTGCTCTTGCTTGTTTTAGGGAACAGGGGGACTAAAGGAATCTGGGAGCTCACACAACAGGTCACTTGTACCAAGTCATGTCCAATGGTGGCTTAGACCAGAGTACTAAGAGTTGAGGCCAAGAAGGGGGCAGATTGGCTTAATTGATTGATCAAAACAAATTGGATTGATTTGAAAGCCAGTTTCAAAATCAAGTGGAAGGGATTCTTGATTTATCTAAAGGTTGTTACCACATCCTATAGGTTGATGGAGGCAGCCAATAACCACCAGCATGATAAATTATACAATGAATATTGTGATCATGGCATAATTATAGCCTGTTCCTGGGTGGAGGGAAAACTGAGAGAATGAATAACAATGGAGAAAACCAGGCCAATCAGAAAGAGTAGGATTTTTTTTTAATTAAAGTTATCTGTCAGTGAGTCTCAGAGTCAATGTTAGTTAACATCCACCAGCATTACCTGGAGGCTTCATAAGGAAAGATGTGGTCCTGCTCCCCTGAATCCCTGAGGAGCACTACTTTCATGAGAAAGTGTTCTCAGGAGAGGCCAGTGTAGTAAGCATCTGTCCCCCAACACTCAGGAGACAAGAGAAGCAGCTTGGGATTCCAAGACTAAACCAGCTGCTATAATGACCTGTCTTAAACAAACAAAAACAATCCTCAAGATAGGAACCGCATGGTTAAATGTCTCAGATGTGTGATCCAACTGTTGCAACCAAATCCCTTCCCAGGTGTCTTAGTTAAGGTTTTACTGCTGTGAACAGACACCATGACCAAGGCAACTCTTTTAATTGGTGTCTGGCTTATCCATTCAGAGTCCATTATCATTAAGACAGGAACATGGCAGCATCCAGGTAGGCATAGTACAGGAGGAGCTGAGAGTTCTTCATCTTCATCTGAAGGCTGCTAGCAGAATACTGACTTCCAGACAGCTAGTATGAGTGTGTTAAAGCCCACACCCATAGTTACACACCAACTCCAACAAGGCTACACCTACTCTGATGGGGCCACACCTTCTAATAGTGTCACTTCCTGGACTGAGCATATACAAACCATCACACCATAAGCAACATAAACACATGGACCAATGTAAAACCAACAGGAGACGAAAGAAAAACAGTCAACAAAAATACTATGAAAACATTGAACTTGGTTTTGGGCTTCCAATGGTAATTTCCCACACTCCCTTTAACAGAGGTTCCTGTCTAACCAGTGGCTGCTTAACCTAATTACCATGAAATTGGTCAGTTGTCGGCTCATCCTACTGAGCAGTTCTCCTTGAATTGAGTTGAGACAGTGATTCATTTGAAGCCAAAAAAGGCAGGGGAGGGGGCAGAGAAATGTCTTAGCAGTTGAGAGCACTGGCTGTTCTTCCAGAAAACTTGGGTTCTATTCCAAGCACCCACATAAAGACTAACAAACTACTATCTAACTCAGTTTCTAGGGAATCTGATGGCCTCTTCTGGTCTCCTTGGGCAATGTGCATACATGGTTCACAGACATACATGCAGGCAAACATTATACATATATAAATAAATATTTAAAAAGAGACAATTAGTATTCTTACATAAATTCTTATTTAACAAAGTATGCATGTAACTATATATGACTTCTAAGATACATATGTACAGGTGTTTCTATACCTTGGGACTATGAATTATTTAAAAGCTTTCCTTCTCCTTTATATATGTTTAGAGGCTTATACATCTTGTTCATAATTTTTATATAGTTTGAATTGATGGATGTATTTTGTGTGACAGGATCTCATAAAGCCCAGGCTATCCTCAGACTCAGTGTGTAGCCACAGATGACCTTGAATGTCTGATCCTCCTGCTTCTACCCTACATTCTGAGATTATGGGTGTGCACCACCATTCCTGGTTTTATACAGTGCTGTGGATTAAACAGAGGGTTCTGTGCATGCCAGGCAAGCACTGTACCAACCGAGAGCCCTTGGTTTAAATTCTTTAAAGAGTCACATAATTTGTTAAGCGTTATAGAATATAGTAGTTCCCCTCATTCTGAGATTCTGCATTCCGTTGTGTCAAAGATCTGAGTGTAAATGTGGTCTAAAAATGTTAAGTCGAAAATTCCAGGAGTAAACATTTCACACATTAAATGAATTGACTTTTTTTTAAATTCATTCCTCTCTGAGTAGCCTGATGAACTGACTCACTATGTTATGGTTGGAAGGAAGCATTCCTGTGTCTGGAATACTCATGATGTACACAATACAAATAGTTTCTTAGTAGCCATGTTAGTTATTAGACTAACAACTAAATTGATATCGCCGGGCTGGTATTCAAGCAACATTCACCTGTGGCCCCAAGGTGCAAGAGTAAGTGTGGATGCTGGGAATTCAGATAGACAACGCACAAGAATGAAGAGGGAGAGAGGGAGGGGAGGAGAGGGAGGAAGAGGGGAGGAGATAGATAGATAGATAGATAGATAGATAGATAGATAGATAGAGCATTAGTACATTCATGGGTCTTTAATTACAGAATATTGTAATTGTTCTATCATATAATTAAGTTTTTTAGTAAAAAGTATATGTGGGTTGTTTTTTTTTTTTATCATCCATACTCAGGTATGCACTGGGGTCTCAGAATGTATCTTCGCAGATGGGGGAACAACTACTGTGCACTGACTGGCTTTTCTAAGTGAGAAATAGTAGCAGCCTAATTAGTACCCTTGTTTAACCACAAGATGGAGTAGTGTACAACAGAATAAGCAACTGAATGCCCTAGACATGAGGACAGGATTTCAGCCTCCTCCTAGATTTAAGCACAGAGATTCCTAGGTGCTTTCTGCCTTTTAATGACATCAGCT
The DNA here is from genome assembly GCF_004785775.1 of Grammomys surdaster. Classification (NCBI taxonomy): domain Eukaryota; kingdom Metazoa; phylum Chordata; class Mammalia; order Rodentia; family Muridae; genus Grammomys; species Grammomys surdaster. The sequence goes on along the minus strand of NW_021620443.1, from coordinate 742,112 downwards.
ATATGCATTATCTTTTCAAACCCTCCCTCCTCAGAAACATTCATAAAGTCTCAGTTATCCCTTTATGCTTACGTTCAAACCTGCAATCGCCTCACCATCAAATCCTAATGAAAGATGTAAACGGTTAGAAAAGACTTGCAGCCAAACTTCTGGGGCTTAAGAAGCCACTCCTACTGAAGAGCACTTGCCAGTAAGTCTGATATCCACTCCTTCCATCTCAAACCGGTGCAGCCTCCAGAGCTGAATGACAACCCCTGGACATCAGTTGTCATTTCAAAATTGTGTTTGATCGATGACCTGAATCGCTTGTAAGCTCTCTAAATGCTAATGTACCAAAAAGCAGAGTGGAGAGGAAACATAGAAGGCGTTTGATTCAAATTAGATGAAGGCAAATGCTGAGAGCCTAAGAGTTCCCTTCAGAGCAGAAGAGGGGTGGTGGTCATCCAAGGCCTGGGCCTCCGGGGAGAAGCTCAGTTTCAATGCAGATAGCAGGGTTACAAGAGCAACTTCCTTCCTTCCTTCCTTCCTTCCTTCCTTCCTTCCTTCCTTCCTTTCTTCCTTTCTTCCTTTCTTCCTTTCTTCCTTTCTTCCTTTCTTCCTTCCTTTTTCCTTTTAGGGTTGTAGTAGTTCAAGACAAGGTTTCTCTGTAGTCCTGGCTGTCTTGGAACTCACTTTGTAGACCAGGCTGACCTCAAACTCAGAGATCCGCCTACCTCTGCCTCTCAGGTGCTGGGTTTAAAGGCCTGTGCTGCCATGTCCAGCTCTGCCCCACTCTTCACCCACGTACCCATTCTGGCATGGTGCCCAGGCTGCCAAAGTGGCTGCTTTTCTTTATTCCTCCCTTCCCCCTCCCTCTCTCCTTTCCTCTCTCTTCTGTCCTTTTATGAACAGGTGAATGGTTTATATTTTGCTTCTCTATTTTTCTAATAAGCTTTTGCCTCTAACTCTTAAACTCCTATGATTGTTATGGCGAGAAATTTCAAAACTCTTCTAGCTATTTTGAAATGTACAATTCATTACTGTTGAACGGTGGTCACTATATTGCATAAAAGAACCTTAGAGTTTAAGCTTATCTAACTGTAACCTAGTGTCTGTCAGTCAACCTCCCCCAGTTCTTCCTCTCCCTGCTCCTTCAGCCTCTGAACACTGCCAGTCTATGGTCAACTTCTGAGGTCAGTATTCTCTTTTGTCCTCATGAAGGAGGACAATGCACAATGCTTATCTTTCTGATGCTGGCTCATTTTGCTTATTCTAATCTCTTCCGGGTCCATTTAGGGAAGAAATTCTCAACCTGTGAGTTACAACCTTTTGGGAGATTAAAGGACCCTTTTACGGGGGTTACGTATCAGACATCCTGCATAGCAAACATCTACATAATAATTCACAACAGTAGCAAAATTACAGTTATGAAGTAGCACGGGAAATAATTTTATGATTGAGGGGTCACCACAGCATGAGGAACTATATTAAAGGTTGAGAACCACTGGCTTAAGCATATTGCTTTTCTCAGAAGGATCCTGAGATCCTCAGAAGGATCCGCTGGAAGCAGCCGTTCCTGACAATGCTCGAAGCTGAATGCAGGCTGTGGTGGTTTGAATAATCTTGGCCTATGGGAAGTGGCACTATTAGGAGGCCTGGTCTCATTGGAGGAAGTGTGGCCTTGTTAGAGGAAGCGTGTCACTCTGGAGGCAGGGCTCTGAGGTCTCACATACATGCTCAAGTGTGGCCAGTATGACAGACCATCCTCCTAGCTAACTGTCTGTGGAAGACGGTCTTCTCCTGGCTGCTTTTGAATCAAGATGTAGAACTCTCAGCTCCTCCAGAACCATGTCTGCCTGCAGGCTGCCATGCTTTCTGCCATGATGATAATGGATGATAAACCTCTGAAACTCTAATCCAGCCCTGATTAAATGTTTGCCTTTGTAAGAGTTGCCTTGCTCGTGAAGTCTCTTCACAGCAGTAAAACCCTAAGTAAGACACAGGCTGTAAGAAGATTCTAGTAGACTCCACCATAGGAAGTCTTTACTGTCAGAGCAGAGAGGGGAAAAACTGAGTGATGTCACAGAGAAGGTAATGAGTAGCAGTGGATGGAGGCCACTCTCCTCTTGGTGACCCAGAACTGTAGCATTAGGATTCAAAACATGGGGACTGGAGAGATGGCTCAGCCGTTAAGAGCACTGGCTGCTCTTAGAAGTACTGAGTTCAATTCCCAGCAACCACATTGATGGCTCACAACCATCTGGAATGGTATCTAATGCCCTTTTCTGGTTTGTCTTAAGATAGAAGCAATGTACTCATAGACATAAAATAAATAATTCTTAAAAAAAAAAAGAATGAAAAAAAGGATTCAAAACAAGATTACTAAGTGGAGAAAGAAAACAAAATTGCCCATGATCTTAGTTTTATCCCCGGCCAAGAGCTGGTAATTATTAGGGCTTCTCCTGCAGCATGCTGGCAGGAAAGGGTGTTCTCCTAGTCCCGTCAGAGCACACGCAATTTAAAAACCGATCTTCCATTTATAGTCATCACCATATTTCTGTGGCGCTATACGCTTCATAATTATAATTTTAATGACCTCATAATATTCTATCCATCCAGCATATGTTCCATAATTTACTTAACTAGTTTCCATATCATTAGCCACATGCGCTTTTTAAAAAATAATACTGTAAATACTGAGCCGCAAGCATATTCATGCCGATGCATTTTCCACTTCTCCTCAGGGTATGTCAACAAGATTCACCAGGACGGAATTCAAGAGAAGTGGAAGCTTTATTTAAAAAAGAAAGAAAGAGAGAGAGAGAGAGAGAGAGAGAGAGAGAGAGAGAGAGAGAGGAAGGAAGGAAGAAAGAAAGAAAGAAAGAAAGAAAGAAAGAAAGAAAGAAAGAAAGAAAGAAAGAAAGGAAGGAAGAAAGAAAGGAAGGAAGAAAATAATTTCCAAACCATGGGGGTGGCAGCCTTCCTTACAGAGAGAAAGGGTGTGCGAAGGGCCACTTATTACTGGCTGCTTACATAAACCCACTTGCTCCTCCTTCCAGCACATCCCATACCCCGCCCACTTGAGTGTAACCTGAGAGGACAGCACCAGGTCAATCCTGATTGGTCTTTTATCTGTAAATATGTAAATGAGGAAAACCAACCAAGTCTATTCCTGATTGGTTGACTTTTACATATGATTTGTAGGTCTTACCTGGTGCATTGGTCAAGATCCACAGCAAAATTAGGCTTTTCTGGGGCTGTTTTTTCTTGGCACACGACTCTTGCATAAGACCACAAAACTTGGTTTTGATACCAGGAACAAGACGTTTACTTGTGATTCATAGCCATCAATGCTGAGGACCCTTTGGGGATGCTGTCTTATTCTTGAAGTTCACAGGTAAAGTGCCCACACTTACTTTTTGGCAGTGAGTGGGCACAACAGATGGGACTTTACTGCCAAATGTCTTTCCAAAAGGCATGCAGTTCTGGCAGCTTCCTTGCAGGAGTTCAGCGCTGAGAGGCCACTTTAAAGGGCTCTTCCTGCAAGCAAATACTCCATGGCCCCACTGCTCACGCTGACACTGTCTTCTAGAGTCGGGAAGGAGCTCCGAGTGTGTTCAACCTCCAGCTGGTTAGCTCTGCTGCTAAACACCCAGGATCACTTGCCAGGATTTGCAACGTATAAGAAATGGGAAATTAGAATCAAAATGGGGTCGCTTTTGCCAACCCTAACCAGCAAACAAAGGCAAGGCAAGCTAGGTTATGAACACTGAGGTCTGTTGAAACCACAGTCTTCCAAAAACAACAACCTTCAGAATCTTCTGCCTACAGGCTCATTCAACCTTGGACTGACATCGTCCTTGTTACTACAGACAGAGCACCTCCATTGTTTTTTTAAAAAAAAGAAAGAAAGTGAAAGAGGATTCCTGTGATATTGCAGTAGATCTTGTTCTGCCTTGCTCAACCCAGAAAGGAATATTTGCAGAAACAAATATGTCTCCCGAGACAATCTGTCTTGCCTGAAGCAAACAGTTGCTGGAAAGAGGGATCACAGACCCACACATATGCCCCAAGACAGCATCAATTTCCTCATTACCAAGGCTCCATAAACGGTCCTAAATAACTTTTCTCTTTACAGACTGGACCCTTTCCCTCCATTTCCCCAAAGAGAGAGGCTGCCCCTTGCTGTGTGTGCTAACAAATGCAGTCTCATCTGTTAAGGTCTGACTATGGTCTCTGATAGGTTATTTCTCTGCTGCTGGTGAAATGAGCCATTTTAAACCAGATTAGATTATATTAAAGGCAGGTTTATTAGGAAGCTGTTCTTGGATGGATCAGTTCAGTGGCTCCAAGGACTAAGGCCAGGGAAGTTGTCATAGGGAAGGGGGTGGGTAGGAAGGGGAGGGATAAAGAAAGAGAATAGGGGGCTCCTGCATGGAGAGAGAGAGAGAGAGAGAGAGAGAGAGAGAGAGAGAGAGAGAGAGAGAGAGAGAGAAAACAAAATAAAGAGCCCCTCAGGCGGTCAGGGAAGACGTGCAAGCCCAGCCTCCCGGCTGGGAAGTTCAGGGTTAGGGGCAGGGTATGCTAGGGTATGCTAGGTAGGGACTGAGGGATGCTGGGAGAACCTGGAGGCCAGGTCTGCTTTGGTATGTAAAATATGCACCTCAGTCCTTAGTCCCAGGTAGAAACATCCAGTGCAAGCTTCATCTTTGCTAAAACTGCCCCTGGCCTCCATTCTTTGCACATGCCCATAGTCTACTGGGTCACATGAATACCACTGTATTATCATATTTTAGAGAAACTTTTTTTTTTAAAGATTCCACCCACAAATGGTGTGCATTCTCCGTCGTGTCTCAGTTCAATCTCTCGTTCCCGCTTCCATGCCTTCCAAAGTCTTTTCAAAGCCTTCTACCCGGCCAACCACAGAGTCAGCACTCTCAGTTCCAACATATGTATGTCTATGAGGCATTTGACACTGTTCTAGGACTTCTCTTCCTCCTTTGTTCTGGTTCCCTTACCCTGGTGATGCTCCTCTCCAAACGTTGTCGCTTCCTCCTAACCGTTCTCGATCCCCAAGTGCTCGAGGATGGTGACCCGGGCAGTGCTGCATAGTTCCCTTTCCGACTACAAACGACCTGTGGACCAATTCAGCTACTTAAAATATCCTAACCCTCTCTTGTGCTCACTACCCTCAGCAAAGTCTTTCTATTCGGGATCTGGATTACACTGCCCCTTCAGGTTGTCTGTGTTTTAATATGTCGGCACCCAAGATGGAGCAGGTACAAGACAGAATCGTCATTCTCTGCCTCCAATGCCTGCTGTGTCTTGTCTTCTTAGTAAAGGATTCTGCTCTCCGTGCATGGGCCTGAATCCAGATCTGTCTAGCGTTTCAGGCCCCTCCCCCTCCCCCACATCCATCTTAGAACTGGAAACCTACGCGTCAAATCTGCTAAAAATCAAACTCTCCCCAGTGTCTGTTCTTTATTGCTGCTTGAGACAGTCCACAGGTTCCACAATCTCCTGCCTTGATTATCCCAGCACTGGAGTGACCGCTCACTGAGAGGACAGACACTCCATGATAGGCTTCAAATTGCAGCACAAGAGACTAGGCCTAAATCTCTGTTTCCAAGAACTGGGCAAGTCCAGGGAAGTCAGTTACTGGAAAAACCCCAGGTCACAGGCAGCCAAACAGAAACTGCCCTACCATCAGTAGCTGCTCCAAAGGACAATGAGTCAGGTACAGTTTCCAGTACCTCCCTAGTCCCCGGCAATAGTTCTGAAATGTCCCTAGAGATAGAGCCAACCAATTGAGATAGAGGTCACCTACCCCTGCCTAGAATTCCCCTAATGTGCTTTAAATCCAGTCTGTGAGCTCACTTGGGCATCTCCATCTTGGTAAATGGAAGACTCAGCCATGCTGGACTTCTGCAAAATAAAACACTCTTTGCTTCTGCGTACTATTCGAGTCTAGGGTATCCTTCTTCAGTGAATCACAAACCCTTACACCACAAGCCCTTGGGAGGGGTCAGGTGATACAGTTTGACCTCATTCATCTCTTCAAAGAATCGGGTTTTCTCTTCCGTTGACTCTTTGTTTTGTTTCCCTTGTGTTCATTTCCACCCCAATCTTCATTCCTTTCCATGTTATCATGTGGCTCTCTCAAAGCGTCTGACTTGGGATTCACTAATGTACATCGTCAAGTTATTTAAGACCTCTCTGACATTTTAATATAAAATATTAAATATTAAATATTATAATATATTTTTTAATATAAATGTAGCTGCAGACTCCCCTCTGCTTTCATTGTATTCCAGGGCTTGGCGGGTGTTATGTTTTCATTTTCTAGGAATGTTTACCAAATACTTCTTGGGATGGTTAGTCTAAATTGTCAACTTGACTACCTCTGGGATTAACTAAAACCTAAGTGGTCAGGTAAAACTGTGAGGGATTTTTCTTAATTAAACCACTTGAAGTGGAAAGACCCACCTTTAATCCAGATCTTCTAAATTGGGAGAATGCTCCTTTAATCTGGGCCACACCTTCTGCTGGCGGCCTAACCATGAAGGAGATGGATGTAGAACGTGCTTGCTCTCTGCCTTCTTGCCCTCTCTCTTGCTGGCAAGTCCTTTACTTCACTGGTGTTAGGGCACCCTGTGGGATTCTAGGGTACACTGAAGAGCAGCAGAGACGTTCAGCTCGTGGGCTGAGAGCCACTGTTGGACTAACTGGACCACAGCCTGTAAGCCACTCATAGTGCGTGGCTTAATCTCCCTGAGCTTGTGATATTCGGTAGGTCCTTTTGCCGCCCATACAGTTCTATCCCACCGCAGTCAGATAAAATGCAAGAAGATATTTAAACCTTTCGTATTCGTTCAGACTTTCTTTGAATCCTATCACATATTTTTTTTTCCTCAGCGAAAGATCTATGAGCCGCTAAGAAGTATGAGTGTTCTGCTGTGTTTGTATGGAGATGTTCTGTAGATGTCCGTTAGGTTTGTTTGACCTAGGATAGCATTTAACTCATGTGCTTCTCTGTTGTTGACGATGATGGTGGTGATGGTGATGCTGGAATGAATGACCTGTGAGACTGCACACACTATTATGATGTTGAGGCAAATCTAGATGAAGATTTCATGTCTACAAGTATTTGTTTTATGAAATTGGGTGCACCTGTGTTTGGGGTACATAAGTTTAGAATTGTTGTGCCCTCTTAATGCGGTAGGAAGTGACACCTGCTGGTATTCCTTCCATCTGGTTTAACGTTGGACTCTAAGATCTAAAACCAGGGGACGCGCTCCCACAGAAACGCACACGGACAGGACTCGCTGTAATCACATGAGGTTTGGTTTAATGAAACTAGTGCATGCAGGCAAGAGAGTCCTGAACAAGAGCTGGGTACAGTGCTTATGGGTACAGTACAGGTCACGAGGGCAAACCACAAAGTCTGATCTTTCTGGGTTCAGTCCCTAGGTGACTCAGATTATGACAAGGCGTGTCCTCCATTTACCCAGATTTATTACGTTAAGCACTCAGCATTCTGATTCCTGGAATGTATCTATGCTCTGGGCCTTCCTTACCCGCAGGGTACCACATTGGGTTCCCTCTAATGTGGTCTGAGAAATGTTAATCAGCCTCTCCCTTCCTCCTCTGAATGTTAATCCAGCCAGTGTCCTCTGACTAAGGAATGTGCCCCTCTCGGGATGTGTCCTGGGACAATGGGGTTCTTTTAATCTTAAGTTCAAACCAAGACCCGAAAACTCTACATTTAGACCCAAAAAGTCTTACAGTAACACCTCTGGTGGCTTTGCACTCTAAGGTGGCTTCTGTCTCATGATGAGGTGAGTTACTTTCAGGCAACAGATCTGTAAGTCTATGTGCTTTTATTGGGGGCTAAGAACCATTAATAGCCATAGATAGTATTGACAGCTGTGTATCAATGCCTGCAGTGTTGATCTTGTGTTCTTTGCTGTTTTTCTGATCCTTATTTTCTAGCACCATAAATATGTTTATTTTTCTCTCCAGTCTGAAGGATTCCTTCATGGAGCTGGCTTAATGGTCCTTTAGCCTGTTTTTTTGTTTTAATCATAAAAAGCTCTATTTTTCTTTAAATTATGAGAGATCGTTTTGTTCAGCATAGACAGTAGTCTGAGTGGGTAATTGTCTTTATTTAAAAAACAGCATTTCAAATTCTCCTGGCATTGAAAACCTCTGTTGAGAAAGCTCCTGTTTCGGATATATATTTATGTATATAAATTATATATATATATATATATATATATATATATATATATATATGACTTTTATCAGAGATAAAATAATTAAGACATGAGGTAAACTGGATAAAAGAGGGGGAAGGGGAGGCATTGACTTGCTGTTACTAACCACTGAGGAAGAAGGCTGAAGGGAAGAACAGCACAAGTTAGGCTGTGCTAAAGAGTCTCTGCTGTAGCTGAAGTACTTGGAACCCCGTGGAAATGGGCCAGATGGGAGCGGGGTGAAGGTGAAAGACAATTCCTCTCATGTCAGACATTTAAGAGAGAAGAAGGAAATTTGCATGAATCAGCAAGCAAATAAGAGCCTTAATGATAACTACCCAACACAAGAAATTCTGGTAATGGGTTGGAGATGGCTCAGTGGTTAAGAGCACTGAGTGCTCCTCTAGAGGTCCTGAGTTCAATTCCCAGCAACCACATGGTGGCTCACCACCATCTGTAATGGGATCCGATGCCCTCTTCTGGTGTGCCTGAAGACAGCTACAGTGTATTCATATATATTAAGTACATTATATTAAAAAATTAGTAATAACAATATTTTCTCAACATCTAAATCGTCTGAATTGCAAAAATATCTTTTAAACAAGCAGCAGACGAGCCTCACGTAGCCTGGTTTGTGAGGCTTTGGTACATGGGGTGAGACGGGCTCAGTCTGAGAAGTGTAGGAACTGGTGTGTGTAACTACTCGTCCTTCATTTGAGCCACGAGGGACACCTGCTTACCACAGGCTAAAATCCTCATAAATATCAAGGACTGGAAGACAGTGAGGAAGGATGGGCGTCACTGAGAGAGCCAGGCATGAGAAAGTTTGATGTCCAGTTCACTGGGCCCAGTAGGACTACTGTATTAGCTGGGGGACCCAAGAGGGCTAAACCAATAAAATCAATACATGAAGTATTCCAGAAAAATGGACCAGATCAGCTTATGCAATGGATGGAAGGAGTAACAGCAGCGTCTTACACCTGGACACAAGAACTGGTTAGTCACGCGGTCCCTGAGGTTGCTGTCTCAGTAGTCCCAATCTGGTGCCAAAGACCTGGAAGGTTCCTGGAGAGCCACTGGTCCTCGGTCCATGTTTGGAGCCTGGGACGCTGGCTCTAATACGAGTGGAGGAATCCGCCATAGCAACAGAGCGAATTAACTCAGCAGCACGAGGGCAGCCAAGCGAGCAGAAAGCAAATCGTCTTCTCTTCAGGACCATTTTTCTCTCGGTTGCCACCAGAAGGAGCCACCCCACATTTGGATGGTCTTTCCACATCAATTACGGAAGTCAAGATAGTCCTCGATTGAGGCTCCTTGCTCAGGAGATTCTAAAGTATGGCATGTCAACAACTGAAACCGATGTGTTCACAAGAGAGCTAAGAACAAGGTTCATTTAGCAGGGACGTCAGGGCTGGTGCAGGCCTCTCATGGCTTTGCTCAGCCCCGTGGTGAGGCTCAGTCTTTACAAGGCAGGAGAGGCTGTGGTGGATCTGAATGACTTAGACCATGGAACATATAAATCATGGTGGTAAAGTGCTAAAGCAATCTAGAGACGGATCAAGGGAGGAGCCGACACAGGGTCTCTCAGGGTCACTCGAGGCAAATGTGGCAAGATTTGTATTGTGTCAGAGTTCCCAAGGAGGGAAAAAGCTGACAGAAAGACAAATGCTGTGCTAGTGGGCTTCAGGAAGGCTTTGAAGTCTGAAGGATAGTTCATAGATGGTAAAAATTTATAAACACAACACAGATTTAAAAAAAAAAAAGATTAAGCTTTTCCCAAGGGGAGGCAGTTTCCCCTCAGAGCAGACTGTGCACATCTCTTCTGTTTTTTCGTTTTGTTTTGTTTTGTCTGTGTTGTTATTTTATTAACTGGAAGTGGAAGTTGCTCACTTAGCTCAGGCTATCACAGCAACCAGGGATGGCTGAGGTGGGCAACAGTTAGGCTACAGCCATAGTGAGAGCCAATAACTTGCTGTACACAGAGAGCCATCGTGAGCAAAGGGCGTGACGGGTTTCTATATCTGTGACGAAACACCATGACCATAAACAGTTTGGGGAGGAAAGAAAAGTTTATTGTAGTTTATAGCTCTTGAGTCACAGTCCACTGCTGGGGGAAGTCAAAGCAGGAACTCAAACAGGGCAGGAACCTGGAGGCAGGAGCTGATGCAGAGGCCATGGAGGGGTGCTGCTTACTGCTTATTCCTAATGGCATTCTCATCATGCTTTCATACAGAACCTGAGGCCATCACCCCAGGTGTGGTACCACCCACAAATGGTTGAACCCTCCGATATCAATCCCGCTTCGAGAAAATGCCCTACTTGCCTACAGCCTGATATTAAGGAGGATTTCTCAATTGAAGTTTCCTCCTTGCAGATGACTCTATTTTAAATACACACAAAACTAGCCAGGACAACTGAACCCTTGTCAATGTGACGTACAAATACATCGCTTTTCAACTTGAGCCTTTCCTTTCTCATTTGTCCTCAAAATGACATGTTAATAATATTTCAGCATAAAACTTAAAATAAGCTTAGAAGTCCCACCAGACTGTACAAGTTCAAAACCTTTTAAAGCGGTTTCTTTAAAGTATCCAATCTTTTTAAAAATCCAACGTCTGTATAAAACTCCAGAATCTCTTTAAAAGTTCAAAGTCTCTCAACTGTGAGCTCCTTTAAAATCAAAATCAGTTAAATGCTTTCTCATTCCAAGAGTGAAGAGTGATCACAATCATCTCAAAGCAAAACCAAAATCCAACGCTGTAAAACTCAATGTCAGACTGCCAGGATTCATGGTCTAGGCTCCAAAGGGGCTTGCCGCAGCACACAGCCTGTTCTCCTAGGCTCAGGCCAGCTCCACTCCAAGGATCTTGCTGTCTGTCCTTGGTGGCTGTCCCATGGTGTTGGCATCTCAAATAAATTGAATGAATAAAAAAGGAAAAAAAAAATCCTTGGGTCTCCATGGCAACTGGGCTGCACTTTCACCAATAGCCTCTCCTGAGCTCTTTTCAGGGCCTTAGACTCTGTCAAATGATGACAAGCTTCAGCCACTCTCCAGGATTCCTTCAATCCTGGGGTTTTCACTGCTCTTAAGGCTTCTTCTCCGCCAAGGCCTTCTCTCAGGGCCCCAAGCCTAATCGCCTCTCCATGACCCTTTCAAGTTTTCAAAACCAGAACCTCCTGGGAGATTCTTACACTACCAAGTTCAGCTGCCACCATGAGGTGCAGCCACCTCTGGACCACAGTTTCTGTGTGCTGACTCTGGGGAAACACTTTCCAGAAGATTGTGACAGTCACAGCAAAGCAAAGGTTTCACTCTCGTGGCTCTGGTCTCTCCCAGTTCTTCAGCTCCTGCTGACAAGAATTGTGATTCTTAAACATCATATAAATAGCCCTGATTGAATCTTCATTTATCTCTAAAACTTCACAAACCAGGCCTCCATCATCCACACTTCTTTCAGCATTCATTTCCAAGCATCCAAAGAACAGCCCAGTTTGAAGGACCCCAAAGGGCTGCCATGCCCTGGCTGAGACTCTCTGTGTGTTGCTATCTGACAGGTAACATTCTACTGTTTTTCTAAGATCAAAACATTCTGATGTAGGCATGGTGCCCCAGGAAGGGAATTTACACTTGATAGCCCCATTGTCCCCTAGTTGAGTTCCTATTTGTTTTTCCTTCCCTGGTTTGGTGTATATATTGAACCTACTCAGTAAAAGCTTTGGCATTCTCTCATAACGAATGACCCAAGTCTGTATCTTCCTTTAATCCCCCAGGCCTATGACTGAGCTCAGTACCATGGCAGTGCTGGTGCTGTCACCCAGTGAGCTGTGAACACTCAACAGCTTTTCTAACCCAAAGTTCAAATGCTACTGCAATCCTCCCAGAAATACTTGATCAAGTCGGTTAAAGCAATGCCTTACTCCTGGTATCAATTTCTGTCTTAGCTAGATATTCTATTGCTGTGACAAACACCATAACCGTAAACAACTTGGAAGGAAAGGGTTTATTTCAGCAGCTCTCAGGTCACACCGCCAGTGCTGGGGGGAAGCCAGAGCAGGAACTCAAACAGAGCTGGAACCAGGAAGCAGGAGCTGACACAGAAGTAGACTTCCTACAGAAGTCATGGTGAATGCTGCTTACAGGCGTGCTCCTATGGTTTGGCCCGATTGATGCTTATAGGATCTGGGTGTGTAGGGATGCTCAGAATGAACTCGATACTCCTACATCAATCACTAAGTAAGAAAATGCCCTACAGGCTTACCTACAGTCTGATCTTAAGGAGGCATCTTCCCAATGGAGATTGCTTACTTTCAGATGACTCTAGCTTGGGTCATCTTGACAAGAAGTAACAGCACAAAGGGTGTAGGAGGAAAGAATGTGGTCTCTCCCTTGTGGCCCTGGTGGGGCTGAGCAGCTTCAGATGTACCCTGCTGAACCATTGGTGTTGTAGAGTTTCACAGTGGCCCTAGGGTGGCACTGCGGAATGGGCAGACAAACCACTTACATACAATGTCTGTGGCTTTTGGATGGTGAGGTGGGGTAGTGCTTCTTGTCCATTCTGTGGTAGAGTGTGTGTGTGTGTGCGCGAGTGTGTGTGTATGTGTGTATGTGCATGTGTGTGTGTATGTATGTGCATATATGTATGTGTGTGTATGTGTATATATGTATTGGGCTTTGCTAATGCTTCTTTTTTAGTATTCCCTTAGCTGACCCAAACCAACTGGCACTTACCTGAAAAAGATGATAGCAGACCATCAGAGATCCCTTGTAAAAAAGGTTTCATTACATGATGACAAACCTTGAATGTCTTAAGTATTAAAAGCATCCAAAAGAGCAGTAAGGTAGCAATTAAAGAGTTTCTAAAAGGCCCTGAATAAACTCTATTCTATAGGGGAAAAAAAAGGCACTCTGCAGAGAGGAAAGAGAAGAACCATAGGTTACTGGGTAAAAATCCTACTCTAGGAGAGGGCTACCTCCCAGTGAGTTGTTGACCAGCGATGCCCCTGAGGCCTCACAGTGCTAAAAGCCATTGTCAATGCTTTTGGCCTGCTGCTGAATCCTTCACACACTTTGGCTTCAAGATATGAAGGAGGCTGACTGGCCCTGAGCTCGAAGAGCTATCCTCACAGCTGTCTTTCACAGTGAAGAATGTGCAGGCAGTCAGGTGGCAGAGAATTATCAGCAAGATTCCTGTTCAGCTGTAGACCCGGCATGACACACAGGAACAATGTGTCAGACAAGATGTGCCTACAGGTGCAGTGGTAGAATGACTTTTATGGATGTAATCACTTGATTTCTGATTAGATTTAAGAGTCTGTCCTATCCATTACCGTAAATCAGAACAAAAATTCACAGGTAGGGAGGTCACAAAGACCCCATCATGAGGCCAGTGATGTTGTTGTATTAAATAAATGTGGTATGCCTTTAAATATCCCTGGTTAGACCCATAGATTATTGCTACTATCATCCTCAGTTGGTCACTGGAGGAAACTGATGCACAAGACATTACATCATCCCCTCCAAGGCTCAGGGTAATATTGATAAGAGATGTTAGAAAGGTTGTAAGAACTAAAGGAAAGAGTAAAGTGTTGCGTAGCAATTTTTCCTTCAAACTGAAACATTTCACCCTGGAGGAAGATTCTTAAGACCCCAAAAGTAAATGGAATTAACAAGGCTCAGGAAATGCACAATCTGCAAGTCTCAGGATGTTTCTGAAGCTTAAGATTATTAAGACACTTTACTCAAGGTTATATAAACAAGAAACAATTGTTGGAGAGGGTGTGGAGCTTCCTGCGGGTCCTTTGTCTGTAAAGACCTCCAGTTCTGAGGCTTCCATCAGGGTGGAAAGCATTTCCCGTTCTGGGGTGAGCTTCAAAGTTATCCCGCACCCATACTCTTTTGAGTGACCCCAATAAACCCACCGGTTCACAAAGCTGGACTTTGATGTTCTATACTCCACCAGGATGTCAACTTATTATATATATTGTGCGACTTTTCCTGGGGAGAAGGAACAGATGTCTGCTCATTCCTTCACTAAACAGTGCCTCAAAGCCAGAGATGGACTTCCACTCTAGCTGACAGTTCTTACTAGTACACATAGAAACATGGCACTGGAGACTAATGGAAATTCTAAGTGAGTGCTCTTGTATACAAATGAAGAAACATGTCAGCAATTTTCCTGAAATGTCAGCAAGTCAGTGATGAAACAAACAGAAAAAAAAACAACACAAAATGCCCACCTCCCAACCTGAAGAAATTGCTAATGCTGGCTATGACTCTAATGAAAGAATCTACACCAAGCCACGAATGAGAGCAGACAGCAACACGTCCGGACTGGACCTTGTGTAACTCTGGACACATGTATTAGTTGATTCACACACATCAGTTCATGATCTATCATTTACGCGTTCAACTGAGGGGCAGCATAGCATGAACGAAGGTCTCAACTGTTTGATCTGAATCACAGCCACATGTTTGTCTGCTCTTAGACTAGGTATGTGCTTTCCTGTGCCTCATTCCCTTCTCTGTGAAATGCTAGTACTGTACTATTTACTTCAAAGGGTTTTCTTAAGAAATAAACTGGCAGGGCTTCAGCTGAATATGTAAGAGTGGAGAGCCCTGCTGGGCACAGGTGGAAGATGAGATCCTTGACCTCATGAAGGCTGGACGCCCCAGGGGGTGGGAATTTTGAGGGTGGGGAAGTGGGAGTGGGGGGGTAGGTGGGGGTTACATCCACGGAGAAGAAGGAGGAGGGGTAAGGGGATGGGGGGTTCCCGGGTGGGTGGGGGATGGGGTAAGGGGATAACATATGAAATGTAAATAAAATATCCAATAAAAAAAAATGAAAAAAAAAGAAATAAACTGGCAGAAAGAAAGAAAGAAAGAAAGAAAGAAAGAAAGAAAGAAGGAAGGAAGGAAGGAAGGAAGGAAGGAAGGAAAGAAAGAAGGAAAGAAAGAGAGAGAAAAAATGCTTAGATCAGTACCTGGCATGTAGAAAATTGACCTCAAAATCTTTGATGTTATGAAAAAAGAAATACTTCTGGGTTAAGCACAAAGAAGGCACAGGCTAGATCCTTTTCCTTCAGTACCTTCTCTTCCACCACCTTCAGCACCACTAAGTCATGGTGGTAATGCAAATGTCACACCTCTTAGAAGCCCAGGCTCCTCAGAGTGCAGGGCTCAGAGGTCACAGGAGTAAAGCTCACCTCAGTGGACATGTAGCTCTCTGCTTCTGAAGTTAACTGAGACAAATGAATGTAAGATTTCACATAACATTTTGATAGCGTGCATGTAAGGTAGCAAGGCTGTTTAGAAACATTAGCATAAATAGAATGTAAATTTTATAAGTTTCTTTTTAATGAGAGGCAAGAAATGAAGCTGAGAGGTAATTTTTGGCTATTCATCCTGGTGTTAAGACGTAATGAGAGTATCTCAGGGAGGAACCACGGGGCTCTCGGCCTCTGTACTTAAGCCAGAGCGATAGCTCTACTTCTTTCTCCCAAATGGTATTTCAAGCATTAGGAAATCTCCTTGGTCATTAATATATTAAATGGAAAACTTCCCTTCTAGTGCAAGATCTTGTCAGCCCATTTGCATTGCTTGCAGAGCAGGAACAAATTTCACGAAAAGTGTAGGCTAGCTATTAGTTTTATTTATTTAAGTATGGGAATGTTATTTATGCGAGGACTGAGGAAACTAAAGCTATTTCTTTTTTAGTTTTATCATTGAGGAAACATTTATACAATATATTTTGGTCATATTCTTTTTCTTCCTCAGCTCCTTTCAAACCCTCACAACCTTTGTACCCACCCAAGTTTGTGTTCCTTATTTTTCTGAGGTTATAATATAATTACATCATTTCTCCTCCCCGATCCCCGCCCCCAACTTGCTCACCAAGCCCTCTTAAACACCCTTCCTTGCTTCTTTCAAATTCATGGCCTCTTTTTTTCATAATTGTTGGTACATGCATATATGTATATAAATATATATTCTTAAATTTAACTGGCTCGGTCTATATAATATTATATTTATATGTGTTTCCAGGGCTAACCATTTGGTACTGGATAATCAATTAGTGTGTTTTTCCCTGAGGAAGACTACTCCCCCACTGTCATCATTCCTTAGTCCATCTATAGAAATTTCTTATCTCTAATTTAAAGTATCTTTTACTCCAGCTTGAGATCAAGTGAAGCTTGATCACATGCGTAGCTTTGCACAGGCATCAGTCTCTTAGGATTCTACAAATGGAACTGCTAGACTATGTGAGTGTGTGTGAGGTGTTATAGAACTGTCCACTAGGGTGACTACCTTCTGCAGACCTGTCAGCAAAGCTTAGAGATGCCTTTTTTTTTTTTAAATCCTAAAGACATAAAACCATGTCTACAGAAAACTTTTTGTATTCATATTTCATAGAGGCTTAATTCTCAGGTCACACACAAAATGACCACTGGTATGTAAATACATACGTGAACTTGAAATACCTCCAGCATAATTGCTACTTAGAAATAAACAGTGTTCAGCCATGGTACATTCCTCAATGCAGGAATCCTCAAAAAATATAGAAAATGAAAAATTAGCTGACACAAAACAACACAAGCCGGACAAGGGAGGGAGACTGGTAATTTGAATGAGAACACCCCTCCCCCATAAGTTCATGTATTTGAATGTTTGTTTCCCAGTTGGTGGAACTATTTGGGAAGAATTGAGAGGTGTCTTGTTGGAGAAAGTATGCCACTGGGAGTGAGCTTTGAGATTTCAAAATTGCATGCTATTTCCTATTACCTCTCTTTGCCCCCGATTTGCATGTTCTCAGCTGCTTCTCCATACCATGTCTGACCATCTGCTGCCCAGTTCTCTCCATGACAATCATGGACTCACACTCTGAATGGTAAGGCCCCAGTAAATTCTTCCTTTTATAATTTGTACTGGTTATGTGGTGCTTTGTTACAGTAGTAAAGAAAAAAATCAAGACGCTAAGGTAGCAATAATTCATCAAAATCAGGTGCAATTAAGTGATGGGGTTGGTTTTGGATCAGGGAGAAAGAAAGATAACATGAAGACCAATAAAACAGGTAACTTGTATCCCTTTACATGGGACCCAAGACTGCCAGCTCTGAGACTGGCTGAGACATGAAAATGTTTCCAGGCAGAACTTCAGATAAGCATAGCCAATAAATCTTGCAGGCTACAGAATCCTTGAGACTTGTCAAGTCATGGCACAGATAGAAAATTAAATTACAGTTTGATTATACAATCCAAACTAACTTATAAAGAAAGACAGATGCCTTACCTGCTCAAGCAGAGAGCAGAAAATCATCTTTAACTGAATTGTGCACATTCCATAATTATGTTAATGCAGGAAAGTATATTACCTGTAAAAGTTTCTATGTTCACAGAAAAGAGAAAAACAAACAAACAACAACAACAAACAGAAAAGCAATCCTCACAAGATTCACCCTCAGGGATGCTGAGACACTGAGACATATTTATTTCACTATCCTATTTGATCCTACCTCAGTTGACCTCAATAGCTGTTTCCTTAAAAATTTTCATCCAGGACAGCTTCAAAGAAAGCTGCTGTCCTTAATTGATCCAGCCTTTCAGATTGTTCCAACCAGGACTTCATTTAAGCCCTGTATTTTCACAGCACACATAGAGTGGGCAACAAATGTTACACCTAGCTGTATTAAGACTATTGGCCTATATCCCAATTTTCCTGGGCCTCCAAAAGGAAACATCACCACCCAAAACAGCAGGAAGTAATTTTTAAAGAATGATGTCTCATTTTCCATGGGCTATCAACATTAAGAGGGAGGTTGGTTGCAAGCTGTAATTGGTCTTGGTCAGGAACGAAACAAGGTATACGAGTTTAGACTTGGGGTTTGTTCTTTTTTTGTTTTCTTCTCTCTATTCCTCTTTCTTTCTTATGTGGGGGAGAAGGGTTGAAAAGAAAGAAAAGGAGGATATAGGAATAATATCAGATTAAAAATAACAGTAGATTATTGAATTTAAACCAAAGAGCACTCTATACACCAAATATCTTACTCTTGGTATAGACTTTGCATATTACTACAATTTAAGGTTATGTTTTTATAGAAACAATAGGATAAAAGAGTGGATTATTAAATCTACTTCTAGATTAAAAGAAATTAACAAACCAAATATTTTACATTCATATACTTTGTATATGAATACAGATTAAGGTTATATATTTATTATAACATACCATGTATACATGTTTCAACTATTGTTTAATGTATTGATTGCCCTATATAATTCTTAAAAATTCAATGTTAAGTCCTTTTGAATGCTGCTATCACAAAGTTTAGGATAATTAAATAGTGCAAGCTAGTAGTTAGTCAATCAAACTCATAGTCATGTCAAATACTTAGTCTAGTTTGCTACAGAAATATATTTCCTAGGTTGAACAGAGAGTAAATAGCAATGTTTGCCTATTCAAATATAATACAGACAGACAATAGATAGATGGTTTTCAAAAAACTCAAGAGGTCCACAAAATATAGGATTTAAAGATGTTTTATTATTGTAAGGCTTTTTTTTTTTGACAATGGGGCATGCCAGCTCTTGGTAGCACCTCAATTCTACTTCAAAGAAGATGATGAGCATCAAAGAACCTCAATATAGGGTTTGCTTGAAATGTAGCAAGCAAATACCATAGGATTCATGTTAGTTCTACAATTTACAGTGATAGTCATTATAATTAGGAAGAAATTTAATGACACTTGCAGTGTATTTGGCATAATTCTAACACCTCTTGGGATGTTTTAATGATACATAGGGAGATTATGAATTTCAAGAATGCTGCTCTGCTGAGTGTTGATGAGGTAGATACTGCAGATAAAATTACCCATGGCCTGAAGTCAGTATTTCTGACCAATACTGGTCAGTTTTGGTCAAGCTTTAAAAATGGTGTATATAGCTTGATCATGTTAGCCCTTTTTGTGCTGGGAATACTTTTATTCCTGCCCATTGTGTTAAAGCTTTTCTTTAACAACATCATCATGTTAGCAGTCAAAGTGCTTGGCTTGAACCTGAAAATGGACCCCAGACAGAGTTATTAAATTAACAGGCTGGCAAGCCAAGGACAGGTAAGATTCTGCACAGAGCCTTACCAACCTAAGACATAAGTGCACTGCTTTTGATAATGCATATTCCGTGACAGGTAAGGAAGGCATTCTTGTCAGAACAACCTAAGACAGGCTCAGTCTTGTTAATGAAATAAGAAAGGGGGAGAGGTGGAGAGCCTTTGGGGATGCTTGGCAAGAAGCTGACATGGGCCAAGGACAAGGAAATGGGTTGCTTGGCAGGAATATGACATTGGCCAAGGACAAGGAAGTAGATTTCAGGCATGAATCTGACATTAGGCTTGAACAAAGAAATAATTTCAGGTAGGAATCTAAATCTTAGGCTAGAACAAAGAGGTAATCTCAGGCAGGAATCTAAATATTAGGCTAAAACAAAGAAGTAATTTCAGATAGGAATCTAAATTTCAGGCTAGAAGGAAGTAGGCTTGAGACATGAAAATGACCTTGGGCTAGGACAGGGAAGTAGGCTCAGATACTTTGGTCATCCTGATAAGCCTTTAGAAACAGTGATCATGGAAGTGTTCACATAATTGGGTTTAATGCCTTGCTTGTTCTTTGACTATTTGTGTTTATTGTCATGCTTGTTCCTTGACTATTTGCATCTATTGTATTGCTAGACCCTCAACCTAGAACTGACCTTAATACATGCATGTAATCAAAATGATATAAAAGCATAAAGAAGGAGAGGGGATGGGATAGGGGCTTCTAGGGAGGTGAAATGGGGAAAGGGGATGACAACTGTATTGTAAATAAATAAAATATCCAATAAGAAAAAAGAAATGTGGCAAGCTAGGCCTTGGGCAAGAAGATGTTCTTCAACTGCTGACAATACGCTGTCCAATGGACAAAATCATGACATACAGGAAAGTCAACTGCCAAGCTTTGCAAACCCTTCATAATTTCTGCTTCACAAAAAATCTCTCAGATATTCTGGACCAGAAGGCCAAAGATAGATGCTCCAATGTTATAGAGAAATTTGGGGGGACTGTTCAGGCAGCCAACTACCTCTATAGTTTAGGAAGCTGCTTGCTCTATGCTTCATGCATACTTAGGTAATGTTTATTCCTTCTCAAGTATCTGATGAGGGTGAAGACTAAATAGTTACAGTCTCACAATAAAAGCTTAAGCTGTTTAGGATTTAAGAAAATACTTTTCTTAAATAAGATTTTTTTAGATTGGCAATACAAATTATGATAGCAAATGATTTAGGTATAGAACTCTGAACTCACCAGGATAGAATAGATAAAAGAGTACTTTCTCCTGAGTTACCATATATAAATGGACTGGACATTGTGAACGTAACTCTTACATGACAGTTTTCATAATTTTTCTTATTGCATATAGTTTATTATTGTAAGAGAAAGAACCCTTATTGGACTAAAAAGAGGAGATGCTGGGGTTGGTTTTATGCACTGTGTTTCAGATATTGAGTTCTGTGGTCCGAGATCAGATTGCAGTCTGGACATGAAGGTTCTATGGACCAATGTGGTATAAAGAATGATCTCCAATAAGCCCTGGTTGGCAAATAAAAGCTAGAGCCTGTGATTTGGCAGGAGAGAGAGGGAGGCAGAATGTCAGGGATCTCGGATAGGGACCACGAGGAGAGAAAAGGACAAAGGAGAGGAGAAAAAGAAGGTTATCATGAAGCAGGATGGTCCATGAGCATGTGGCAAAGAGAAGCTCACCCTAAGGACATACATGGAACATAGCAAGACTCAGCTGGCAAGTAACGGGGCATTTATCTGCTTATTAATAGACAGTCAGGTTAGAATAGCTCAGAACCTGCCCAGCTTGCTAATAAAATCTGATGTCTCTGCATCATTTACTCCTGAGCTAAATGAGATAGAGTAGGGCAGAACCTTCCCCCCTAAAATTACTACTTCTAGTAAGTTGAAAGGATAGAAGCTAGAGAGATGGCTTGGTGGTTAAAGCCCTTGCCACTCTTCCAGAGATCCCAAGTTTGGTTTTCAGCTCCTGGATTGGTGGTTCACAATTGTTTATCACTACAGTTGTAGGGAATCCAATGTCTTCTCTAGCCTCTGTAGGCAGCTCACACAAATGGCACATATTCATGCAGACACATCACACATAAAAATTAAAAGATCAACCTTAAGGATTACAGCAACTCTACATCTCAGTGGTGACAATGGTCATATAGGTACATACTTTGTCAGAATGGACTTGTCTTTACAGTCAGAATGGGTATGCTTCATTCTCTGTGAGCATTACTAAAATAAGATTGACTTTTGAAAAAAGATGAGCAGAGCCAGTCAGAACGATGCAGAAGGTCTTAGAAGAGAACTGTGGCTAGGTTCTTTAGTGTTCTCCAAAGTACCCTGTGTTAAAGATATGATTGATAGTCGTGGTACTATTGGCAGCCAGTGGAACCTTTAAGAGGATATCAGATTTTCAAATCACTGTGAGTGATGCTCTCAAAAGGAACTGTGCGGCCTTGGAGTCTGTTCTTCTTTTTCTCTTTCATTTCCCAGGTATGAAGTGAGGAGATTCACTCCACCAGACTCTAGTACTATGATATGCCACCTTCACCGTTACCTGGAAACATGTGGCCACTGAAAAGCATTGAAGCCGTAGACCAAAGTAAACCTTCTGTTTTTGTAAGCTGTTCCGTGTGGGTGGGTTCTCCTAATAATGAAGCACCAACCAGCTACACTTCCTGTAATACTCTTAGGACAGTGAAGACATTTAAAATGGTTTCTATAAAATACTGAAACAAAAATCTAATGTACCATAATGAGAGAGGCTGAGGAAGAAAGATGGAGGAACTTGTCTTTATTTAGGAATCCACATCTAGGAAGTCAACAAGTACAAAAGATGCAAGAAAAGGGAAGCCAGGGAAGTTATGGGTGTGGGTGAGGGACCGAGCACAGAATGGAATCAGGAGTTGGGGGAGTAATGATCCCACAGACAGCCACTTGTTAAGCTCTGTGTGTCTGTGTGTAGACACATTTCACAGTTAAAAAGCATCCTTCATGTTTAGAGTAGTAGGAAAACCCCAAATAGCCTATTTTAAAATGCCACTTCAACCCACTGTCTCCATCTCTCCAACCCAAGCACCTGTTGCCTTTGACAAAGGCTGACATACAAGTAATTAAAAGCTAAAATAATTTTTGCAAAAATGTTATCCAAAAGAAGCAATTTTTTTAACAAACAGATTTTAGGACTTCTTAGAGAATCCAAGACAAGAAATGCCAAGTTGTCAGAAGAGATCTCCCTCTGTAATGAATCTTTTCTCCTCATTCCAGAAGGCTCTGAAAAGTCCTCAATCTATGAAATGTTTACTTTTTTCTAAAAATGGAAAGAGAAGGGAAAACTACAGAATCTCCTTAGTGTGAATTAGCAAGTGGGCTGTTCTTTCTCGATGTATTAAGTTATTAAGAGGAATCTGAAGACCTGGAGACCTGATTGGCTTCTCATGCATGCAGACGTCAGAGCCAGGGCTGGAGCCAGCCTGGCTTGGGGCGAATTGATGGGCAGAGTTTGTTCATTGTCGCTTGCCTCCCTTCAATGGCACCTGCTCTCACCCGTCATTACCTTGATAATAAAAAGTTAGATGATACAAATGGAAAATAACAGGCAGATTCCATCTCTCCTAGCTCAGTCTTGGGTGAAAGCCTTTACATCCTTCTGGGGGATTTTTCCCCCTTTTTCTTCATTTTAACACATTATTCCGCCTTGCCCAGAAAATTGTTTTGGTCTCAAACAACTCTTATTTATTCATTCTTGTGGATGAAAGCAAAAGCCTGGATAATGTAAAATGATACAAACCCAGAATCCTTTTATATTTGACTTCCAAATGTGGGGTTGTGTTTACATTTGATTATGCAAATGTTTAATATTCGAGCAGTTCAATACAGGCAAAATGGCAGAGCCACGGGCCAAATGTCTACTTGGAAAGGCCTGAGCTGCCACACTGGGTCTTGAGCAGCACTCTTTAGCAATATCTAACCCCAGAGGACAGGACAGGGCTCGTCAGCAGCGAATACACTGAAGAGACCCATGGTCTCTGTTTACCTTCTTGCCCTCATTCCCAATGCAACGGAACCCTGTGCTTCCTAGGCATTCCCAATGCAACGGAACCCTGTGCTTCCTAGGCATTCCCAATGCAACGGAACCCTGTGCTTCCTAGGCCATCCTGGGTACTGTGTGTGGCTTATTGTCTTGACTGCAATGATAACACTTGCTGCCAATACTAGAAAGGGGTTTGTAACTTTCAGAGTACAGCTTGGGCTACCCATATGCTCATGGAGATAGGGTCATCCACCGAAGCAGGGGTCACACCTTTAAAGAAAACTGGCTCATAGAGAGGCCATAAGAGCCAATAGCTTTTCAGGTAAGGGTGTGCTTTTCAGCTGTGCTCCTGACTGGCTTGGTCCTACACAGACAGCGTCAGCTGATATGAGTTCATGAGTGCAGTGGTCTGGTTACATCCAGAAGACACCGCTTGTCTCTGATCCTCCACGGCATCTGGCTTGCATCGCCTCTTCTTCCAGGATAGTCTCTGAGCCTTTGTGTCTACTCTGCTTCCAAGAGAAGCAGATTATCCACTAGGAGGCTAGCATTTCAGAGAAGTATCCTAGGGTCTAGCCACACCTTCCTTGTATTTATATTTCATCTTTTCGCCTTCATGGGGAAAACTTTGAAAAACCTACAGGGGAACAGGAGAATGGTTCAACTAAAACTGAAGGTTGCCCAAAGTCCAGCACTCTGGGCTGTCTCTCCTGGACTCTGGCCATGTTGCACCCTGTCCCGGGACCACGTAAGTTACAGAAAAAACATATCAGTACCTTCATGGCAGATACCACAACAGGTGTCCCAGTTTCACTCACCTGGATCCCAGAGTCTACTGTGGAAACTGCAAAGCCACCAGTTACCCATGCTCTTTCTTTGTAGCCAGAGTTATGGACACACCCCACCCCCACCCCACCACTCGCCCCCCCAACACACACACACACACACACACACACAAAGAGAACTGAAGGATATTGGTAGGAAATTTGCATGGTCAGCTCTGAACTGAAGAAAGGTCAAGATTCACACATTGTTAATTAAAGCATGAAAGGAAAGAAGGAAATAAAGAAAAATGGAAAAGAGATTAAGAAATGAAGAAAGAGAGGCAAGGAAAAGGTAGAGGAAGAAAGAGGACTGGAGGAGGAGGGAGAATGAAAAAGGAGAGAGGGAAGGTGAGAGGGGAAGGAAGGAGAGGTGAGTCCATGAAGCTGTGTTTGAAGGATGGAGAGTCTACCCCATCCTGTCCTTTCCTCTAACACGATCTGTAAGTTTCAGGAGTGAGAGAATATAGGGGTGGGTCAGGCCTTAACCCGAAGCCCACCCATCCTCCTGGCCTCTGTGTCCTGTCTTGTCCTCTCTCCTGAGGACATTCCTCCATGTTCCTCCTGGCATCTTCAGATGTCCTGCTTTGTCCTCTGGGTGGGAAACCTGCTGCTCCTGGATCTTAAGCAGAACTTAAAGCAGGGTCTTGAGCTCAGGACTCCCCTGGCTCTGGGTGACTGACATGCGAATGAATGCTTTGGAGACACCAACGGAAATTAAACCCTGCACCATTTCTTACCCACTCCAGTCAAGTTCCTTACAGGAACTTAAAAATAACTCATTGTCAGGTAAACCCGAGTGAAGCCTTCTACCTTTAGGTATCCGCAACCTCTCTTTTCAGCTCTCTCTGCCACTAACTCAATTCAAAAGGAGACTACATCAGGTACAGGGAGGGGAAACAGAGCCATTTAATATTAGGAAAGCACCCTGTTGCAGAATTCTTTAGGAAGATCAGTAGGGCTGCAGATAGGAAATGAATTAAACATGGACATGCCCGGAGACAGGGAGGCTACTGAGGATTCTGTACAAACATCCATGCAAAGAATGATGGCAGATGAGCTTAGGTGTCTAACAGAATGAAGAACAGACCAACTAGGATATACATAGATATTAATATTCATTTAATAAACTAAAGCTACATTCTTGGCTGTCCGCTCTCTGGGGAGACAGTGTGTATACTTGCAAAGGTGCAGGAATAGTGACAGGGATAGAGAAGACCAAAAGAGGAGAAATGTAAGCCGAGATCAGGCTATTGGAACTCTGCTCACTCTCTTGTGCTGAGTTTTCTCAAAGCAGATGCTAAGATAGAGCTTGGAGATCAAGATGCTCATTAGACAATTCATAGGTTGAGCTGTGTATGCTCAATACATACTGAAATCCTTACTTTCAAGTC
The DNA here is from genome assembly GCF_004785775.1 of Grammomys surdaster. NCBI lineage: Eukaryota > Metazoa > Chordata > Mammalia > Rodentia > Muridae > Grammomys > Grammomys surdaster. Next base: position 716,531 of record NW_021620443.1, on the reverse strand, counting down.
CTCTGGACACGACTGTATTTGGATACAGATCTGGTGAAGTTACTTAGATTGAAATGAGATCATTAGGATGGCTTCCAATCACGTAAGATTAGCATCCTCTGTTAATCCTAAAAATGGGAGGAGAAAGTCCACCAACCCCAATCATCATGGCCAAGTTAATTTATGTAAGCTATTTTTATTTGTGTACACAGGCTGCCCTCTCCCTAAGGCAGGGTTTGAGAGGTCAGCATTGAATGTGAGGAAGACAAGGCTTCTATGGCACTCGGGGGTTAAGGGTTTCCAAATGAGGGGAAAGAGGCGAGGTTACAGGAGCAGAACACATCAGTTTGGTCAAAACAAGGTAATCAGATAGAATTGCATAAAGCCCCACAAAGCTGCATCCTACCCAGCAGGGAGCTGTGGAATGGGGTGACTTTGTCTTCATGTTCCACCTCACTGTATCCCCAAATGGGAGAATCTAGCCACACTTGACTTCAGGTCAGACAACTCTAGCAACCTGAGTGGCTTGGACAGAGACAATGAGTCATTTGTGCTATGCATGCCACCAGCAAAGTGCTGCCTTAGAAGGGGAGCACATGCCTCTTTGTCTCTCACCAAACTCTCCTTTTCCTGCTTAGGCTCCTGTAATTCCTCCAGGACATTAGCAGACTCTACTTCTTTCCCCAAGAGAGAATCGACTTGTAGAACCAGTGAATGTCATGGTTACAGACTCGCTGTCTGTTTTTGCTGTAAAAACAAGCAGGCCATCGAGTCTGATGCCATCTGGGGTCTGTCTGAATGAGCTCTCAAAGTTCTGCAGTTCGGTGTCTGACTATGGTTCACAGCAACATGTAATCTGTTTGTTGCAGAACTGTAAAGATGAACCCAAAGGCTCTCAAGAGGGAAATGACATGAACAAAGAAATGCCAATTGCTCTTGTTGATCAGGACCCATCATGTATATGGGTCAAAATAAGTGCCACAGAGACTGGAGGCAGTATTTTTAGTTGTTCACCCATGGCTGAGCTCACCAGGCTCCAACGGACAGCTCCAAACTCAGGTCACTCAATGGCCTTGGCTAATCCCAGCCGGTCACAAAGCAGAACGAATAGATACGAACGTGAAAAAGAGATCTGTGGAGAAGTCAGAGGGTGGATGGGATGTTAGGGAAGAAGGAGTGGTGAGTGGTCAGTACATATGGTGAGCATATGCAAAATTATACATAATCTATTATACCTGATTAATTGTTACAAATCAATGCTTTACAAAAGAAGAATCGTTAAGTTTTAACTCTTATCTAAGTTGAATTAGGCCAACATCTCACAATAAAAAGGCTACAGAACCGATAGTTGATCAGTGTTCCCAAGTGGAGGGCATACCATGGTGGTGGCATGGGGAAGTACCAGAACCTGTTGGAAATATGGAAGAGTGGAGAACCTAAGAACAAACCTTATTGTAGGTTTTGCCCACGAGAAGGGATGGATAGGGTTTAGGATTGGCTAAGTAGGGTGGCTGCCATGAGCTTTGCATGAGTAGGGACTGTCACTAGTTGACTGGTGTCTGACCTTGTGTTGATTATGGCAGAATGACCCAGAGTGTGAAAGCCTCATGTTGGAGGTCCTTGTAGATATGAGCTCTGAATTGGTTAGTTTGCATTCAAAATTTACATCCACAGGTGAATAATTTACTGTCTCTAGGGGAATTGTACAATTTCCCTAAAGACAGCAAGACCCCAAGATGACAACACATTAGGATCAAATGACAGGATTAATACTGAATCACTCGTGAACCAAACATTATGCTAGGCCTTGGAAGATGCTCTTGATGCAGGCAAGGCAAAAAGGGAAAATCTTACTCTAAAAATCTATCCTTCTTATTAAAACGGGTGGAGTTATTTTGACACCAAGTGACCAGTTGCATTCTTTGAGAAGTAGGGCCCTATTGAACATTTAATTTTGGTGTATGCTTTTGTCAGGTTAGAACAAATCAGTTGGTCAGCGTTTGGCAGAGATAGTAGCCAGCCCAGCATTGGTAATAGGACTCTGAGCTGCTGTGCTTTGGTGCAGCCTCCACCTTGATGCTTGGCTACCATGGGATGCCAATTACTTCCTTACTACCTTGATGCAATCAACTTAAAGAATGGTTTGCTCAGTTTCACAGTCTTCTATTCTCACGATGGGGAACATGGTGGAACATTTACATCACAGCGGACAGAAGCATTGGAGAGTAGCAGCAAGACGGAGCCAAGGCAAAACACAGCCCCAAAGAGATACCCACCCTGACCTGCCTCTAACCAGGCCCTCCTTTTCTATGCCTACCAACACTCCATTCAATGGATTGTCACGAGTGCGCTATATTATAAAATGAATCTATTCAAGTTTGGATCCACCAAAGACAAACCATTCTTTAAGTCAGAGCCTTCATGGTCACTGAAAATGATCTCACAGACGAACCTTGATACGGGCCTCCTTCATCACCTGGTCATATCTCAATCTAGTTTCCAATTGAGTTTAACTTTTGTTTTGATAAATAAACATGAAATCAAGCCGCTTTATAAGTATGTATGAATAACTCCTGCTCCGAGTCTTGGCCAGAGATGCTTGTTTTCTACAATGGGCACCAGTTGATGCAGCAACTCACAACTAGTACTGATAACAAGAGATTGATCAGTCCTCAATGGGACCTATTTGTAAACTCCCATAAGCCACCAGGAACAGCAAGGAAAGGAAGTGGAAAGAATGTTAGAATGAGCGGGAAGGAAACAATTCTTTGAGATGCTGTCTGCTGGACATGACAAGGCAGTTTGTTTAGGGTTCATTGTTGTGAACAGACATCATGACCAAGGCAACTCTTTCAAAGACAACATTTAATTGGGGCTGGCTTACAGGTTCAGAGTTTCAGTCCATTATCATCAAGGCAGGAACATGGCAGCATCCAGGCAGGCATGGTGCAGGCAGAGCTGAGAGTTCTACATCTTCATCTGAAGGCTGCTAGGAGAATACTAGCTTCCAGGCAGTTAGGAGGAGGGTCTCATTGCCCACCCCCACAATGGCACACTTCCTCCAACAAGGCCACACCTACTCCAATAAGACCATGCCTCCTAATAGTGCCACTCTGTGGGCCAAGCATATTCAAACCAGCACACAGCTATACTCAAGAGCTCACTGTAGCTATGGTTAGCTGCATAAGAGGAAGCCAAAAGGATCTGTCAGCATTCTAGGGGGTAGCAATAATTGGACTCAGGGGGACTGGGAGACAAAACAGGAAAGGCCATGACAGTGATATGGTAAGGGGTTAGGGTGGGAGAGCTGGGTGGGGTGTGTGAGAGTTTGGAAGTTGAGGTGGATGGAACTAGTTACATTGCATACAGTGAGCAAACTTGTCAAAGAATATGAGATTCTTAAAAACAACTGACCATCATAGATGACTATTTGCATATGGTGGCCACTCTGCTGTTAATGGGATAGTGACAAAGGCTCATCACAATGAATGTTTGAGTCATTCTGTCAATCCAGTTGTTGAGTGTGATGATTCTCAATCAGGAAAGTGTTGGTTTAGATTTTTCAAAACCTACTTTAATAGGGGTTCTTTAACACTTCAACCTCCCTTCTAGCCCACTATCCACCAGAGGTAGGGGAAAGAAAGGTTAATAGGCAGCAGGGTTGGTGGACTTGTTTAGAAATAGTTCTTTGGGGTGATTCCGTTCTTCATTGTCAGTAGTACAGTACACCAGCAAAACACTAAACATGAATCAATAGCAGTGGCCCAATCCAGAAGAAACTATGAGGCTCTGCCAATGAGCACAAGTCTGTGGAAGCAGTAAAAAGCAGCCAGAACACCACCAGAAGTTCTTTGGTCTGTTACTCTGTACAAAGTCATCACAAGGGAAGATCAGTGAAGAAAGCAAGGTGAACCAATGCAAGAATGTTGTCTATTGTCTGTTGGGTTATACTCTTTCCAAATATGTGTCTGCTCCAGCATCTGCTCCAGTAAAACACATGCCCTTTAACCAGGAAGCTTCCAGAAAAAATCACATGTGTGCTTCAGCAAAACATCCTTTCATAAGACACTTTTCAGAAAAACATCACATGACACAACTGAGTCTCCAACAAAACCAGAAATTACTGCTTGAGGAAAGTTTTTTTTTTTAAAGATTTATTTATTTATTATATATGAATACACTGTAGCTGTCTTCAGACACACCAGAAGAGGGCATCAGATCTCATTACAGATGGTTGTGAGCCACCATGTGGTTGCTGGGATTTGAACTCAGGACCTTTGGAAGTACAGTCAGTGATCTTAACCACTGAGCCATCTCTCCAGCCTGAGGAAAGTTTTATTGCCACCTTCTTCTAGGGACTTTTACTAATACCATTGGTCAGAGGCCATTATGTCCTATAATAGCACCGAGCTCTGATGTTGACACTGCATTCTTCACACTTCATGGTCATTCCCATCTACCATGTGAACTGTTGCTTCTGAGAACCTTATGTTCTTCTTCTCAGTCTCATGACATTTCCCCAGTCAGTGACCCAGGATACTCACCAAAGCTCTGGCCCTTAGCAAAGTTTTCCTTAGTCTTTTTTTTCAAGTCATGGTTTATTTTGTCCTTTATCATCATATTCTCTGAAAGTTTTATATATATATATATATATATATATATATATATATATATATATTCCATATGTATGTATATATGTATGTGTATGTATATGTATATAGTGTGTGTGTGTGTATGAAATAATATTATACCCATCCCATTCTCCCTGCAACTTTCTCTAAATCCTCTCAACACATCCTTCTCAAAGCTTCATTCCCCCCCTTCCTTTATTTTCAATAACTCACTAAGTCCAATTGGTGTTGCTTATATGTACATGGCCATGGGACCAGCCATAAACCAGGAAATCTTCTTTGAGAAATCATTCTCAAAGAAGAAAAGTTCTCCCTTCCCCAGCAGCTCTCAACTGCCAATACCTCCTCAGTATGGGGCATCTCCCTGATGTCAGAAATCAGGGGTAAAAGTAATATACTTACTGTTTCTTTGACGTTTTCTTTGTTCGTTCACAAAGCAAACCAATTCACTTGTAAATTCAGCCCCAGGCTTTGTTTCCCTTCTCCTCTTCTTCCTACTCCTTCTTCCCTTCCCCTCAATCTCCCTGTGCCCCACAGAGCCTTGGACATGAGTGAGATTAGGGGAGCCAGCTCCACGGAGGTAGATGTCATGAAGGGCTGGAGCACCTGCTGATACAGTTGTTGGCCCTCTAGTCCTGATGGTGCTCAGTCCTAGATGTACTGATTTCACCTAAGACTTTATACATAGATGCTTCTTATTCCACTCAATCTGGTGGCTTGGAAAAGGGCTTCTTGCTGTCACAACAGCAGAGAGTGACACATGCATGTAAGAGGTAAATGCCTTTCCAGGTAGCCTTCAGACATTATAATGGAGGGCAAGTAAGTTAGTATAACCTTGAGGAAAACTGTATAGATTTCCCTATATAGTTATCTATCTATAGATATCTAGATAGACAGAGCATCTATCCATGTATCTATAGATATAACTATAGATAGAACAAGTATGCTAGTCCACTCCTCCTCCTCTTCCTCTTTTTCCTCCTCCTCTTTCTTATAAAGTTCCATCACAGGGGCCTCATCTTCATCACCTCATTTAACCCTGATTACCCCTTGCATTAGTAACTTTTCTGTTTCTGTCCTAAAACACCACCGGTAAAACATCACAACCAAAAGCAAGTTATGGAAGAAAGAGTTTATTCTAGCTTGTGGTCACAGAAGGGCGAATCTATCTTGCTGGGGTGGCATGGCAGCAAGCAAGATAGGAAACTGAGGGATCACATCTTCAATGGGAAGCATAAAGCAGAGAGAACAATCTGGAAGGTAGACAAGGCTACAAACTCTCTAAGCCCAAGCCCTAGTGACATACTTCCTTCAACAAGACTCCATTACTCAATCCTTCTCAAACACTGCCACCAACCAGAGACCAAGTGTTCAAGTATCAGAGCCTATAAGGCACATTTCTCATTTAAACCACCATACATCCCAAATACCACCTCTAAATACCAGCAACATATGGATTTGAAGGTTACATTTCTGACACACAAACTATGGGGGGGGCACATTACAGTCATAGCAGACAGCATAGATGCTACAGAACCTTGAGGTCCTATGGTCCAAGTCCTGATTAGAGCTTGTCAAAAACTCCATACATCACCTCTGATACTCCCAGTACTGTAGTATCCAAGTGGCATGTGTGCCAAGACCTAATGCAAAGCCTTTCTTTGTGAGCCTCACTCAGACATGGGAGATATCTGTGACACTTTGGTATATAAGCAGAAACAATTAGGAATATGCTATGAAACTCTTTTTTTGAGAGCATATCTCAAATATACTCCAGGGTGGCCTCAAAGTAGCCATCTACCTGCCTCAGCCTTGAGCATGCTGAGATTACAGGCATTCATCACCTTACCAGGCTATAGAAAAGACATTTCCTTTTTTTGCTGGTGCTAATGGTTGAATATTTGGCCATACATCAGGATGGTTAGTGGTCTAGATTAAGAGATCTGGACACACTTTGGTTCATGAGCAGGGGCCTACTATCTCCTTCTGTTTTGAAATGTTCTGATAGGATACTGTAGTCTGGAAAATTATAAATAATAAAAGTTTATTATACTTTAGTTACAGATTATTATACACACAGGAGGTTGGGGACTCTAAGATAGCTACCACATGTGAAAAGGACTTTATGTCCCATCATCCCGTGGTGTAAGGCACCACATAGCAGTAGAGAGAAAATGAAGACTGAACAGCATTCCCATTCTTTTGGTATGACATTAGTTCATCAATATGGGTAGAGTTGATCATCATGACGTATTTCCTCTTAAAGATCCTACTTCTCAACACTATTGTATTAGGGACTAGACTTCCTCGCTGATAGAGGACTTTATAAAGGAGGGAGGAGTGCAGATGAAGTGCTAGGAATGTTCACCCTAGGAATGTTCACACTACAGATCTTCACACTAGGGATGTTCAGAGAGTGGAAAGGAATCAAGAATCCTAACAAGAGAGACACTGGAATCATGGCTCTCATAATAAACAGATGTAAAGATGTAGCTGTCTGTCAACCCTTTCTTTCATCCTTTATTGTGACAAACTGGTCCTGGGAGAGAAATACGGATGTTGAAGGGCCAAGCAAAAGGGCTTTCCTCTCTTAAACTTGCTGCTGGGTTCTTTTAACAGCAATAAGTTGAGCCCTTGATATGGCTCCTTTCTCTAGACCAGATATCCTGCATATCAGACATTTACATTATGAGTCATAGAAGTAGCAAAATTACAGTTATGAAGTAACAATGAAAGCAGTTTCATGGTTGGGGGGTCATCACAACATGAGGAATTGTATTAGAGGGTCACAGCATTAGGAGAGTTGAGAAGCACTCGTCTAGATGAAGGAATGAGATGGTGGGTGGTTTGCTAGCTTTTGAGAGTTTCATCTCCCTGGCCTTTCACTGTGGAAACAGTAACAAGCTTCCTTCAAAAGGAGAGGTTCATGGGGTGTGATTATTAAGCTTCACTGTCAACATGATTGGATTTTAGAAATCCATACTTCAGGATATATCCCTGTAGAAGTTTCCAGTAATAATTAACTAAAGAGGGAAGATCCATCTCAAACGTGGGCTGCACTGTTTCATGGCCTGGGATAAAAAGAGGCAAGTGGGCCTCCACAGCCATCTATGTCACTGGGGGGCATGTTAGGTGAGGCTGGGCCTTAGCCTTCATACTGTCAAACCAACATGTCTACTGAGAATTACCAAGCCAAGCATGAATGTAAGGATATCACCAGCACTCATTATCCTGACTGGGGACATAATTTGATCAATTATCTCAGGCTACTGCCACAAGCTTCTCTTACCATGATGGATGATACCCTTAAACTGTGAGCAGAAATAAACATTTCTTTTTGGATTACTGCTTATCAAATATTTTTGTCAGAATAACAAGTAAATTAATGGACACAGACAGGTTTGAATTTTCCTTTCTTCTCCTTGGTGCCCTGCCAGACTCACAGATTTTTGGCTTGGGGGAAGAGTCCTTAGTGACACCTACAATATGCCTTACAACATTAACTATAACCAGAAAACACATTCTGTGACCACAGAAGTTCACGAACTCGGCTATTACTGCCCCAAGCTCCCCTACCTAGGAGGAGCATTAATTAGCAGGATCCTGGAAGCTCAGTTATAGGAGCAGATGGGTGGTACCATCCTTAAAGCTGTTGATGACTTGATTAAGCATGCGCCTGGAACCAATGACCAGTGTTTGGTTGTGTTTGCCCAGAAGCTAGATACATGGTCAAAAAAACAAAGTGTTGTGCTAGCAATGTCTTTGAGTCCATTACACATAAAAAGACATTGGAACAATTTCATCTCATACTGGCATGTTGAAAGTGTTAGATTCCACAGCATGTGGGGACATGTTAGATGGTGAGCCTGGGCCTTAGCCCTCATACTGCCAAACCAAAATGTCTACGGAGAATCACCAGGCCAAGCATGGATATAAGGATATCAGTCTAAAAAGTCTGAGAAACTTTAGGTTACTGTCATGCAATAGAGATGGGGGATTCTGTTGATATCCCGGGGGACTCATGGAGCCACAGGCTTGTAAATACTCCTTAACCACAGAAGACTGCAATCAAGGGAAAGCCATCAAGAACTCAAATCTTTCTAGATCAAAACTTTGTGTTCCACCACAGGAAGCTTACCATCCCCGTGCCATCAGTCAGGTCCCTTTCATCCTGCCTTCAGGATGAAATCATCCAATGGGGTCATCTTTAGGAGGGTAGAGGTCATCTATCCCACTGCTGTGTCCCTTGGCTGAGTGTCCTGCCTGGCTGTTCTTAGCAGGAATTCTAGAAGTCTTCTCTCTTTGGCTCTTTGTGTTTTATTACAGTTAAATGTGTCTTCCAGATTTCATGTGTTCGGAACTTAATTCCCAAGTTTACATCCACAAGGTTTATGGGGTGAGCCTTTTGTGGGAGTTTGGGCCATAAAGGCTCTGGTCCCTTTCATAGCAGTGGGTTATTACAGAATGGCTTTGTTAGAGATCACATCATGTAATATCTACTGCTGTTTTGGAACAAAGCATGAAGGCTTCATCAGATCTGACCAGAGGCCTGCACCATCCTGCAAGACATCTCAGCCTCAGTATAACTAATACGTAACAGACTTCTGACTCACTATCTTGTGTGTGTGATGCAAGCTCTGGTCTTTTTCTATTCCATCATAAGTTACCTTTGAAGAGAAGGTCATTCTCTGTCTCTGAAACCATGGAACAAAGACAAGACATACTCCTGTTAAATTCTCATTTCATTGATACAGTAGCCCCAAGTATGGCTCCCTAACTGAGAGCCAAATCGAGAGGCCGCCCAAGGAGCTACAGCTATGACTTATATTTCTCTGAAATTTCCATTTTCTGTAAGGGAGGGAGGGAGGGAGGGAGAGAGAGAGAGAGAGAGAGAGAGAGAGAGAGAGAGAGAGAGAGAGAGAGA
>NW_021620443.1:705147-706987 GCF_004785775.1 Grammomys surdaster | reverse complement strand
AGAGAGAGAGAGAGAGAGAGAGAGAGAGAGAGAGAGAGAGAGAGAGAACAGGAAAAAGACTCTCCAGCGAGTCGCCTTAGCAGACACATGGTTTCTCATGTGAGCAGAATGGTATGCTCATTAATGGCCCTGGTTACAAAATGTGTCCTAGGATCATTATTTATAATGGGCAGCAACAAAAAGCAGTAACAATGCTGGCACGCCGCAACGGGCAGTGTAAAATTATAATTGAGACGCATTTTCTGGATTTTGATTTTAAACGTCCTGGTGTTAAAAGGGAAAGTAGCTTTCCAGACGACGACGAGCATATGACAGAAGTGAGTGCCTGGCATGTTTGCTTGAGACACCAAAAAAAGAGATGCTCCCCAAATCCACTCCTCAACACTTAAATTATATCGCCATCAATGATAACATATAATTATACAACAACTGGGGGCAACTGACCACTTCCCACATGCGTACCATGAGCAGAAAAATACAGGTTAGTATTTCATTTCCAAGATCAACTCCAAAGAGCCCATCGGGAGCCTACTCTGTGTTAGGTATGGTGCCTGGGTTTGAAGAGTCAGTGGCATCCACCTGAGATCCTGCACCACTATCCAGGATGGCCCCTTGGTTCAGAAGAGTGCAGAACTGATCTTCATTCTGGGAAGACAGTAGGCTGGGGGTCCTGAAGGGGTGGGAAGTACAGAAAGTGGGGAAGATTAGATGAACAAGACAAGAATTACCGTAAGGAATTCGCCTTGGTCAGGACTAAGGAATAGAGACAGAAAAGTAGAAGATGATGGAATTCTGTTAGCTCATGGGATTGTGCTGGCTGAGAAGCCACACAGTGTGTCATTTGCTGGATGGATAATGCAGAGCTCAGAGCTGATGGTTTAGTTCCAATCTAAACTGGGAGGCCTGAGAACCAGAGGGCTGATGGCCAAAGGACAACAGAAGATGGTTTCCCAGCTCAAGAGGATCATGACATTGCCCTCCTTCTCCTTCTCTTCTTCTTCCTCTTCCTCCTCTTACTCTTCCTCCTCCCCCTCCTCCTCTGATTTAATGTGGGAACTTTATGAATTGGGTGATGCCAACTGAAATTGAGGATGGTGCACTTCTCTACCCCTGATTCTAGTGCTCTTCTGGAAACACACGTGCACACATGCATGCTCATGCACACACACACACAGACACACTACACATATACACCTACCATACACACCAGGCACTCACTACACTACACACACACACATTTACACCTATCATACATACCATACATACACACCAGACACTCACTACACACACACACACACACACACACACACACACACACACACACACACACCACTCTCTTTTCCTTTTTCCTAAAGGATGTCTGGGCATCCTTTAGGCTCGTCAAATTGGCACCTAAGATGAACCACAGTAGAAAACTATGTAAAAAATATTTACTGCTTGCCTTTCAACTTGTACACTTTGATCCATTAGCAGACTGTGAAATCAAAGTAATGTGTTTGGAAAAATAACAGTCCAAGAGAACAGAAAGTGTCAGTGTGCAGTGTGTGTATTAGAGGCTTACTGTTTCATCAGCATCTGAATATGGCTTTACAGAGGTAGATGCTATGTGCCTGACTCACAGTGTGTATTTCTTAGCTGATGACAGTTCACGCAAGGGCATAAAACTCTGACTTAAGGTGAACTAACTATAAAACTACAGGGCCTCCTTAGCAAGACCATTACGTGACTCTACTTTTGCTAAAACAGAACTCATTAAATGCTATGGCTGGAAGGCAGGAGCCATCCACACCCACCACCCACCACCCACCACCCACCACCCACCACCCACCACCCACCACCC
>NW_021620443.1:664545-704747 GCF_004785775.1 Grammomys surdaster | reverse complement strand
CCCACTCCCATGCTCTGCCACAGAATAGGTACCACCTGGTGTGTGATACTGTTAATAACGACCAACACTTATGGACAGTCCATGTTCTACCCCCCCCCCCCATGAAGGAGATCAGATTGTTTTATTTCATAAATGTAGGCAGGAGGCCACCACTTCCTCAGCCTTTGAGATTCAGCAGAACCCCTACCTTCTACTTCAGCTTTCTCACCACGCTAAGACTGAACTTTGTGGTGTAAACCCAAATTTCATGGCATTTAAGCAACCTTACTTCACTGTGCTACAGAGCTGAGAGACCAGAAATTTGGTCATGTTATCAAAGGGGTGGTAGTTCTCTCTACAATGCTTAAGAGTCTCACTTGGAAACACTCAACTGGAGGGTACTTGAGGGTTGGGCATACCAATCACCTGGAGGCATGTTTATTCCTCATCTTGTGCCTAGGCTGAGTGCCAACAAGGCTGAGACTGTTGACCTTAGCACACCTTCATGAGTTCTCCCTAAGTCTGGGCTTGGTTCTGGGGCTGGCATCTGTTTTAGAGGGAACATGAGGGCAAACCCTTGAGTGGACCTGATGGACTCCCTGCGCTGACCAACTAGCCTCAGAATGTCACTTATCAATTCTTCTGTTATTTTCCCTTGGCTGGCAAGTCCACTCAGTTCACTTCTTGATACAGACCACTCTCTGAGATATAGTTTTCTTAGTCTCCCACCACCATGTGTGAGCTTCCTTGCTTTGGGGATGACTGGATTTCCCTTGGTGTGGGAAAGTAAGTGGCTCAAATTCTTCATGATGCCTAGGGTACTTTGTGGTTAATAATCTACTGTTCATTATAATGATCTGTGGTCCCTATAAGAGTAAATGAGCTGGAACCACAGATATATTTACTGCCTTAATTTAGTCGCTAGCATTAGGTTTATTTTAAAGTATTTTCTCTCCATGTGGATGGAATTTCTTTTATCTGAGCTTATCTTCAATGTCAATAAGTTTAGCGCTCCCCAACAGCTGGAAGCCCAGATATTATACGTCTCCCCTCCTATTAATCTTATGTAAGTTGATCTTTATAGCTATCGAGCCCATCCATCACTGCGAGCTGTCCGCTTACATTTGTATGGTCTTCCATTTAGCTAACTGAACTCTATTTCTTTATCTAGACTAAAGTTCTTTGTCATTTTAATAGTTTATAGCGTTCTCCCTCAGAGTGTCAGATTGCCCACAAAGAACAAATGGATGCTAATAAAGTCCCTCGTTCGGTTTCATCTTAATCCATTCCCAAGGCTCTTTGGTAAAGTTATCTCCGAGAATCACAAGACATTCCATGTTCTGTAAGAACACTTAGAATCCGGCAGCTTTTCTACGAAGAGAACCAGACACCACACTTCATGTATCTAGCTCATCCTACAAAGCCGATCCTTGACTTTATTCACCTACGTTTTCCTGAATTTGTGTCAAAGGTTTTTAAACCCAGTGGGATTGGATACTGTGACACAGCAAAGGACACCGGGGTTGATGGATTTAAGGAAAATGGAGGAAGGTCTGAGGGAAACAAAACAGCAAAGACAGAGGAGGTGGGTGTTTGGTTCAGATCTTAAATGCCTACGAGAGGCCCACATGCCCAAGGTTTGGTCTGCTGTAACTTAATGGAATTATTCCTATCCTTGTCTTGCTTCCATATAAATGAGACTCAGACTATGATTTATTTATTTAGTTTTTGCACAATAACTGAGGGATTACCTTGAATTGTAATTTCTGATAACTAGATGTGCTTCCTCAGATATGTTCCCCAAGGACTTGTTGTTTGTGTCTTCCTAGTTATTTCTGCTCCACCACCCTGTCCTCAGACTCCATTTTGCTCAGGCACATGCTCCTGGTCCATCATACCTAATGGAGACCTCCTGTTCTCTCCGTCTTTTTCCTCTATTCTTCTCATGGTCCCTACCTGTGACCCCCAGTCAGATAACTGAAAACTCACCTCCTTCTAATCTCACCAGTAATTGGCTGTGGCCACATTTATTTAACCAATAGTTTTAAATTGGGGGGGGGGGGAAGGTTTGCACAATGAAGGCTAGTGTATGTGGGAATTTGCTTGTTTTGGAGCAACCAGATCTTGTGGTACAGAATTTAGCATTTGAATTCACAGTAACACCAGACCAACCCCCAACAGACTGCACTATTTGGAGGTGACAGAGCCTGTAAAGTGTCAGGATGTTAGGTTACTGGGAGTGTGCCCAAGAAGAACCATCTTCTGTCTGCTTCCCAGCCACCATGAGGTGGGCAACTTTGCTCCACTGAGTTCCCACCATGATCTTCTGCCTGACTTCTTTGTTGCTCCAAAGCAACAGAAGCCAAGGGACTACAGAGAGCCTCCAAGACCTTTCTCTAAACTGGGTTTCTCTGGACCTTTTCCACAGTGATGTAAAGATGACAGACACAGCACAGCTCTCATCAGAAAAGGTCAATGAAGTCCTGAGCCCCACCAGGGCAGAAGGCTATGCTTCTCATTGCAGATGAGACCAACCAGGAGATGAACAATCTAAACCAGGAAGTCATTATCAAAGCGCCAGATACCCCAGCTCTAGGGCACACATGCCTCTGCTCTTCTAGGCTCTGCCCCACCCACCCCAGGAAAGTGTGAGCATGTGGGCAAGTTCAAGTCACCTGTGCCAGCTGCTGGGCTAGCTAAGGACTGGGATTCACACTCGAGGGCCAACCCTCTTGGGAAGATGGCTTTTGCTTGCTCGTTCAAGTAGTAGTTTGCATAACATGGGGTTGAGCAATGCTGAGACTGTCACAAGGAAAGCCAGGAGTGAGGATAACACCAGCTCAATCCACGCACAGTCTGGATGCCTGACAGTTGCTACCACACATGTGGGCCGGGGAGACTGCTGGGGACAGCTCATCCAGACTCAGGGCCTAGCAGGCAGACCAGGCATTTTCTAGTCACTGTAGCCAGTGTGGCTGAAAATGTGGACAGAGAGTGAACATTTCCCTTCAAAGACTGTGCCCTGGAGTCATGCCATGAGGAGCCAGGAGGGGTTCTGTAGAGGCCTGCTGGCGAGCACTGGCATGAACCTCTGCAGGCCTCTGGGAAGAGAAGAACCATTCTGCTATCTGTACACTGAGCTACCTCTGCAAACGAAGTGGGGCTGGGCCTCTCTTCCCCTTCTGGAAACAAGGCCGGAAAATTGTTCGGATAGCAATCTCTCTGGTCTCCAACCATTCTGCATTCCCACATCGAAGGTTAAATGCTTACCACACTTTCTCAACCTTTCTAGGCCAAGCACTCTGCCTGCATAAATGCCTCTCAGCGGCTCCAATAGACCGACTCCATCCACACTCCTAGTTTCTCCCATGAGAAAGCAAGGCTCAGAGTTGTCAAGTCACTGGCCCAAGGGGCACACATCTGAGAAGAGGTGAAAGCCAGAAAGCCAGATAGTCTGAGACCAGAGACTTCATCTTGACCTATTTACCTGTCTACTGCATAGCACTGTTCCCCAAGACACTCACCAAAGGACACCCCTCTGCTTTACCAACAGGAGGCATAAGGCACACAGTAAACCCTCAGATGGCCTGAGTCTGTCCTTAGAATGCTGCCTATGAGGACCAGGCAGGGACCAATCTTCCATGTATCTTGTGCTGTGTGTGGACTCCAGGGTTCCGACCAAATTATTAGGGAATCAGGTTCTCTTAGCAGCTGCCTAGCTCCTCCCTGGAGACTCCAAGGATCTGAAAGAAACACCTCAGCCTACCTCTGTGGCTTACAACCTGCACTTGGGCTCACTGAGGTAAGAACTGAAGCCCTTGGAATTTAAGCCGGCATTCTGCTTGTTCATTCCCCCCACCCCCCACCCCGGAGAGATAGGCATCAGTCAGTCACATTTGGCAAGGAGCCTGGGACACAGCCACAGCAGTTTGGCCCTTAGTGCATCAGTGTTGATTAGTTCATGGTATACCAGTTCCCACCTAAGCCAAGCAACACAGGTGAAGCATGGGGCCTGGGAAAGCTTCTTAAACACACACGCGCACGCGCGCGCACACACACACACACACACACACACACACACACAAAACTTTTTCAGAATATGAAAAAATAACAAAAACCAAAATCACTCTTGGCACCAAGATGTAAATGACTGAGTTAAGCCATGGACTTACTTTTCCCAAAGAGGCACCCATGGGAGACTCAAGATCTCACCTGCCCAATTGTCAACCTTAGTGCTCCCCTAGGTACTAGGGTCGGTGCAAGTGAGGAACAGGTGCCCCACAAAGTGGTTCACAAAGGGCTCCGACCCTCCTCTCCGGCACCTCTCAGATGGCTCTCCCTCCACCAGAGCCTTCCAGCACTTAACCTTCAGGTCTGTGTCAGTGGAGGTGGATAGGGTTGGCTGGTCTGGGGCAGAGGTGTGTGTGGCTCCGAGGGAGGTGGGCGCGGGTTGCTGGGAACCGGGCAGTTGAGGCGGGGAGTCTAGCAGGTTTCTAGGGTTGCGGGCAGACGCGGGGGTGGGTGGAGACGATCACGATTGAGGAGGAGCACACAGGCGCACTCACCGCCTTCCTCCTTCCCTTCCTCTTCCTCCCACCCCGCCCCCGGGGGGGCGGTACCCTGGTCCCTGGGGGACGTCTGCACCCCCGGAGGGTGGCAGCCGGGGAGCAGGGCTAGGGTTGGGACCGCTGTGGCCGGTGGCGGACGCCGCGGGCCCCTCCCCCACGTTCCCTCACTGCCTCCCCCCTGGTCCCCGCCCCTCCTCCTCTCCATCCTCCCCATCCTCCTCCTGGTCCCCGGCAGCCGCAGCTAGGGGAGCAGCCGGCGGCACCCGGGCCGCTCAGCCTTTGTCTCGGGCCGCCGGGCGAGCCGGGGCCCAACGCAGCGTAAGTAACGGGGGGCCCGGGTCGGGCCGCGGGGAGCTCGGTGGGGCGGGTCCAGTCGCGGGTGCAGCCTTGGGGGGGTGGAGTGCGGCGGAGGGGAGGCCGGGCCGGAGGAATCTCGGCCGCGATGCTCGGGCGGCGCCGGCGCGGGGGCGCAGAGGGGCGCGTGGCCGGCTCGCGGGGCGCCGCAGCCTCGCGCCCGCAGACGTGCGGCTTGGGTGCAAATCCTGTTTCTCCGGGCAGAGGCCACGCGGGGACGGCGGAGGCTGCGAGGATCTGCAGTCATGGAAAAACGGGAGAGGAGCCGGCCCAGCGTCACCACCGCCACTGTCACCACCATCACCATCACCACCACCATCACTGACCGTCGCCCATCCCACTACCCCGCCTCATCCCCATCTCATCTCCCCGTGCACTGCCAACTTTGTCAGACCATTTCCTTTACATCGGGTAATACTTAGAGAGATCCCGAGTGAGTTCAGCTGCTGTGGGACGTTTATCTAACAGGCCACTGAGCTGCCTCGGTTTTCCCCGTCAGAGAAAGGGGCCTAGGATGCTTCCCCCATATAGCCACCGAGGTGGGCTAGGTGTCTGACTGCTTAATCCGGGTGCTAGAAGGGACAGAGAGACATGTCACTTGTTAATGATGAAAGTCATACCAAAGTAATGTCTTCATCAAACTAGAGGTTTGCAGTTTGAGGGTTCATCCCTGATCTTTTAAGCGTTGAAGTATTAATAGCAAATGAAAACGTAAAGAAACGAAACTTTGACCGAATTATTCCGAAAAAGAAGCAGAAGCAAGTATTTTGTAGGAAAATCACTTCAGCTTGCTAAGGGCCGTTCACTTTGTTCAGAGTGGACAGCTTCCTTTTTTGTGCTGCGTTTCTGATGAAGTTCGTTATTTTAGAGGCATACCATATACCCCTAGGTGCTTTTCACTCCACCTGAAGAGCATCTTAATTACTGGGTTTCAAAAAAGCCTTTTGCCAGCTCAGCACAGAGCAGTGAGAATAAAAAAAAAAATGCATTCCTAGAATGGCTCCAGGAATCTTCTCCTTTTGAGAAGACACAGTGAGATCCTAAGTCCATTCTTTATCTCCCTATTGTTCCTGGAAAATTTGGGGAACCCCACTTGGGTTACCACATGTATCCAGGGAGGCAATAGAGGCTCCTTTTAAGGATTCTTAGTCTTACTAATAAAAGAATTTAAGAATGGATTCAGAAGGAAACTCGAGGACAATTTTGAATTTATTTTATTTGAGCCCCTAGGGCAGGCAAGGGGTAAATCTCAACAGTTTCCAGGAGGGAAGATGGCAGAGAGGAAGAGACAGCCCTGCTATGTGGTGGAAGTAGATAGAAGTGGGTGTCAGGGACAGTTTCAGAGAAAAAAACGAGAAAGTCCAGAACGTTCAGATTAGCACCCTCAGGCTTTTGGAAACTATCTGAAAGAAGGAAAAAGCGTTAAAAAAATGGAAAAGAGAAAGTTATATTTTTCTAGGTAATTTAGAAAATTGAGCACCATGTAGTAGAGTCACACAGCCAAGAGTTGTGGGGAGGAGTGGTCCATTAGCTCATGAAAAGGATGCTTGTTTCTCTCATCTCTTTGGCCTGACTTAAGGGGACTCTGCCTTTCTGAGGGGTGGCCCCTTTGGCCAGGTGACCGGCAGGCCCAGGTGGATTAATGCTTGTGCTCTAGATAGCTTGGAACCTTCAGTCTCAATTCAAGCCCAGAGGTAGAGCCCATTCTTTTGACCAGGAGAAAACACGTTTTCTTTAATGGCCTCAACAAAGCCCTGATCTAGGTTTCGATAATATTCTCTCCTCTGAAGAGGTAGCCCTAGGGCTGTGAGGGTGGCCCTTGTGGTTTACTTTGTGTCCTGCATGAAGTAGGAAAAGTGGAGTTGTTAAAAATGATGTGTGAGTCAGTGTGTCAGAGTGCCTTGAGTCCCTCTGTGAAATTGTCCACGAACAGAATTTAAGTCAAAAAAAGAAAAATAATAGCCAGACGGTGGTGACTCACGCCTTTAATCCCAGCACTTGGGAGGCAGAGGCAGGTGGATTTCTGAGTTTGAGGCCAGCCTGATCTACAGAGTGAGTTCCAGGACAGCCAGGACTACACAGAGAAAACCTGTCTCAAAAAACAAAAAACAAAACAAAACAAAAAAACCCAAAACAAAAAAAAAAGAAAAATAATTTTAGACGAAGTGTAGCAGTGACAAAGAAGACTTCACCAAGCAGTGCTTACCATTGCCATAATTGGAGATATCTCAGGTGCCGAGTATAGTTACACTTCATAGGCTCCTACCTCCCTGATTTATGAAATGGGGTTTCATGAAAAAAAAAATCTCCCAAAATTTGTAATTTTGTGGAGAAAGCCTTTGAAACAATTTCTTGTCTTAAGAACGTTTCTAGTCCCAAATTTATGTAAGGCATATACAGTCACACACGATCACATTTCCGAGCAGAAACTGAAGAACTACCTTACTGCATTTTAAATTCTGAATCTTTGGGGGGAAGAATTAGCATCACAATGGGATCTCATGCCTTTGGTTGTGTTTAAGCCGTTTCTGCTGCAAATTAAGAATAACTTCTTTGTTTTATTTTGGAGTTTGGGGTACTGGGAGTTGACCCCAAGATGTCATGCACAACGACCACGTACTCTTGTCACTGAGCGACAGCCCCGTAGTCTCATTTTTTTTAAGTGTTTACATACATAGAATGTGCAGTCCCTCACATCACTTAGGCATCTTTGCCTATGGAATCGTGCTTCATGCCTCCTCTCAGTCAAGATGCTTTCAGAGTATAATCAATACTTGACTTTGACCAACGCAGAAAAACAATTCTTTAAAAATAATTTCTAAACATTAAAAAAAAAAACTTACTCCATTAAGTCTACTTGGCCTACAATAGTCCTGGCCCTGGAACCAGTGGTGTATAGACATGGACCTTGCTTGGGGGAGTAATGTGGGCCAACATCCTCCAGATTCAGGATGTAGGACTAGGAGGAAAGCAGGTTCTTAGCTAGTTTTGTTTGGATAGGGAAATGGGAAGACTCTTAAGAAACTGTGAGCACTTATCAGCTACAACACACAGGAGGAAAGGGAAGGAGCTTTCCACGTAGAGGGCACATCTGAAGTTGTCTCGAAGAGCAGGGAGGTGAGAACTGATGTCAGTTGCAGACAGTGGGTATTTTGGGGCACTGAGACTATCAAGTGTTCAAAGGTCCACCCCTGGAGGCTTTTAGCACTGCTCCAAGGTCTGGGAACAACTTAAAAGCTCCCATAGAAAGCTGGAGAGCTGGTCTACTGCCTCCCTCGTGCAAGCGAGACACAGGATAAGTCTACTGGGTGGTGGTGATTGATCCCAGGTTAGAAAGGAGAATTAACACAACCTGGTGTTTGATGGGACATTTGTGGATGACTCTTGGGCTTCTGAGGTCTTGGGAAATGATTACGTTTCTTTGTCAAAGAACTGTTGTTAACAACAACAGGTACACCTGCAGGGAGAGCTGTGTGCCAAGTTATTACACCTGTGTGCATGCAGTGATCAGTTACTTACTTACTAGATCCTGCAGTGATCAGTTACTTACTAGATACAATTCCTTGCCATTTCATAGTGTGTGACACTTCTGGTTCTTCATAAACAGGAGGAAGTTGCCTTCAGCAAGTTTATCCTCCTATTCCTTGGTGCTGTCTGACTATCCAGCTTCCCTTCCCCAATACAGCTTCTCTCTCTCTCTCTCTCTCTCTCTCTCTCTCTCTCTCTCTCTCTTTCCTGTTTGCATACAGAGTGTCACTATGTAGCATCAGCTGACCTGAAATTCACTACATAAGTAGACCTAGCTAACCTGGAACTCAGAGATCCACCACCTCAGCCTCCTGAGTGCTGAAATAAAAGGTGCACCAACATACAGATCCCAGATCCCAGTGTTGAGACAGTGTCTCATTTTGTAATCTCAGCCAGCCTTGAACTCAGAGCAAGCAAGCCTGAGTCTCCTGAATAGTGGGATTCCAGGCAAAAGCCATCACATCTGGTGTTGACACATCCCTTCTGGAATGCATGTAGCTTTGACTGCCAACTAGTATGCATTTGGAAATGACGTATACTACAAAGTCCTCTGCAATGCATAAAGATTGAACATATTCTCTTCTGCCCATGCTCTGTCACCAGAGGGGCAAGCAGGTAGGAGATACAGCTCTGGAACTACTTGGATACAAGTGATGAGTCACAGCCTCCCAAAGAAGCGGTGGCTCTTGGGAAGGCCAGTGCAAGAGCATCGGTAGCCTACAGAGATCTGAGAAACTGCTAAGAGAGGAAAGAACTGTTGAAGTCCTATTTCTGTTTGAAAATTCCAAACATTTCATTTTCTTTGGCATACTTGAGTTCTTTCCTTCTCTTTGGTGTATGTCTTGACAATTGATTCATGTTCTGCTGATTTTGGTGACCAGCTGATGCCTTCCTTTATGGGGACTTGGTAGCCTCAAGTACCCTCACTACTGATGATGGTTCGCTGCCTTCAGCCCAGAACTGAGGACTGAAAATCCCAGATGGAGCATGAACCTTCTGCAGCTTAAGAAAACGCTAGGCATTAAATTAGCAGATCCTGAAAGTTGTGTCCTGGGGATGGATTTCTAAGTGTCTGAAGTTGTTTGTGTGGCACAGCAGGAAGTGCATGTCCTTTGTGTCTCAAGTGCTCCAATTACATAAGCACAGTTACTGTGGTTCTGACAGACTTACCAAGGGAAGGGCTCTTAGAGGTGTCTGGGGTTGGTTTTCTTATCCTTTTGTCTTTAGCCTCCCAAGTTTCTTATCTCAGTTGTCAGAAAAAAAAGTAGAGCATATTTTCTTTGTTTTAGGATCATGGAAAATACATGGTGAGTGGGGAAAGAGTTGCAGAGGCATCACTCTTACTGCTATTCCTGTTCAAAATTGAAAACGTAAGCTGTTTATGAGGATGAAGTGTGGCAGGAAAGCCCAGGACTTCGGATGTAGAGAAGACCCTCAGATACTGAGTGGATAGATGGATTATGATGGATTTTGAGGATAGGCAAGATGGATAGGTGAGTGAGTAGAAGAGTAGATGATGATGACAATGACCTGTGTGTGTGTTCGTGTGTATGTGTGTGTGTGTGTGTGTAAGGACAGATTAAGAAATGGATATGTCCTGCTGGTAATATAGCTCAATGGCAGAGTGTTTATTAGACATCAGTTAAATCCTCAGCATTACACGTGTGTATGCAAGTTCCCATGGATGGACGGACAGACAGACAGACACACTCACAGGGACGGGGAATAGATGTATAGGCTGTCAGAAGTAGATAAATGAAAGGATTTGGAAAGACTGCATGCAAAGACTGATGGAATAGATGGGCAGATGAATGGATAGATGGATAGCTTAGGGGGCAGATGGGTGAATGGGTGGGTGGATCAGCTAATGGACGGATGTTTGGCAGAAGAGCAAATGAATAGAAAGACGGTGTGAGAATTCTGCCTAAGTAAGGGAAAAAAACAGATTTTCTTTATCCCTTGAGCTCAGTGAAGATGGAAGTTGTAGAAACACCAAACACAGTGCCTGCAGTGTTCTTGTGGAATTGCCTCACGTCTTGAGTTCCTTGTGGAAAAGGCTGTATCATTTGCTGCTTTGTCTGTTGTGGGGACTACGCTGTCTAATGGCCATGGATGTGTTAAAACTGTGACTTGCTATAGGAACTCATGTTTAAGTGTGGCTAAATGGTGAGTTGTGGCTTGTGATGGCCGTTAGCTCTCTCATGACTGCGCTTTTGCTCTGCTGAGGAACATCCCAGTCATTCTGTGTATGTATAAGACATTGGCAGGCCTCTATCTGAGGAAACAAACAACTTGTCTGCAGTGTGCAACACAGTGGTCTTTGGTTTACTCCTCCTGTGTCAGTAGTGTGTGTGAGAAGCTCATCACCAGCATGTCAGACCTGTCAAACCTGTGAATCATGACAATATGAAGATTCACACAGAAATAGCTTCAATTTGATACCAGGGGAAATATGACTAGTACCACAGGTAAGATTCAGCTAGCTATGGCAGGAAGCACAAAGGTGACAGCACATGAATGGTCAGCTCAGGGGAAACTCAAGCTTAATGTTCCTAAGGGTGGGGTGAAGAGATGTGATCCGAGGTTGAGAGTAAATCCAGAGTGAGTTGCTTTCTGGTCTCAGAGTCAGCCGGGGACTCATTGGGACCCACCTCTGCCGACATCTGCTGGTACTGACAGTGATTTGAGGCAGGCTTGTTTATCTGGTCACATTTGGCAATGTTGTTGCAGGTATGCTCTGCTTGCACACATTCTGTCCAGTAGATTTTTTTGCTGTTGCCACAGCTGCAGATAAACAAGAAGTTTGTTGAAATTCATTATGGTTTACGTGTGGTTTGCACTATAAGGCTTGTGGGTTAGAGGCTTGGTACCCAGCATATGGGTAAGAAATAGTAGGACCTTGAAAATGTGGATCTTTAGTAATGATTTCAAGACTATCTCCCATTCCTGCCCTCTACCTGTGAGTCTTGCCATGGGTTGGTGTTCTCTCTCTCTCTCCGCCCCCTCTCCTTCCCTCCCTCCCTCCCTCCACCCTCTCTCTGTTTGTATGTATGTTTGTCTCTATCTTTCTCTGTCTCTTTCTGTCTCTCTCACTTTCTCTGTCTCTCTTCCTTTCTCCTTTCCTCCCTTTTTCCCCTCCCTCTCTCTCTCCCTCCCTTGTAATGCCATTGGTCATGAGTTCCTCACCAAAGTCAATCATAACCTCCTAACCATGAGTTATTCAAGCATTTCTTTTATTGTGGAAGCTTTCAGCATCAGGCATTTTGTCATAGTAGCAGAAAATAGGCTAACAGAAGGCCACAGAGCCAAAAACCAGCTCAGGCACACTGACAGGTCCAGTTTCCTCTTCGCATGAGAACTCTGTGATGACAGTTTTAATAAAATGTACATTGTATCTCAGAGCTGTCAGCCTGTGAATTCTTTCCATCTTGCTTATTTGAAGAATCATCAAATGAGTAGAAATCGGATCAGAGCAGGCACGTTGCCAGCAAATAGCACATAATGTACACATTACCTCAAAGAGAGTCAGTACTCACTCCCCTTGCCCAGACTCACACTTTCTGTTGATCCTGGCAGAAGCTTGGAGGCCTCCTACTCAAGCCTGAGTTGCATGCTTGCCACACCAGTGTGAGCCATGGCTGAGCTGGCACTCTGCTGTGCTCATAAGGTATTCTTGCATCACGGACATCAAACATATAAAGGCGACTTTTTAGCAAAGAACCAGTGCATGTTCTCTGGGTGCAGTTTATTCAATCCCTGTAAAACTGAGTCTTTAGAACAGTCTGCAGGGAGACAGTACTTGCTGTGTTCATTCCTAATCAATTTATCCAGTTCTTTTCCAAGCGTTTGTGGGATGTCTGATATAATGCAAGGAGCCAAAGAGATAAGAAAGTTTGTTTGCAGCTATCTTTTTTCCCCTCTGTGTCCATTTAACCTTTTACCACTTCTCCCCCAACAAATTAAGATGCAAATTAGAAAGAAAAGTGATTTTAGAAATGGTAGTGTTTCTGGGAGCATCTTTTTTACTTTCATGTTAATTACTAGCCACAGACAGTCAGGATCTTGCAGAATTGCATCTCTGTTCTGCAGGCTTCTATGAGATCTCAGTAATAACACAGAAGTGTTCACAAAGCATGGTGCTTGGATTTGTTTAGGAAATGACAGATCATTTATATTCAAAATAGGTGACAATTCTCCCTAAAGGAGACATCCAGAGCAGGTGACTGGGGAAGGGAAAGAGTACCAGCGTGCTAGAGAAATCATGTTTATGAGTGAAAAGAGTACAGATCTATATCTGAGACTCGGTTGGACTATTTTACATGCTGGTTGACTCAGGCTGAGATATCTTCCTCTTTGTACCTCAGTTTCTTCATCCAAAAAAAAAAATGGAGATTGTTTTTGTGTTCCCACTGCATGCTTAACTCCCCTGTGATTTGTGTTCTTCATGAATCAGGGAAGACAATGGGGCCTTTCATACCATCTGGTGGCAGGCCAAACATTCACGTCAAGCTCGGCTATGGATACATTCTGAGGCATACCACCCCCGGTCCCTGGTGTGAGTCTTCAAGTGTTTGTGTACTGGTCTCAGCTTCATGTCTGGAGTTTGTGTCCTTTGTCTTTAGTTGCTTGACCTTAGATGAAGTCCTGACTTATTCCAGATAAGGACAGGCAAAACGGGTGGGGAAGCCAAGTCCATGGACAAGTGTTCCTCTTTATGGTACTGGTGTCACCATTGCTCATTGACCTGCTATGTCTTGCCAAGTGACCACCTAGTTGGAGATAGGCTTCGTCAATCTTTCCAGACTGGCAGAAGTAGGTTCTGCCACATGTGATTTGGTCGGTTTTGGATGGGTCTTGTTGTTGAACAGGGAGTGTGTTTTACTAGCAGTTGTTGTACAGAAGGAGGAGGAGAAAGAAGAGGAGGAAGAGGAGGAGGAGGAGGAGGAGGAGGAGGAGGAGGAGGAGGAGGAACTGAATGTAAGAAAAGAGGAAGGGCAGGTACTTGACTTTGGCAGAGGTCTGTTTAAATTCGAAAGTAGCATAACTCAATCTGGATTACACATTACGGGTGGAATCTTTTACCCAGCTGTATGATGAAGATACTTGACTCCTCTCCTTAGGAAGCCCGGTGTACCTTCATTACAATGACCATGATCTATTTTATGTAGAACTACAAACCTAAACATTAGTAAGTCCTTTATCAGATGCTCTCAGTATCACTATAGAAATGAAATTTAACAAACTTCAAGTTGGTTTTTTATTTGTAGGTACCCAAATACCTTAATGAATAGAAAATATTTTTGTAATGCCAATTTTTGTCCTCTACATATCATAGGAATGAAATGGCTGTGATGGGAAGTGTTTCTAGGGCTAAGGATGAACTTCAGTGATGGGGCGCTGTCACATGTCACAGTTCCTGTAAACCTCAGGGTCCAATTCTCAGGGATGAAAAAAATTCAAATGTTTGCAGATGACATTGAAGTGCTCTGACATGTATAGAAAGGCCCAGCAACACCTTGGGTTCACAGAACCCATGTTCTCTATTTAACCTGTTGTAGAGCTTTCTAGAATATTCTGTCTTATGAAGTTTTCCAGAGGAAACATGGGAGGGTTGAAAAGAATGCAAAGCAAAAGAGAGGGGCCTGGGTGCTGGGTCTATGTGCCTGGCATCAACAAGTTTCTTGCCCTGTCTGGTTCTTGGTGTCTTCTTTGGTGGAATGGGGCCTCTTGGCTTGTCCAGGCTGACTTCTTGTGCTGTGTCCTTCCTTTTACATTCTGAGCTTTGAATCCATTAAGTGTGCACTGTTAGCCTAATTTCTCAATCACTGCGCACCACATGATGGAGATGAAAGTCATGACTATTTATATTAAGCTGTTTCATTATTTCAGAGAGAAGGCGGGAGAGAGCTGAACACATGAAGCTCTAATTACAGTAATACGGTACATTAGATTACAGCTCTCTTTTGCCCTATTTTATTGATGATCATAGCCCAAGAAAGCCAAGAGTTTTGTTCCCATGCTTCCATTGCCTGCATTCCACATATCTACCCAGAGCCCGGTGAATGAATGAAAAAAAAAAAAAACAGACAGAGATCATGAGCTCTGCTTCTTAGAGCATCAGTGAATGGCCAGGCAGGGTCTGTCCCTACTTCAGACAGCACTCATAAGTGACAAGCATACATTGTCTGTGCTGACCTGTTCTCCCTTCCTCTGCGTTTGGGGTTCAATATCTGTAGGGACTGTTCTCCCCCCAAATCTAGGGATGTGCCACTGGGAGGCTCTACCATAGACCAAAGGAACAGGGGACAGTATCTTTATAGAGCAAAAATATTTCTTATAGCCACAGAGTAAAAGAACTCCTAGTTCTAGTAAAAGCTCAAAGACCTACATAAGTTATGGCCTTCCTAATGCAAACACTCTAGGATATTAGAGTGGGGGTAGGTCTGTGTGTCCATTTTCTGCCATTTTATGAAGCTGCAAGGATTGAATCTTGAGGCTCAACCTTGCTAATCTTATTCTAATCCTCATTACTTCCCACAGGCCTTTCCTGTAAGCACCATGATTAAATGGAGCTTCAACCTCCTAATAACACAATAGGGATTAAATTTCAGCCTTTGAAGCCCTGGGAGACTTATTTAGATACCATAAACATAGGTCCCAAAGGTCTGCAGCACAATAAACAAGAAGATCCAAATACCAATCCCAAGTGAAGGCTTTCTCCGCATAAAAGGCAGCAAAGAGCAAATAACACTGCCTACTGCAGATGATACAGATACAGTGTCACTAAAGACCCCACTCTGGTGCCACTAAGCAGTGCTTCATTCACAGAAAGAGGGAATATGTTGTAAAACCAATATGGGTGGTAGGTGCCAGACTCTGATGGTCAAGTTCCTCCTGGCAGCTGGCACAAAGCATCACAAAAAAGAAAAATGAATGCATAGGAATTAAGGAAAGAAAGAGAGAAAGAAAGAAAGAAAGAAAGAAAGAAAGAAAGAAAGAAAGAGCAAGAGAGAGAGAAAGAAAGAAGAAAGAAAGAAAGAAAGAAAGAAAGAAAGAAAGAAAGAAAGAAAGAAAGAAAGAGAAAGGCTAACATGGTAGACTCCACTCTCAATACCAGTGGTTACATTAAATGTAAATGACCTAAATATTCCAAATAAAAGACAATTGGCAGAATGGATTTTAAAACATCATTTAAGTATATGATGTCTATAGGAATTCTACTCCAAATATAATGATACAGAGTAAAATGATACAAAAATTATACCGTGCTAATATTGATTCTAAAAGGAGAAATTACTACAATTGCTAGTATCAAGTGAAAGTAGCTTAGGTCAAACCAAGCAAATATATACAGAGGGGGACATTACACCAAGAAAGCATGTGCACATACCAAAAATTGAGTGTACAATATACAAAACCACTGTTAGGGCTGAACAAAAATTGATAAAAAATAGATAAATCATAACTGTAATTGGAGACTTCTTAAAGATTATTTTTTTAAAGTTGTAGATCTATATGTGTATCTGCGTTTGAATTTGTACACCTAAGTGCAGATACTCACAGAGTCCAGAAGAGACCACATTGGATTCCCTAGAGTTTGAGTTATAGGCATTCACAAGCTGCCTAGGATGAATTTTAAGAACTCAAGTCCTCCACAAAAACTGCTTATACTGAGACATCTCTGCAACCACCATAGTTGGAGACTTCAAAACTGTCTCTCAGCAACAAACTAAATAACAAGAGGAAAACAAGAATTCAGGGCAGAGAAACACCACCCTGTCAACATTTATAAAATCCTCCACCAACAGCTGAGAATACACATTCTGCTCATGTACCTAGGGAACATGAGTGAAGATATGCCGCACCTATGCCATAAACTAACCTCGGCAAACTTAAAAGAACTGAAAATGCAAATGTATCTCTTTGATAAAAACGGAGTCAAACTAAAAAGTTCATAATAAAATATTCAAAACCCTCTAGGCCAAACCTCACACTTCTAAATAACTTCTGCATTCAAGACGGTATCTCACAGGAAATAAAAATAAATTAAGATGAATCGAGATGAAAATACAGGATATCAAAATTTATGGAACACAACCAGGTCAGTTCTGAAAGGGAAATTTGCACAAAGATGCCTCTCAAGTCAACATTCTAAATCTTTACCATAGGAAACTAAAGACAAACAAAATCTGAAGAAAGACCAAAGCAAGGAGAAAGAAGTAAACAATAAAGATACAATTAAAAATGGATTTAGGACGCTGGGCAGATGCCTCTGAATAAAGCAACTGCCGTACAAGGGGACTGAAGCACAGATCCCCAGGACCCAGGGGAAACAGAGTAGATGTGGGAGCCCACCAGTAACACAGATGTTGGCAGGCAGAGACTAGCGATCCCTGGATCAAGCTGCCTATAAATCAGCAAGCTCCAGATTCAATGAGGGATGCTGTCTCAGGAAGTAAAGTGGAGACAGATTGCAAAGGAGGCCCAATAATGACCTCTGGCCTTCAAAAGTATTCACATAAACATGTGCTCACATACCCTGCACACTCTCACACACAATTTTGTAATGGTTTATTTACTTTGAGTGTGTGTGTGTGTGTGTGTGTGTGTGTGCTGGGGAGAGGTATGCTTACCTGAGTGACGGTGCCAGTGGAGACGAAGGCATTGGATTTCCTGAAGTTGGAATTGAAGATAATTGTAAACCACCTCCATGCAAGTGCTTTTTAGGACCACATAAGTTTTTTTTTTTAAACATTTAGTGTGTGTGTCTGTGTGTGTGTGTGTGTGTGTGTGTGTGTGTGTACACTCACATGCAAATGAGTCATTGCATATGTATGAACGTTAGAGGAAAACTCATGAAGTCAGTTCTCTTCTTCCACCATGTGGGTTCTGAGGATTCAACTTAAGTCATCAGGCTCTGGGTTAGCAGCCTTGCTGGCCGACAGTAACGTCACCTGCTGAGTCATCTCTCCAACTACTTCCCCAGTTTTGATTTAATTGTTTGAATTTGCAAACAGGAAAAAATGAGAAAGATAAATGAATAATTCTTCAAGCAAGACAATAAAAAGAAACTGACCAGTCAACCACAAGATAGACAAGGAAAGGGTAGAAACTGTTAGTCTCATAGCAAAAACAACATACTATAGTTTCTGCAAACGCCAGAGGATAACAAGGTAATGTCAGGGGCTACTCTAGTCAAGAAAAATGAAACCCAGAGGAAACAGACATGTTCCTGAATGAAAAGAAAAGAATAAAAGAAAAGAAGAATAAAAGAAAAGAACAGGGCTGGAGAGATGGCTCAGTGGTTAAGAGCACTGACTGCTCTGCCAGAGGTCCTGAGTTCAATTCCCAACAGCCACATGGTGGCTCACAACCATCTGTAATGTGATTCGATTCATTCTTCTAGTATGTGTCTGAAGACACCTGCAGTGTACTCATATAAATAAAAAAATAAATCTTTTTTTTGAAAAAGAAAAGAACAAAAGAAATATACAAGCTACCACAACTTCCTTGTGCTGATTAGATTTGCCACTTGAACTGTTGGGAAAAACTTGCCTGAAGTGCTACCATCTTGTTTTCAGACTCCATGTAATCATAGAGAGTAACTAAGTTCAAGATCCCAGACCCTAGGAGAGCTGGGGACTTCCCAATAGCTGAACAGCTTCTGTTATCTTCTCTTCCAGAACATAATGACTGTTCCTAACCACAGCTCCCATTATTCATCCTTTGCTCCCCCAAACATGACGACTGTTCTGAACTACAAAAGAGCAAATGGATTTGATTGGTTGGACTGTAAAATCTACACTCTGTACCAGTTCATATAGATTAGCCACATAAGCAAAGCCCTGATCCCTAAATCCTGATAGTTGAAAACATGTAACAGTAACTTGGCATAGATGTTTGTGGTTTGCAAACCTAAATATTCTGTGATATTCTGCCTGGGGCGGGGGATGTCACAGTTCAGCTCCCGAGTCTGTCCCGTGGCCTTGAAAGATCAGTAGTGGCTTGATTACTATAGATTTTTATCATCTGCATTGACATGATGTTTGAGTTATGCTGGACCTAAGCAGGCACTCCCACCTCTGGATAAGTGGTCCTGATTTTATAAGAAAGCAAACTGAGCAAGCCGTGAAAACTGAGCCAGCAAGCAGCCTTCCTCCATGATCCCTGCCTCTATTGATGCCCTAACTTCCTCCAATAATGGACTGTAACCTGTAAGCCAGATAAACCCTTCCCTCCCCAGGTTGTATTGGGAGCAGTGTTTCAGCACAGCAACAGAGAGTAACCAGAACCCATATGAAATAGATACTTCAAATAGCTCTATGATTCTTATAATAATTGATTCCTAAGTTAAGCCTATCAAGAAAGAAATCTCAAGTCAAGATGGTCTCATTGAAAAATGCTGTTGAAATTTTAAAGGAAGATTTGACACCAGTTCTACTCAATGACTTCCAGAAAATACAGGCAAGAATGTTGTTTTTGTAATGGGGTCGTTTTTTCCTTGATACAAAAACCAGTCAAGAAAAATACAACAAGGAAGACTAAACCCATAAAAATATGTAAACTACTGAATTCAGCAGTATATGAAAACGCTATGCATGTGTCACAACTGACTGAGGTTTAGTTCAGGTTTAGGAGGCTGGTTCAATTGATTAAAACTATTCAATGAAACATACCCTATTAATAGACTGACAAAAAGACTCGTCATTTGATGGAGAAAAAAATGTCTGACACAACCCCCAATATCATTTTATATTTAAAATGATTAGAAAATAAGGAGCATAGTATGACTGTCCCCAACTGGACATCCAGATAGCCAGAGAGACTTAGACGTAAAGACACATTTCATTTGAAAGACTGGATGTTTCTCCCCTTTGTTCTTTAGTTTTATGTCAGCATGGCACAAAGTGGAGTCACTTGGGAAGAGGAAACTTCACCTGAGAAAATACTGCCGTATTGGCCTGCAGGAAGCCTGTGGTGCGTTCTCTTGATTACTGATTGATATGGGAGGGTCCAGCTCATGGTAGCCAGAGCTATCCATGGGGTGGTGGTTTAGAAACCTATAAAAAAATCAAACTGAGCAAACCACAAGGAGCAAGCCAGTAACCAGCACTCCTCCATGACCTCTGTATCAGTTTCTGCCTCCAGGCTCCTACCTACTTGTGTTTCTGCCCGACTTCCTTTGATAATGAACTATGATGTAGAAATACAAACCAAATAAACTCTTTCCTCCCCAAGTTGCTTTGGTTCTGGTGTTTTATCACTGCAGCAGACACGCTAAGAGCCTCTAAGATCAAAACAAGGAAATCTGTTCATCTCCCACTAAGACACGTAGTACATGAAGTTCTTACCTCTGTAATAAGACACGAAAGTGAAATTCAAAGCTCAATAGCCACAAAGAAAAGAATAAAGAGAATCCTTCAGAGGTGGCATACATATGTATAAAAGTTGTAAATGTCTCTTTAAAACTTTCCTAGAGATAGCAAATGACATATGACATGATTAGTGCTGATGAGCTAGCGTTTGCTGACAAGCCTGTAACTTGAGTGGGATCCACATAGTAGAAGAAGAGAACTGCCTCTTGCAACATCCCTGTGACCTCCACATACTTGCCCTAGTATTAATTCTCTCCAACATAGAAAAAGAAAAGAACTTCCAGATATAAGATTGATGAAGAAAGATAAGAAACACTTAGAAACAAAAAATATATGTGCATTTGCATTCCTAAATCTATAAATACAATGTTCCCAGTCTGCATAAAACAAAAATTTAAAAGGAATAAAACAAAGACAGAGCCGAATAGATCTCTGTAAATTCTGAGCCAACCTTACCTACTGAGTGAGACCTAGACCAGCCAGAGATACATTTTTTAAAGAATAAAACGAGTTAATCACTTGATGTGAAGATTTATTACATGCATTATTCAAACCTGCAGAAGATTGGTAGAGGGATGGACTCCTAGGTCAACAGAGGTGAATAGAGACTAAGTTATTCTTCCAAGTGTGACAACGGGTCTTGGTCGAGCACACTAAGGCAGCGCACAGACCCCCCCAAAAAAGTGAATCTGGACTTAAATCTCGTACAAATGATTAACATGATCACAGATCACAATGGCAAGTATAAACTTTTAGAAGAAAATGTAACGGAGATTGCTAAGATCATGGGCTTCAGAACATGAGGGGCTTTTGTAGGCAGAAGAGCAGAGTCTGTGAGGCAGTGACCATGGTCTGCACACTCAGAGAGTAGTCTTTCTCACCCATGAGTGTGTCTTCTTTTCTCTATGAGGAACATCACAATGGCTCCTACCCCTAGCCCCCCATCCTGTTGCTACTTAGCTAAAAGTCTAAGGAAATGTCCCTTCAGCAAATATGACTCAAGGTATGGAAAAGACGAAAGGAGAGAGCAAGGCACCTCTTAGGTGAACCCAGTACAGTGCTTTATTGTACTACAGGGTCCTATATATCAGTAAATATAGGGTAGTCTCATAGTTAAGACTACTATTGCTGTGATGAATCACCATGATCAAAAGAAACTTGGGAAGTGTTGAGGGTGATATTTAAAAACTGGCGGCACCCAATCTGGCTTGTTACCGTGCCTCCATGTTCCCAACTAGGAAAGGCCTGAGCCCATGAGTAGCAGTGTGTTCTTGCTGCTGCCGCTCAGGCCGGCCAGAAGCACTGACAGCATGGGAGTCAGCTCTGCCAATCTACCACGCTATCTCCACAATGCTTGGCTGAACCCAGACCGTCCCAATATCTACGCGGTACCCGGTAGAAATGAAACTCTAAAGCTTAACTATTACCCAAAAGGCTTTATATATTTAGAAATGCTCAATTAACAATCCACCCACACAATTAGAGTTGTTTCCCAATATCTAACCTTACGATATAAATCGTTACCCAGGACCATCCTGGACCCGTGCATGGTTCTCCGTGGCTCCTACATCTCTCCCTCCTCTCTCCTCCTCTTCCTTCCTTCCTCCTCCCACATTAGCTCCTCCCAAATTACCGAGTTTCTTGTAAACTGTAGCGGGGGAAATATTCTGCTACAGGAAGAAAAGGATTTATTTCATTAATATGTATCACAGTTCATCTTTGAAAGCAAGTAGAACAGGAACTCAAGCAGCCCAGGAACTTGGGGACAGGAGCTGAAGAACAAGTCACTGAGGGGAGCTGCTTACTGGCTCACTCCTCTTGGTTTGCTTATCTTATGTTCTTATAGAGCCCAGGACCACTAGCCTAGGGGGTAGCACTACCCACAGTGGGCTGGGCCCTACTCCATCAATCATTAATTAAGAAAATCCCCTACAGGCCCAAATCTTATGGAGACATTTTCTCATCCGATGGTATTTCTGGTCTGTTGACACTAGCCTGTGTCAAGTTGATGTAAAACTAGCCAGCATGGTAGTGCATGTATGTTTCTCATCTTTGTACCAGACCTAGCTATGGGGGGATTATCTCTCATTAGCAAAATGGACTAGGTGTTTAAGTGTTACCACTCTTCCATTGTAGATTTTGCTTATGTGGACTAACATGGTATGCCTTCCCTCAACCATAATCTCCATGGAGCAACAATAACAAAGAACAAAAACAAACAGACAAAAAATGGTACCCTTGGCACTAGTTATCCTGCTGACCTAGCTTACACAGGTGTGATGAGCTGACAGGTCACTTGACAGCTTTCTATCTCTAGACCCTTGAGGAAGTTGAGTAAGCTGGGTACTACATATATGTGGTATCCCAGTATTTGTTCTTTGGTGTTGGCTAGATTCACTTCACATAAGGTCCTAAAGGTTCATCTATATTAGACCATGTTATAGTTTAAATCTAAAATGCTCTCCCAAGACCATAGTTGAAGACATGGCTGCCAGCTGTGGTTCTATTGGGAGATGATAGAACACATAGGAGTGTGGCTTAAGGGGAAGAATTACTGTCATTGTAGGGATCGTTATGGCCAATATGACCTTGAAAAGAGATATTATGGCCCCTGCCTAACTCTTTTTTTTCTTCTTCTGATACCTCTGTGTGGTATTTTTCTCTGCTCCCTTCGTGATGTTCTGCTCTCAAGCAACCATAGACAGAACCATGAATCAAAATAAACCTTTCCTGAACTGAATTTTAGCAGCTACTGTGTCACCGTCATAAAGGACTGACACGGGACAGTGGTATAGAAGTTGTTGCTAGACTATAGTAGATGATTTAGCCCAGAAGCTCTTGGAACTAGTTTGTGGGAGCAGTTTGGAAAAGGGGAAATGACGGGTTAGAGAAAGCACGTTGTAAGTAGACCTTGGGCCATTCTTGTAAGGGTTCAAACAGCCAGAAGGTTGTTGATAAGAACGAGACAATGAAAGCTGTTCTGATGAAGAGTCCAGTGGAAATGATGGCTCTGTTCAGACAGAATAAGAGTTCCTGTATGTGCAAAGACAATGTATATACTTTGTTCATACTCTGAAGCTTTATGGGCATGGACTATTAAGGTGATGGGCTGCATTATTTGGTAAAAGAATTTGATGTACTTAGTAGTGTGTCATTCAAGCAGTGGAATGGGTTTTATAGGGTGGTTCTAGCTAGATTTACACTGAGAATCAAGAACAAACAGCACAACAGAAACATCTAAATCCATGAGGCAAACTTTAAAGTTTTGCCCAAGGACTATATGAGGTTTAGCATTATTAAAAAGAAGACAGCCATTCTTGACATAGTGGTGCATGTCTGTTATCCCAGCATTTGTGAAGCTTAGGCAGGAGAATTGCCATGAGTTTGAGACCACCCTGGAGTTTTATAACTCAGGAGGAGGATTTTTCCTAATAGGGGATTTGATAGACTAAATAGGTGGGTTACAGGAACAGAACTCAAATATAACAAGGTAGTCATAATGACCTCTTGAAACAAAGGTGGTTATAACAAGGTAGTCATAACAACAAGTAGCCATAACAACCTTTTTGAAACAAAGGTAGGGTTACCAGATGTGTATAAACAACTTTTTGAAACAAAGGGATGGTTGCTGTTTTCTGGAACAGGCAGTACAGAACCATTTATAGTTAAAATTATAGACAGGGCATAAACCAATTTCTGAGAAACAGATTTAGTCATAAACAGGAATGAGTCTAGTTTGTTTTTACTATAAGATGGCTTTCAAGCCTAAGATAGAGGTAGGATGGTTCATCAGTGACTCCAAATTCCACTTTTTTTAATTTGCAAGTAATTTTATGAAGGTTTTATAGTAACAAAACAAAGAAAATCATAAATTATATTTTAAAAACACGTTGGTTGAAACATCAGAGAAGTGGATTACAGACAGATGTAGAAAACTCAGCCATTGTTCTTAGATGCTATCTGATAACATTCTTAACCTTTTGATTGGTGGATGATAGGGTTTTATTTCAAACATTCCAAAGGCTTTTATCTGTTTGTCAGGATGTCAGGCCTGCTTTTACGTATTAGTTACAAAATATTAGATCCAACACAGAAGTAGACCAGCAATGGCTTTTTAGGGGGCTAATGATAGCCCAAGACAAATTGTCATTAGACTCAGGATCTGCAATAGTCCAACCTCTCCAAATTGCTGAAATTCTAATTAATTAGCCTTTGGAGAGACAGTATCTTTGCAGGAATTCTCATTTGCAGCCATAATGTTAAGAGGTGACTAACAGGTACCATGTACCTTAAGTACTTTTATTACAAGATTAAATAACCTCTTATATGTATGGCCATCTCTTAATAGTCATAGAGATGGGCTCTAGGATAAATCCTCTTCCTTGGATAGCAAAGTCCAAACATGCTCAAATCCTTTATATAAAACAGTATAGTATTTACATAGAATCTATACTCATTTTCTTGTATATTTTAAATCATCTCGACATTATTTAAAATACCCAATACAATGTAAATTCTACATAAGTAGCTTACTGTATCATTAGGGAATAAAGTCTGAATGTATTCAGTAGGGACACAAGGCATTTAAAAATGCTTTCAGTCTGTGGTTGACCAGGTGGCTGTGGAACCCAAAGATACAGAGGGCTAACTGAATGTACAAATCTTGATTGTCTGTTCTCCTATTCATTAGCACATAGGTTTTATTAGCCATTGGGATTGTGCAAAATGGCCTATGAAACGTGAACGCACAGATACTCATTAGAAAAAAAAACATTCTTGTTTTGATCCTTTTAGGTTGATGTCACAATTGAATTTCTAAGACTACCAGATAATACTGTGTAGCTATTTGAGGACTACTGACAATGAACAAGTTTTGGCACATCCTTGCTAACTTTTGGTTTTGCCTTGCATTACTTAATGATCAGGGAGATTGAGTGTCTCTCCATGTGTTCATTGGTCATTTTCTAACAGAAATATGTTTGCTGCTGTTGAGTTGTGGAAATTCATCAAGTGTTGTAGATATTAATACCTTGGTAGACATGTACCTTGCAAACATTATTACTAATTTGCCTTCCCACTGTTTTGATAGTGTCCTTTGATGCTCAAAAACTTTGGATTCTGATGAAGCATTCTCCATTTCTTTCTTCTGGTTGTGTTATACCTCAGGGTCACTTTGGGCATTGTGACAATGTAAATATTTAATATTCTTTTCTCCCAAAGGCTCACAGGTCTTTGTGACTCCTATCTTACATCCTCTATGGGTCACACTTTAAATACAAATTCTCTTTAGCACTCTTGTGTCCCAGGAAACTGACCTTACCATGCTTATCCAGGAGCCTTGCAAATGCCTGGGAAGCACAGAAAGGCACTGTATAAATGTGGTTAAGTTAGCAGAGGAGAGACTGAATAAAGAGAAAACTGCAGGAAGAATTTGGCCTCTCAGCAGGGCTATGGTGCCTCAGACCTGACTGTTTACAAAGCTTTCTTTTCTTGTCTTTCTTTATTGTCCCAGGGGGTTGATTCTCAGTGGGACCTGGCTTTTATATAATTGTTTGCAGCATAACAATTCTCTTCCATGGCTCTCAGGCAGTGACCTAATTTCCCTCTTTCTTTAATAAAAGGGAGGTGTTTTCTGTGGGAAATCGGTGATCCATTGCATCACCCAGGACTGCTTCTGTTTCTCGTAGATACCAGGATAGACAAGCTACTTATAACGGCAAAGAGAGAACATGACCAGCTACTTCTGAATAGGAAATTAATTTTATCACCCCTGGTGTGTCCCAGCTAATTTGAAGGTAGGTTCACCTTGATGTTTCCTGATAGACAGACTGTCCACCTTAGGACATACAGTCCTAAGCAGTTTTAAAGTTGACCTTATATTACATGACTCCCGTGTGAGGCCCTAAGGCTCTCAGAATTCGAATGCCATATGAAATCAACATTTGGCAGCATTTGTTTTTAAGACAAAAGCAGGCACACTGAATGGAGCATGGAGGGTTATTAATTATCCATCCCAAGTTTTTGATTTGTTTTTGGATGGCTGATTTTGATATCACTATCAGATAAGCGATTATAGGCACCAACGCTTAGGAAAAGTAATAGGAGAAAAAAGAGAAAATCCTTTGAATTAGCTTCTTGAACATACTGGCAAAAAGCTATTATCAGTCATTAACTTGAACTGCAGAACATCCAAGTTAAATTTCCTCTGCCTCATTCTAACCTGCTGAAAAAGATGAGAAGCTATGACAGTCCAGGATCGGTGGGCTTTGAATTCTGCCAAACCTGGGCTCAGATTTGTATAGTGTCTCTCCTTTCCAGTTTGACCTTGATGATGCCCTTGCTCATCTTGCAAACCAGAGACGATGACAAAGGCCTCACAGAGTTGCTGCAAGAACAACATCTATGAAGCATGCAGCCTATGCTCAGTTGGTATCAGCCTGCTGCCTTCTTCACATTTGCCATGGACTCAGTAGCCACCTGAGATCTCACTACTGTTGTAGCTCTGACTGGTCTGGAACTCACAGAGATCATCTTGTCTCTGCCCCCTGTGTGCTATACCTAAAGATGTGAGCCACCATGCCTAGCTATCCACTTACCTCTCCATCAAATGTTCAACATTGGGCTTGAGGACTAGACTTCTGATGGTAAAGATTTAAAACCTGAGTCCCTTCCTAGAAGGTTGCTCTATATTAAAGTTCCTTTTTCATCCATAATTGTTTCCAAATTTCCCTGGCCATTGGGCTGGTTTGGCACAACATGAAGGCTGCCTTGGTCAGTGTCTGGATTTTTCATATCAGGTTCAAGGATGGGAATAATGGATCTCATTCATGAATAAATCCCAGAGCACACCACCAAGAAAGAGACGTCAATCATCATCATCAGCCACTGACCTTTGACATATCTCATGTAATTTCACGTCTCCTTTCTTGAGATCCCACATCAAGAAGGAGGCTGAGGTAAGACATGAGGTACCTGATGATCGATGCTCTCCGCTTTCACTTCTTCAGAGCAGGAATGAACAGTGAGGCTCCTATTAGGTGCCGTTTCTGTGTTAAAAGCAGAAGAAATGGCCATGGGTTCAGAAAACCTGGTGGGTTCAAGATCTTTAAGGAACCATAAGTAGATGGCAGTCTGGTACCGCATCTAATTGAGGAGAGCTGGCTCCCGCTCACTAAGAAGCGAATGAATCGCTTCCTTCTATGTTATTACTAAGTTCTCCATTGTGGAGAGTTAAGTCTCCATAGATGTTTACAGTTCAAACTCCATAAGGAAAACTGCATCCATTCTTGTGGCTTGGAAGCTTTTTTCTACAGACAAAGCAAGAATGATGGTCTTGCCCATCCATAGGGCTCAAGATAGGGAAGACAGGCCAGCGAGGCCCTCCAGGGGTGGTTGTTGGTTTCTGTTTGGGGAAGACAAATTCTCAGCAGGGATATTTCCATCATCTGTTCTTTGAGATTGAGACAGGACTTATATATGTATTAGCTCATGAAGAGAAGTTTACTTTGACTTATGAGATCTAGAAGTTAAAGGCTGATGTCAGGTGTCCTCATTTTGGAAAGGCTCCAGTGATAGTGTCACGTTATAAAGGGAGCACATCTACAACTGACTTCTGTCTTGTCTCAACCAAGAAGCAGAATGAGACAGATTTGGTCCTGCCTTCCCTTTCAAGAGCATGTCTACAGGAATCCAAGACCCTCCTCTAAGCCCCACCCCTTGTAGCTCCTCCCCACACTCCACTACTGCCATCCGGTGGGCGGAGACTTTACAGACAACCCTTTAGATCACATTCTTCCAAACAATTGCAGTATTTTCTTCAGCATTGTCCAAGGCTGGCAAAGCACATCATCCATTTTTGTGATAGCATTGATGATCCTCTTCTAGCCAAGAAGTCTTCCTCTGCCTGACCTGTCTCACATTCCCACACACTTTCATGTCTCCCTTGCTAGGCATAAGTGTTCACTCAGATTGGCCTTTTTTCTACTGAGGTCATCCTGCTTCTTTATTGAATGACCACTGGAGACTAAGGCTGTAGTCCCCTCAATGATACTCAGAGGTCACGTTTATCTTCCCAAGGAAAGATAGAGATAGAGATAGAGATATAGAGATATATGGAGAGAGAAACAGAAACATAAGTAGATGAAGCTATATGTACATTTATATATGTATATGACTATCTACATATTGAAAAAAAAAAAAATATATATATATATATATATATATATATATATATACATACAGACACAGAGACACAGAGAGACAAAAGGAAAAAAAGAAAAAGAAAGAGAATTTATTAGAGTGGGTTACAGGCTGTGGTCCTGCTAGCCTAACAATGGCTATCTACCAACAGGAAATCCAAGAATCCAGTAGTTGTTCAGTTCCCGAGGCTGGATGTCTAAGCTAGTCTCCAGTATATGCTGAAATCATCATCCCTAGCATAGAAATACATACTCTTTCTTCAGGCCTTCATTTCCTTATAAAAGCTTTCGTGCTATGGAATATTTATTTTGGACACATCTTTATGCTTGTTCCATCCTTGTCTGTCTTCTTTTACATTGGTGTTAGCCATGAACATAGCATAGATGAAACGAAGATTATTCTCTCCTGCAGAATTATGGGGTAGACATGAGTCAGGGAAGGTGCACAGACCTGAAAAGGACCTATGGAATATGCCTGCAAGGGACCAGACGGGCAAAGAGTATTCTGAGTAGGTGTGAGGATGTCACAATACTCAGCACTGAAGGCAGTGCCTGACAGAAACACAGGGCCAGACCAGTCTGAACATGTATGTGGATAGAGAGGTGACAGCAGTTCTTGAGGGAGAAATCAGTGTGGGACACGGTGATGGTGATGGATGATACCTCACTTAAACGGTCTGGCACTTGACCATGAAGGCAATGGGGTTCACTGCATACTTGGGCAATGTTGTCTTCTGTGTTATATTAAATTTTACTATAGAAATGAGGTAACATATAAAAAAATAAACTAGTATGACAAGTATCTTCTTACTTATTATCCAGATTCATTAACTATTTATATGTGGCCAGCTTATTTCATTTAAATTTTTCTATTGCTTGCTTCTTGCCCACTGGATTGTTTGAATTAAATCAGCATTATCATTTCATTTGTCAGGGATTCAGGATGTATCTTTAAGAGAAAAATAAATGTTCTTTTTAAACATACCACAATTTCATTCCTACATCTTCAAAATGTACAATAATTTCATAATGGGATCTGTTCTAGTTTCATTTCTGTTGCTGTGATTAAAGTACCCTGGACTAAACGTGGCATTCAGGAGGAAAGAGTTTGTTCAATTTATTATTGCCGAGCCCAGTCCATTATTGCAGGAAGTCAAGGGAGAATTTGAAGCAGCTATATCCATAGTCAAAAGCAAAGAACAATGAATGCTCTAAGAAAAATAAGTCAGAGAAGCAGACTGTCTCAATCTCAACAGGCTGAAACTGCTTTATTGAGGGACCCCAACCTTTCTGCAGAATCCTGCCTGACAGTCAGGTTCTAGGTGAAGGCAGCAAGGGGTGTGGCCTCCATGATCAGGGCAAAAGCTGATGACTTCTGGCCATTTAACTCTCTCTTACTATTCAGGGGCCCAAAGCTGTTGACTTCTGGCAATTAACTCCTGCTGATAGCAGCAGGGGAAAAGAAACTTAGTTACTTGGGTCTTTGTTTTTTTCCTCTTTGATTTAAGGTCTTCTTGCTAGCCAGATGAGAAGCTTAGAGTTTATTAACTCTTCATGGGTCAGAAAGAAAAGAAAAGAGAGGAGGGGAAGAAGTAAGTAAAGAGGAATGGAGGGAGGGACAGAGGGAGGGAGGGAGGGAGGGAGGAAGGGAGGAAGGAAGGAAGGAAGGAAGGAAGGAAGGAAGGAAGGAAGGAAGGAAGGAAAAAAGGAAGGCAGGCCAGGCACACATAGACACATTCATACCGGATTAAGCAGGAAACAGCTACACTGCTACTTTATTGTTCTTAGTTTTTAAGCCTTCTCAAGATTATTGATTACAGTGTTTTCTAAGCGCTTTTTATATTCCGTAAGTTCATAGTAAGTTTAAGACCTTATTGGAAGCTGATTGTGGGACAAGTTTGAAGCTGGTTTGGGATGGGTGCAAGGGAGGAGTTGAACATCAGGAAATGAATGGGTAGAGGACTCTCCTTCTCTTCAGTCAAAATCTTGCCATATAGCCCAGACTCATGAGCCTTTTCTAGCTTCCTCTTCCCAAGTGCAGTGGTTACAGGTGTGTACCACCATGTTATGTGAAACATTACTGCATCAAAGAAAAGTTAAGAGCAGCAAACTTAAGGAAGTTTACCTGATGAAGATAAAGTTTCTAGAACTGGGTAGCATTCCCCAAAAGACAATTCCAAAGGCCCTGTGTTACCACAGCTACAAGATGTGTTTATGGCCAGAGAAAAGGATGTGTCATAGAGAGACAACCAGGCTGGCTTGGCATTGATTTTCATATGGACGTGCTCTGATCAGGTGCCAACTTGTTATTGGCTGAAGTTCAACTGCCATGTTTGGCTGAGATTGATGGCTGAGATTTAGTTGCTTGGTTGCATGGCTATACTCTTGGGGTAAGCTGTAGTTCGTTCCTACATTATGCTAGCATACAGGTCACCATGTACAGGGGTTGCTGAGGGCCATAATTTGTCAGCCAAGCATGGAGATTATTTCATTTAGCAATTGTGATGGGCATGTTTTTATTTATACAAAGACTGAAAGAAAGCACACAGAAACATCATCACAAAGTGACTTACATGAGAGACATGCTCATCAGTGTTGATGTATATCCAATTTACAACTAACGTGGCTAACAAGTTGCTTATCCATTCTGCCACCTTCTGTCTTCTGTGGTCGTTGGCACAGTATCACTTCTTACTAGTTCAATGGGGCACCAGGAAACAAGTGTGACCTGGACTCTTCCCTTAAAGTTGGGGGATTGGGGGC
Organism: Grammomys surdaster; assembly: GCF_004785775.1. Classification (NCBI taxonomy): domain Eukaryota; kingdom Metazoa; phylum Chordata; class Mammalia; order Rodentia; family Muridae; genus Grammomys; species Grammomys surdaster. The sequence continues at coordinate 673,982 of NW_021620443.1, read as the reverse complement.
TTTTTGTTTGTCTTGTTTTCAACATTAGAGGTCAAACTCAGGGCCTTCTACACATTAGGCAAGTGCTCCACTCTACCTTAGAAGAGTGACATCGCTAGCCCTATTTAAGGTCATGACCTGAAATTTTCTCACTTCTGTTCTGGTAGAATTTAGTCACATACTTATACCTACCTCCAGGGAAAATGGCATGTTATCTTGTGCCATGCTAAGATTCTGGGGTGCTATTGCTAAAGGAAAGAAAGCAGGGAAAAAAAGGAAGAGAAGGAGGGGAAATTGTGGGGAGTGGATGAAGTCTTGAGTGAGTGTATTTTATTGACACAATCACAACCATGTCAAGAACCATTGTACCTCCGACTCATGAATCAAGTCATATGAATGGCAAGAACTTGCCCTGCTCCAAGTATTGATGTTATCTGAAACCAGGGTGTGCATAAATTACCAGCTGCAGCTTCCTGGTCTGGAATGTTGACACTGTATGCAAGGCTGCTTGAAGGAGTCAGATGGAGAAGGGTGATTTTCTGGGAAAGGCATTGGAAGAAAATACTGCCATGAGGTTGAAAGGAGGAGTAAGGCTTCTCTTGGCATCCTGCTGCTGATCTCTACCCTAAGGCATATGAAGGAGCAAGAACAGTTCCACTGAGAAGGCTCCCCTGAGAAGCGTGCAGCTAGGCAGATCGATCACATTAGCAAGCAAGAAAACAGCCACTGGGGATGACTAATCTGAAGCCACAATACATATTTGTGTAGCTTTCCTCCAGATCTGGAGGGCACCTTCCAGGTGCTTATCCACGAAGCTTCTCAAGTCTGAGTACTTGTTTGCAAAGACTGCCAAGCGTTTATGAACATAATAGATGATTCTTGTGACAGGAAATGATCTTACAGCTCTGCTGAGAAGTAAGAAGGCAGAGCTGTGCACTTAGGTTTTCCTCAGTGATCCATCATTGTCATGGCTTTGCAGAGGCCCAGTCCTACTCCACAACTGTGGCTCCAAGTCACTCCTCAATCTGTCATGGAATGAGAACAGCATGCCCCTTAGAGACTATGACAATCCAACATTTGTGTTGACCAACTATCCCAATGGTTAGCCCCTCTTCCTCATGTACTAAGATGTGAGGCCTTTGGAAACTGAGCAGGTTGCAAACATAGAGACCTCACAAATAGAATTAGAGTCCTTAACAGGGAATTCCCCAAGAACTTTCTGGTGTCCGGAGCTAGAAAAAGAAGTTTATGACCCGATGAGAACCCTCATCACGACTCAGCAGGACTGGTACCCTGACTTCACACTTTCTGGCCAAGAACGGTGAAGAATAGACTCTTGTTGTTTTAAATGGGTCATTCCGCAGAGTGTTGTCATATCAGCCTAACTGACTGAGGCATCTTATCCAGCCGTGTGGCTCCATATGAAGATGAGGGCTTGTAGGCATATGGTTAAGTCAGAACACGACTTTTTCCTGAGTGCTTACATGCTAGCGGCTCCTTACGTGTCCTTCACTAAAGCCTCCTACATACTTTCTGTAGCTTATTGGAGACACATTCATATGTACATTGTGCTCACTGGGTGTAATTCTGCCCAATTCCCTAAGCTATCATTGGTTGAAATTTAACCCAACCCCCAAGTCTAGCCCACTGCGCCTGTCATGAATGCTCAGGTGATGCTGTTATGGCAGACAACACAGAGCAGCAAAGGTCGTTCGTGTCCTGTGTTCCACTTTCTCCACGGATTCTTTAAGGCTTTTCTTTCCATGGACTCCACACATTGGATATATGCAGTAAAGAGACAGCTGCACCCTACAAGACAAGTGGACAGGTCAAGGCAAGCCTCAACCCTCACTGCCCTTATGTACTTAGAGCCCAGGATATGTCTCACAGCAATCAGTCAACTCAGACTCTTTGTCAAACTCCACCTCAAGGAAGAGAGAGGGATGCCCTCTAGCGTGGCTAAAAGACCCACAGGAAAGATCTGACAGGCATCACATGGCCACTGGGATGTCCTATCACTGCCCCTTGTGGCTCCCAGAGGAAGGCAGAGTGACCACTGCACTGTAGAACCTTCCCCCTCCCCCTGCCAGTCACTCTTGCTGCTTTCCTATGCTACCTCCAACTGATTGGCTCTAAACAACAAAAGTTTCGTTTTTCTTGCAAATCAAGTGCACATATGTGTCAGCAAATACTTACAGGCTCCAGACATAAAAACGAAATAAAGAGAGAACTGAAAGCATAGACATTTGTGTTTCCCCACACTCTGTTTCTATTTTGTTTTGTTTGTTTTCAGGGACAGAGTCTTGTTATGTATGCCAAGGCAGCTACTGTATAGCTCAGGCTGGCTTTGAGTTGTTATCCTCCTGCCTCAACATCCTGGTTATAGGTACACACCACCATTCTGGACTTCCCTCATACTCTTTATGCTGATGTTTATTTACTGCAAACTATTCTGGAAAGATAACCACCTACTCCAAAGTGACTGCAAAGACTTTACATTACTTTGGTTTAAAATAATTTATAGAGGTAAAAGGATTTTCCCCCAATTAGCCTTTTTGTAATATGTGTGTGTGTGTGTGTGTGTGTGTGTGTGTGTGTGTGTGTGTGTGTGTTGGAAATGTTAAACATACAGACTGTGATTGCTTTAAAAGTGAAAATGCTTTGGCACATACTTTTAGTTCACTTCCTGTAACTGTAACAAAATATCCAAACACCAGATACTTTACAAAAGACTTTACTTGGATTACCATCCTGGGTGCTGGAGACTGGAAGGGTATAGTTATAACATCTGTCTGACATCTAGTCAGGACCTCATGCTGTAACCCACTGTTGTGCAGGGCATCACATGGAAAGTCAGAATAAGCGTAGAACTGGGGTCTTTCTTCTACTTTTTATTAAATCACTCATGTCATCACGGGAGCCTAGTCTCACGTCTTTATTTCATCTCAATTAGCTCCAAAAGCTCCACCCTGAAAGGAATCTGGGGATAAATCTCTGACACAGGAATTTGGAGTGCAGATTCAAGTCATAGATAGCACATCCCCCTGAAACAACAGTTGTCTGAGTCTTTGTGACAGCCTCAATAAAAAGACACGATGGAGAAAGATGGATGTGACTCTGAGTGGGTATAGACAGTGTTATAGAATTCCAGCGTGCTCCCTTCTGAGCTGCTTCCGAGGCACACTCCGTACTGTTCCAGTGTAACTACTCAGCTTCTTTTTACCATCACTAATCTCTTTGACGACTAAGACTGCATGCTCTCCACTTGACATGCTCATGTTAAGGCCAGATTCACTATTTTTCTCATCTTCCTGCTCCGTCTTTAACTCCTAAGACTCACTGAGAAACCTGGATGAAAGCAGCCAAAACTAATGCCACAGGCCAAATGCCATGCTGTTTTAACATGTGTTCCACCAAACATATGATCGCCCTGCTTTTAGAGTCAGTCTCAACTCAAGTTTAAAGACACTAGGAAAACATATAAAAATCCTTTGCCAGACTATTATCTTGAAAGGCTTCTAGTTCAGTTACCAATACAGTTGTTCCCGTTTAAAGGGATGATTGTTGCCTTACTGCCCACCTCTCTATTGCATTCTAGTCTGACAAATTCCATCCTCATCCCGAAATACCCATGTAATTCTGCTTATAGCACATCAGCATTCTAGACCCTATAACCAGCTCTTCAAAATCTCTCAATTAAACCAGTTTCAAAGGCCCAAAGTTTAATCACAGCAATGACCCCATTCCTGATACCAATTGTCTGCATTAGTTATTTTTGTAATAGGTGATCACAGTAATTGACAAAAGCACCTTAAAAGGTGACCAGAGAGATGACTCAACTGTTAAGAACATTGGCTGCCCTTCCAGAGGACCTTGGTTCAATTCCCAGCACCCATATGACAGTCCCCAACAATCTGATACTTCAGTTCCTCTTTTGGCCTCTTCGGCACAAGGCATGCCCTTAGTACATAGATATCCATGCAGACAGATTACCTATAGGCAATAAAAAGATGACAAAATACAAAACCAACTTAAGGAGGATAAGTTCATTTGGCTCATGGGTTTAGAGAATTTCATTTTACATCTGCTTGACCACTCCTACGCACTTGGTCAGGATTTCATGGAGAAGAGAACATGTATGTAACGAGTAACAACTGTTCATGGCAGACAAAAATCAGAGAGTGCAAGAAACAGGGAGCCAGATATCACCTTCAAAGGCCGACTCTTATCAACCCATTTCTTCCAGCCAGATACCACTTTCTGAAGATCACACAGATTCCAAAAATACTACCAAACAGCTAAAGAACAAGTGTTCAAAACCTGAGCCTCTGGGGGACATTTAAGATTGACGCTATATAGGACAATATATGCTGGTGTGATGATTGGAAACAAACCTTAATCTGTGACAAAGATCTGTAGCAAGAACCATCTTGCAGAGCTCGCTGAGTTGGTAGAGTTCTGGCAAGGCGTGCTAAGGCAAGTCTTCCTTTAAATCTTTAAGTTATGATATTTTACACAATTATGGTACTGAATAGGTAATGAACCGCCAAGTACCAGCATATTCCTCACTTAGCTTCAATAATTATCAGCTCATGACAGTCTTGTTACATCTAAACGGCCTCCTGACTGTCCATCTCAAATTATCTTAAGGCAAGTCTCTTATTCCCAACATGTCATTTCACCTATAAATACTTTAAATATCCAAACATTTATCTAAAGTGTGTCTGTGCATGTGCATGTGCGTGTGCCTGTGTGTGTGTGTGCCTGTGGCATGTATGTATGTATGTAAGGAGTACATGTGTGGGTATGCATGTGTGTACAGAAGTCATAGGTCAATGTCATGTATCTTTCTAAATAGCGCTTCATGTTGTTTATAGGACCCAGACAAGAGAAGTTAAATGTCAAAGATATAGAAATGAAAGCTTTAATAAAGAAAGAAACATGGGCTTTGGCTTCAAACAGACCTGAATTCCATCTCAAAATGGGCAGTATTAGCTAGAGTATGTGGCTTTGGGGAACTTGTGTTTTTACACTCCAAGACATTACTGTGGGAAATAAACGGAATGGTGCTGCCAATGCTGGCCCAAGGCCCAGCACCTGGAAACCTTGATTCCAGTTTGAGGAACCAAAGTGGGCAAAGAGCCTCATTGCTGAGCCCCACAGCTGCATTTAACAAGTGTCCTTCAAGTGTTGTCAGGACTTCCAAGTCTTCTCAGAAAGTGGTAGATGGTGCCAGCTTCTCAAAAACCAAGTCCAAAATACTTCAGCTGGAGAAGCTGTGCCTTGATAGTCCAAGAAAAACTATGCAGAGGAATATAGGAATACTGAACTTTTAGGTTTTCTCTGTGTCTGTCTTTCTCTCTGTGTGTCTCTCTTTGTCTCTCTCTCTGTCTCTCTGTCTCTGTCTGTCTGCCTCTCTCTCTCTCTCTCTCTCTCTCTCTCTCTCTGTGTGTGTGTGTGTGTGTGTGTGTGTGTGTGTGTGTGTGTGTGTGTAGCTTGTATACAATTAAGAACTTCTTTTATTTGTGGAATAAAACCCCTTTACAGAAATTCAATGAAAGCTGACAAAAATCAACACAAATCTTACAAGGAAAGCTTACCCAAATCTTTTATTCAGAAAATTATGTTAGTACTGCCTTAAACTTGCTGGTAAACTAGGGCTATGCTAACTAATAATTTTCTGAAGGAATTTTTATGTAACACTTGCAAGGTAATGAGTTATAATCCATCTGACTGTTTCTGTTTTCTTTTCCTTCCTTTTAAAGTCTATATGATATATATATAAAATAATGCTTCGTTAAGACATTTTCATCTGATAAGTTTATTTAGATCTGACTATGGGAGCATCCATGAGGGGTTATTAGGAGGAGCATGGGCAATTTACCAGTGGCTACACCACTGAAGAGAATGTCTCTCCATCCCCAGTAATTAATAACTGCCACAGTTCTTCAGGTATAGGGTTAGGGCCTCATGCTTCTTTATTCAGTGCTGGAGTATCAGAGAATCTATCCTTGGACTGATCTTCTGCAGGTAATAGAATATAAATATAATATTAATACCATGACCATATCATGCTTACATTCTTCCTGCCTCCTCTTCTGAGATGATTCCTAAGCCTTGGAGAGGCTGATGTAAATGCTGAGTGCTAAGCCCTAAGTGGGTCCTTTTTATGTGGTACTTGCAAGCAATAAGTAGAGCTATCACCTACTGTACTTTTTCAATTTTTTCATTGTTCTTCCTTATTTTGAGCATATATAAATTATGCATAATGCTGTGTTTCATTCTACTTATGTAAGGTGTCTATCTGATGAGGGCTTATTTCCAATTATGTGTCTCTGTACTACTTACCACTTATGTCAAAAAGAAACTCCTCTCTCTCTCTCTCTCTCTCTCTCTTTCTCTCTCTCTCCTGTCTTCCTTCCTTCCTCCCTCCCTTCCTTCCTTCCTTCCTTCCTTCCTTCCTCCCTTCCTTCCTTCCTTTACCTGTTTTCATGACTTCTGGGTCCTCTATTCCATTTATCTGTACGATGGCTTTCATGCTGGTACACACTACTTTTGTAGTATTACTCTGTAGTGCAACTTCAGTCAGATATGCTGACATGTTGTTAAGCATTCTTATTGTTGGAGGTTGATTTGGCTACTTAGGTGTGTGTGTGTGTGTGTGTGTGTGTGTGTGTGTGTATCTACAAATGAATTTAAGATTCTTTTTCTACTTCTGTGGAGAATGTCATTGGGATTTTTACAGAGATTGCATTGTATTTGTTGATGGTAAGATGGCCACTTTCACATTGACCCTCCCAATCCATGAGCTTGGGAAATTCTTGCATCTTTTGGCATCTGCCTCAATTTATTTTTCCTTGTGTTTTAAAGGCCCTGGGCACCACACTGTTTCTAGGAACCACAGTGGCTCTGTGACCACAGAATGACAGAAAGAGGGCAACGCAGGATGGCAGCCAGTTGTGATTACATCTACCAGAGATGAAATGGCTGCGGATGGGAGGGACTGTTGCACAAGGTCCTGCTGAGGAGGCACTGGGGTGTTCCTAGCTAGAACTTTCTGAACACACACACACACACATACACACACCCACACACACACCACACCACACAGACACACAGACACACAGACACAGACACACACACACCACACCACACAGACACAGACACACACACACACACATACACCACACAGAGACACACACAGAGAGAGACACACACATACACACACAGACACACACACACCACACCACACAGACACACACACCATACCACACAGACACACACATACACACACACACACACACACGTACACAAACACACACACACACACACACACGGCATGCTTCCACCATCTCTGCAGACCCTGAAGCAGACCAGGTTAGACAAGAATTCCATATCTACCTCAAGCCTTGGCTGACTGCAGTGGACACAACTCTTTTCCAGGAACTCTTTTCATAATCACATGAGGGGCTGAGGTGGGAAAAGGGTAATGTTTTCCTTTTCTTCATAAACCCATGATTTCTTCATAGCCCAAGTTCCCAGGAACTAGAAGCAGTATTTCTAATCTCTGGTTCTTGAAATGGTCCTGGAAAAGCATTTACCTCCTTCAGGTGTCTGGCTCCAGGGCGCACAATATCCCCACTTCCTTGCTGTGAGCCCATAGCAACTTAACCCTGATGGCAAGGACATCTGTCCCAGTGGATGCTGGACTCCTGGGGCTGCTCAACCTTCTGATAGTACTGAATCTTCCACTCAGCAACAGGCTGCAAAGCTGGTTGCCAGAAGAAAGAGAGAACCTGTAGATGGGACACATTCATGCATTTTGCCCCAATACAGCTTTCGCTCTGTGCCAGTCTGTCCCAGAGGTTCCTGATGCACATCAAACTTCAGGGGCAGAGAGAGATCTTGCCTGTAGGTGGTTTGCAGGCCCAGAGGAGTCAGCCCCTCAAGCAGAATTCCCTCTCTGCCTTTCCAAGCACACACAACTTCAGCCATGACAGAGAGAGGAAAATGTTTATCCAAGGAGTCACTGAATCCTTGCCCATCTTTCCCCAGCCTTCCTTCACGGTCAAAATAAAACATCGGAGGAATGAGTGAATTTTCCAGCATCCTTTGTATGCCCTGCATTCATCTTCAAAGCAAACAACAACAAATCTTTTTTACATTAAAGCAAGCAATTGGATAGTGCTCTGGTTTGGATCTGAAACAGCACCCAAAGGCCTCTGTGTTAAAGGTGCAAGCTGGGGCACCACTGTAAGGTTAATGGAAACATTCAGAAGTGGGGTAGGGGGCTAGTAGAAAGAAGGTAGGTCAGTGGGGCATGTTCTTTTTATTTTATCATTAAAAAAATTTTAACTGGTATTTTATATGTTTGAGTGTTTGCCTGCATGTGTGCCTAGTGCCCTCATAGGCCAGAAGATGTCTGATTTCTGGAACTGGAGTTACAGATGATTGTGAGCCATCATATGGCAGCCAGGAACTGAACCTGGGTCGCCTGTAAGAGTAATAAGCGCTCTGAGCCACCTCTCCAGTCCCTACCCTGTTCTTGACGGCATCCTGGGGCCTAGCCCTATTGCACACTCCGTCTCTCTGTCTCCCTCTCTGCCTCTCACTAGCAGTGGGCACAGAATCTTTTCTCACCATGTGCTCTAGCCACCACAGCTCAAAGCAAGAAGACCAAGGGATTGAAACCTCTTGAACTTTACTAAAAGTTAACTTTCCCTCTTTTTAAGTTCACTTGTTTTCAGGTGTTTTGTTACAGTAATACAAGGTTGACTAACACAGCCATGAGGCTGAGGTGGCCCCCATAGACTACTTCATGAGAACAGTCATATTCTAATCCCATCCAGCATCACCTCACAACCCCTAGTGATTTTCCACTGGAGTGATCTATATAAGGCCACCCTCTCCTTTCGCCAAGCAAATCTTCTCTTTGCTTAGCTTCTCTACCGACAGTATATAATGCTTTCCTTCAGTCTTCATCACAGATACCCAAATGCTAGCTGGCTACAGCTGCCCACATGTATGGACCACTGTCTATTCAAATTAACTCTTAAAATTTCAATGCACCTTGGCTTGTCTTTCAACAAACATTCTATACTGTATTTGTTGGTAGTAGTAGTATATACTGTATTTGTTGGGTTTCCTTTATGCGTGAGTGCCACAAGCATGAGTAGTTAGCACCAGCACCTATATTTCTGTATAATTAAGTGATCTTATTATTAAAGTTATATGCCATGTAATGAGTTTTCAGATAGCACTGGACTGTACATCAAATGGTTGTCTCATAAGATTACAAGGGGGCTGAGGAATTCCTGTTGTGTAGTGATATATCCATTATCACAGCACAGTCCAATACAACCTGTGTGTGTGTGTGTGTGTGTGTGTGTGTGAGAGAGAGAGAGAGAGAGAGAGAGAGAGAGAGAGAGAGAGAGAGAGAGAGAGAGAGAGAGAGAGAG
>NW_021620443.1:653004-664535 GCF_004785775.1 Grammomys surdaster | reverse complement strand
GAGAGAGAGAGAGAGAGAGAGAGAGAGAGAGAGAGAGAGAGAGAGAGGGAGAGAGAGAGAGAGAGAGAGAGAGAGAGAGAGAGAGAGAGGGAATAATCCCACTGAACTACCAATAGAGCCCATAACACTGTCAATATATAGCACTTCATACTTGAAAATTGTATTAGAGTTCTCTAAAGGAAAATAACTGAGAGAATGAATACATATATTAAATGAGGATTTATCAGATTGGCTTATAGGATATGGTTCTGGGAATCCATTAATGGCTGTCTCACACCAGAGAGGCTGAGAATCTGGCAGTTGTTTGATCCATGAAGATGAGTGTCTTAGCAGACCCCACCTGTCACTGGAGGCCTGGGGGATTCCTGGGGAGTTGCTGGTCTTCAATCTATATTGGAATTACAAAATTTTGTTTCTAATATTGGTAAAGGAATGCTTCAGCAACAGAATAGATGAACTTGCCAGCAAGAGTGGGAACAAACAGGCGAAAAGCAAAATGACCTTCTATGTTCTTTTACGTGGGCTGCCACTAGAAGGTACCACCCAGATTTTGGGTGGGTCTTCCAACTTCAAATAACCTGAGCAGGAAAATCCTTCACGAGACTGCCAGCTGCTTGTGTTTTAGTTGAGTCCACATGAAGTCTAGTTGACAATCAAGGTTATCCGTTAGAATAATGTTAATGAACAACCATGTTGCTAGTTTATCAGTGACTGCTATTCATTTTATCCTTATTTTAGGATAAACCCTTCCTAATCAGACAAGTTCGCTGTCAAATAATATGCCATGGTTTTCTGGCTTCAGCACCACACATGTGGTTTCTACAGCATTTGTTGATCACTTCAAGTATTTTCATAGAGTGGCCACCTGGCCCACCTAGACCTGTGGTCTACAATTCCCACACAACTATGAGATGGCTTTAGGACACATTTCTCAGAACACATCTCCATCCTTGTTAATCGACACATGAGTTTTTTTTAGATCAGGCTCTGCTTGAACCTAATGTGAATCTGCTGATAAATTTAAAAGAAAGACTTAGCGACTGAAATGACAGTCTAAGACCAGGGTTTCCCACAGGGATGGGATACAATGGTACCACCATCTTTGTGGAAATGCAGCTAGTCCTGCACCTTATGCTACACAAAGGACTTAGACTTTATCTCTACTTGGGGTTTGGCAGGCTCTTCCTCCACAGACCGTTAAGTGTGCCAGCTATGAACCAAGCGTCTCACTCCTTAGTCATCATCAGAAAGTTCCTCCTCTCCAGCATTGTGCTAAGGGAGAAGTGAATGAATGTGTGAGACTGGATTTTTTTTCTTTAGTTCTACCTAGTATAGGATGATTCCTCTGCAGGGTCTTCCTGAAGAAGCAGCTGTTACATCATATTCTCTGTAGTGACTGTCCCCTCATTTCCTTCCAGCCGTTTCTATTTGGTTCTGTGTCTGCCTATTGGGGAAGTCAACTGGACATTTCCCTTTATAACTCTTTTCATTCTCATTGATTTAGCTATTATTGAACCATTTTTATTTCTTCCTAAACTATTCAGACTTAATTACATGTTTTTCTTCTGCCTTTGGCTCAAGTGTGCTAATTATGGAGTACTTAGTCTGTCTCAAGTTTATTATTAGACTTTTCATTGTCCCTCCATTTGCTAAATTGCAGTGAATTTATATTTTTAGGGTTCTTTCCATTCATGGTGCCATTGTTTGAAGATGCCAAAGAAAGCCTATTTAAAAGTAAGCTTGAGTCAACATTTTCAATCCCAAGTATGAAATTCTACATACCAAACTGAGGTTGGTTAATTCTGTTGTTGTTCAGTGAAATGTACAGCATTATTGTTTTCTTATAGTCTGAGTCTTCAGAGTTTTCACCATGCTTTGCCATGAGATCTGTCTTTCCTCCATTATAAGTAGTTCTTCCCCTTGTTGCTGGACTTGGCCATGTGATTCCCTTCAGCCTATAGAATATTTAAGAGTGCCATTTGAGGAAGTGAGGCTTGCAATATGTTCTTATAGCATTGACATGAAAATATGCCCCAGAAGTCCAGTCCCAGAATAATAAAGCACCCACAAGATGCAACACACAGTCAAGAAATGAGTCCAGGAGAGTCGAAGTCAGAACAGTTTATTCAGCAGAACCCAGCCTGGCCCAAATGGCAGGATTGTAGGTAATAAGAATAAAGGCTAGAGATTTCGAGAGGTGATTTGTTACAAAACATTTACTCAGGAATTTCTAAGTGGTGAAGTGGTGCTTGGCGCTACAATAAAAAGGGAATTGTAAGGAAAGGTGAATGTTTTCGTTCAGAGGGAGATGTAGGCTCATAGGTTCTCAGGAGGGGATAATATAAGAGAAGAAATTTCTAGCATTTGTTGGCTAAAGCAGTTACTGTGTCAAATGCTGTGCAGCTAATTTGTTTTTAATACACTAAATGAGTTAAGAAGTTGCTAACATTTCTTAAGATAAGGAAATTGAGTCACAGAGAGAGTTTCATTTTTAATTTTTTCAGCCTTGTACATTATTAAAGAGAAGCTTGGGACTTGTCTTACTTTCTTTTCCTGTTGCTAAAGTGATAAATAAAATACTCCACCTAAAGCAACTTAAGGGAGGCTCATTTCGATTTACAGTTCCAGGGGGATATAGTCCATCACGCCAGGGAGGGCATCCTGGCAGGTACAGGAGGCCGAGTGGTCTGAGTGCATCCATGCTCAGGAAGCAGAGAGTGAACAGAAAGTAGCACCAGGCTGTAAAGCCTCTAAACCCACACCCAATAACACACTTCCTTTAGCAAGTCTCCACTTCCTAGACATTTTACAACTTTTGTAAACCGTGCCATCAGCCAACAAACAAGTGTTCAAACACATAAGCCCATGGGTGACATTTCACATTCAAACCATAGCAGAACTCTATTCTCCTTCAACCCAGTTGCATGTACTATAAATGTAGATCTGGCTGTAACTTCTCAGGAGACAGATTCCACATGCTAGAAGGCACTTTTTATAACAGGTGACAACTATGACTTCAGATTCAGCTGCATCTGGGTAGGGGGCAGGGTCACCCACATTTCCAAGCCACTCTATAAATTCAGATACTCCACCAACCTTTCAGTTTTCATCATTTTCTAGAACAATTCACAGAACTCAGGGGAAACTACCTCAGATACAAGTTTCATTATGAAGGACACAAGAGCCCAACAGGAAGGCACAGGATCGGTGCTGTGGACCATAGAGAATCATACATTCTCTGTATGGCATCCAAGCACACCACTTACCCAGTATATGTGTGTGCTCTCATGAATTTGACCTGAACTCCAGTGTCTAAAGTTTTTTTGTTTTAAAAATTTTGAGATTAAAACATATAATTCTAATTCTCTCTTGCTTTTCTTCCCGCTAAAGACTCCAATATCTGCTTCCCTTCTTTCAAACTTGTGGTCTCTTCTTTCATTAATTACTACTGCATGAATACACACACACACACACGCACACACACACACACACATTCCTAAGTATAACCCCTTTGTATAATGTTACTTTTATGTATGTTTTCAGGGATGGCCATTTGACACTGGGCAACCAATTGGTCTGCTCTTCCCAGGGGAGGATCATCTGTCTCCCAGCTTTCCTCCTTGTCTATAGTTTTTTGGGTAGAGTTGAGTTCCCACGGGGTTTTCCCCACCCATTGGTGTCAACCTTGTTCAGCTCACATTTGGCTGCCACAGTGGTGATACTTTACGAGTGTAGTTTCTGATGTTGTTAGGATACATAATTTCACAGCAACCTCCCTGACCCACTGCCTTTTACAGTCTTTCTGCCCCATCTTCCACAATGTTTCCTGAGCCTTAGACACAAGAGTGTTTTATAGATGTGTCCATTGGAACTAGACTCCACAACGCTGACTTTTGACTGGTTCTGATTTTCTGTAATAGTCTCCATTTGTTGCAAAGAGAATTTTCCTAGACAAAGAGTGAAAATTATGCTTGTATGTGAGTATAAGAACAAAAGTTTAGGAGACTGTTGTTGTGGACTATATTACTTGCTCTGTCAATTGTGATCAATAGGTTTGCTTGGTGTGTTATCATGGCTGACATCTGTGGTCTTTCAGAGTTTGCAGAACATTGGCACCAGTTCTTCTGTCTTCCAGAGTCTCTATTGAGAAGTCAGGTTTTATTCTAATAGGACTGCCTCTATATGTTACCTAGTCATTTTCCCTTACAGCTTTTAATATTCTTTCTTTATTCTTTATGTTTAGTCATTTGACTATTATGTGCTGTCTCAGTTAGGGTCTTACTGCTGTGAAGAGACACCATGACCAAAGCAACTCTTATAAGGACAACATTTAATTGGGGCTATTTTACAGGATCAGAGGTTCAGTCCATTATCATCAAAGCAGAAACATGGCACCGTCCAGGCAGGCATGGTGCAGGAGGAGATGAGAGTTCTACATCTTTATCTGAGGGATACTAGGACAAGACTGACCTCCAGGCAGCTAGGACTAAAGTCTTAAAGCCCACACCCACAGGGAAACACCTATTCCAACAAGTCAACACCTCCTAATAGTGCCACTCCCTGGGTTAAGCATATACAAACTATCTTATGTGCTGTGGATAATTTCTTTTCTAGTCCAGTCTATTTGGTGTTCTCTGTGTTTGTAGTACTTTGATAGGCATCTCCTTATTTAGGTTGGGGAAATTTTATTCTATGGTTTTGCTAAAAATACTTTCTGTGTCTTTTACCTGAATCTTTTCTCTTCCTCTATTTCTGTTATTTTTGGAGACTTGGTTGTAGTGTCCAAGATTTCCTGGATGTTTTGTGCCTGGATTTTTTTCCCCAAGATTTAACATTTCCTTGAACTAAGGTATCCATAGCTTCTACCTTGTCTTTGTCACCTTCCATGTCTTTCATCTGTTAGTGAGGTTTATCCCTTAGATTTTGCTTGACTTCTTATAGTTTTCATCCTAGTTTTATTTCAGTTTGGATTTTCATTAATGATTCAATTTCTTTGTTAAATTTTACTGTCATGCCTTGTATAGTTTTCATTATTTCATTCAATGTTTTTGTTTCCACAGACTTTACCAAAGAATTTATTCACCTTTAAAGCGCTTGAACATATATATGATTGTTATTTTAAAGTCATTGTCTTAAGCTTTAGCTGTATTTTCTCAGGGCCTGCTACAACAGGGTTACTGGGTTCTGGTGGAGACATATCATCCTTCATTGTTAATGTTGTGCTGATGTCTAGACATCTTGAATTAACATGGCTGAGATGATTCTAGGTCCTGTCTTTGTTGGCTGGGTGTTCCATTCTTTTATTGCTATGACTCTCTCTGGGTCTTAGGAAAGTGTAGTGGTTACCTAGTAGGTCACCTAGTAGGAGGTATGTCTGCCGGTCAGCGAGTGGCAGATGGGAATAGAAATAGGGTGGGAGACAAGGATGTGGAGGATATGGGGGAAGCTAGTGGAATTAGGCCCACACAAAGAGGCAGGATTCCTGGGGAGTTGGAGGTGTGACCGGAGAAAGGGATTCTTCAAATGGGCTGTGGTAGGACAATGAATATGTCTAGAAGGAAAAGAGTGAAGGCTCTAGGTGCGGACATGAACCAAGTAGCAGAGTCTCACATGAGTGAAATTGTAGGAGGAGAGGAACCTGTGAGCGGACTGATAAAGCCCTGGATGGGGGGGATGAGACTGGAGAGATTGTCATGGAGGACAGGAAAGACAGTAAAAATCTCCTACCTGAGTCCCCTCCTAATGTGACCACTGGGGTTCTCTGGTAAAGACTGTTTCTAGGCATCAGCATCTGACATCTAAGAATGAAGATGGGTTAGAAAGGAATGTCGAAATGCTCTTCAGGAAGGAGCTTAGCTGGGTCCCGTGCCTAGAGATTTTTACTGGAGTTCAATATATTCACACAATTGGTTGTTAGTTACATGACTGAATTTAAGCCACAGTCCCATTTTTTCCATGGAAGTAAGGTGGCTGAAAGTACAATTCTCCCTATCCTGAATGATCCAGGGCTCAGTGAACTATTTTATTAGTAAGGCAGAGATGCCTCTACCATAATTTCCAAGGCACTTTTAAAGCTCTAGGCTGGGAATGTGGAAATTAAAATCCAGCCAATCAAAGTTCCCTGAACACATTGAACAGCAGAATAGATGGCATGAAAGGGAATCCTAAGGAGATCATGCAGAATACACAGGGGAAGATAATGAAGTGTAAAATAAGAGAGAGTTGAAGATACTGAGAATGTCCCCTGACCAGAGGCACCAAGAGAAGCAAATCCTGATGGCTTCCTGGCAGTGAATGTTTGGAGATTATGGGGGAAGGTATGAATTTCTCACTTCTAGTAGCCTACCTTGAATCAAATTGGATCTCTCTCTCTCTCTCTCTCTCTCTCTCTCTCTCTCTCTCTCTCTCACACACACACACACACCCACACCCACACACACACACACACACACACACACACACACTCCACATTTGAGTTAACATAAACTACTAAAAATGAACATCTTCAAATTGTCCTAAGAGGGAAACAAGTGTAGATTACACACAAGGAACCAAGAGTCATCAAGCAAAGGGACAGTAGACTGATAACCAGTGAAGGACTAAAACAGTCAACTTAAGACTGAAACAAGAGAGAAATTGATTGACACTATTAAAACAAGGTGGCAATAGAAGCCCAATGGGGGAATTCTAAAAAGAAATTGTCTGGCATTGCCACCAGCCAGACTCACAGGTTGCAGAACAGACAGCTTTCAATTAGATCTCCAAGGGTTTCGTAGGGATTTCCAAAGCATTATATTACCAGGATTGGTACTTGAGGAAGACTGAAAGATAATGATGGTTAGTTCAAACTCTAGCATCAACCAGGAAGAGAATTTCTGGAAGAGATTGCCTAGACCAGGTTGGTTCTGTGGGGGATTGTATTGATTGCCACAACTGATGTAGGACGACATTGCCTGAAAGTGGGTGGTACTGTCCCCTGGGTTTGAGCCCTAGATTTTATAAGAGCAGAGAAAAAAGAAAGGGAGGGAGGGAAGGAGGGATGGAGGAGGGAGGGAAGGAAGAGAGGAGAAAATAGGGATTGAGCACTAAGCATGAACTCATTCATTTTCTTCTGCTCTCAACTGTGAGAGCCTGTTTCTAAAATAGGGTTTATTCAGTAAACAGTGGTCAAACAAACAAGTGGATAGATAACACAGCTCTACACAGGAGGAAGGGCTAAACACAAACAGGTAAGTTCAGAGAGAAGATGTTGCCACTCAGGCATCATGGTGAGGATGTGGCAGACATGGACATCCCTGGCTCCAAGTCACACAGTTGTGTTAGCATCCCTAAGCGAACATCAAGGATGATGGGAGGGAAAGACCATGTGGGCATAAACCAACAAGATCAAAGGTGGATCACAGGAAGGTTTCTCCTGTTGAGCCCTCTGTGTTGTACCAGAAGCTGAGGAAGCACACCTATCTTGTCAGACCCCACAACTACACTGTTTCAAGTTTTTGCCTTAATTTCCCCACAATGATGGACTATAACCTGAAATTGTGAGCTAAAAAAATGCTTTCTCTCAGTCTTAGTCAGGGTTTGTATTCTTGCACAAAACATCATGACCAAGAAGCAAGTTGGGGAGGAAAGGGTTTATTTAGCTTACACTTCCACATTGCAGTTCATTACCACAGGAAGTCAGGGCAAGAACTCACACAAGAAAGGAACTTGCTGATGCAGAGGCCATGGAAGAGTGCTACTTACTGGCTTGCTTCCTCTGCCTTGCTCAGCCTGCTTTCTTATAGCACCCAAGACTACCATCCCAGGGATGGTACCACCCACAAGGGGTCCTCCTCCCTTGATCACTAACTGAGAAAATGCCTTACAGCTGGATCTCACAGAGGCATTTCCTCAAGGGAGGCTCCTTTCTCTGTGATAACTCCAGCTTGTGTCAAGTTGACACACAAAACCAGCCAGTATACCCCCTAAATTGCTTTTTGTCAGGGTATTTTATCTCAGTAGCAGAAACAAATCCAGGACAAGGATTGTGTTGCTATTGTTACTTCTCATAAATGTAAAACAAGACCCAATGGAACCCACACAAGAGTTCTCATTTAAATAACTAGTTTTCAGTAGGCTGAAATAGTTCATATTTTTCCAACAGAGTGATACATCTGTGGACAAATATTTTAAGTTTCAAAATACACCTAGAGAAAACTTTTGTCACAGTGACTAAAGAGTTAACGCTCTGTGGTTCTTGAGTACCTTGGGTCTCAGAACCAGCAGAACATCCAGGCAAGCCTCTACACTGTGGGAGATGTTTGCACGCTGATTAATTTCTGATGGTTGGCTGAGCATTTATTTAATCTCTGGTTGAGACTTTTGCACTCTGGGCAGAGGTGAGGGGAGCATGAAAGGATGCTCTCAGCACTTTCCCCCCACACTCTATGCAGGCTGCGGACAACCACGATAGACAAGGCAAGTGTAGGCATGAATGTATTAACCTCGTTTCCTTGGGAACCACAGAGTCGAAGGGAGCATGTCAGTCACATTCAGCAGCCTGCTCTGTGTAAGGCAATTAGTTCCAGGATTTGTCAGACGCCAGTTCTATTTTTGAGCCCTTTCTTATCAATTAGAAGAAGAATACCTGACGTGCAGAGATTTCTCAGCAGTCTGTGCCACAACGTAGTTTAGAAGCAACATGAACGCCAGCTCACATTGCCTCCTACAAAGATCGCTCTAATTTGTTCCCTCAGAAGAACGTCTTGATGGATTGGCTCAGGGTTGAGTACAAGCGAGAGAGAGAGGCTGCTTAGCTTACTCTCCTCATGAGGAAACAGACGCTGAGGTGGCACAGACAGTTCTCCCAGGAGCTTACCCTGGAAATTAGCAGCAGTGCAGATCATTAAGTAGTATTTGTGTGGAATCATATGGATTTGGGGGAGGTTAGAGCAAGAATAATACAAACAAGCAGCATCACTGATCACACACCAGACTCTGATGTACATGGATCTGTGTATCAAATATGTCACTCACTCTGCCCACAAGGCTGAGGACAGAGTAGAGTGGCCTCTGAGAATGGTGTGTGGGTACTGTGGAGATGGCTCAATAAGCAAAGTACCTACTGTGCAAGCCTGAGGACTTATGTTCATGTCCCTAACACCCAAGTAAAAAGCCAGCTGTGACAACACATACCTGTTATCCAACTACCAGGGAGGCAGAGACAGGAGGATTCCCTGAAGCTTGCTGGCCATCTAGTCTAGCCGAATTGATTCAATGAGAGACTCGATCTCAAAAAAACAAGACAAGGGCAACTGAAGAAGATAGCATCTATATGAACACACATCGAATGCTCATTTGTACCTGTACCTATACGTGCAACACGTGTGAACATGTACATACATACAACTCCATAAAAGCTACAGAGAGGTTGTGTGGATCTGGGGCATAATGTCCACAGCTTTGCAATATACATTTAAGTTTGCTTCAAGTTAAGAAGACTTGGCCTTGAGCATCTTCACCCTGGAGAGTTAGTAAAGGAGAAGCAAAACTTGAACCCAATTGCAAGCCATTCTCAGTCTCCGTCACTAGCCCCACCCAGACAATGACTGAAGTCCATTTCCTCTAGCACATGATGGTTTCTCTGCACAAACAGCCCCTCCCAGCACTTGCGCATGTGTGTGCTCATTTACCCAAGAATCAGAAGGATCATGATTGACGAGATCCAGACCTTAAGAGGTGACCTAGAAGCCCTCAGCCCATTTCCATAACACCTGCCTTACATTTGGCCTCATGGGTCTCTGTTCCTTTGATGTTTTTTGCTTGGCCCCATCACAGCCTCCCCTACTCCCAAACAGCCCATGTATCCTGCCTCCTAAACTCAAACTATCTAGGCCCCTCCACCAGCTCCCACCAGGCTTTCCCTTGAAGGGTATCGAGTTTATGCATCTGAGTGCTTTGCTTCCCATGAGTTTATTGACATTTGGGAAGCTGATGGTTTTGCTCATGGCTCTAGCCTATGTTTCTAAAATACAGTCTCTTCAGTAAACAGTGGTCAAACAAACAATCCCTAAATGAACACAAGAGCTAAATACAAATGGATAAACTCAGGCATCATGGTGAGGACGTGGCAGACATGGACATCCATGACTCCAAGTCACACAGTTGTGTTAGCATCCCTAAGTGAACATCAAGGATGATGGGAAGGAAAGACCATGTGGGCATAAACCAACTGGCAACAGAGATCAAAGGATGGATCACAGGAAGGTTTCTCCTGTTGAGCCCTCTATGTTGTACCAGAAGCTGAGGAAGCACACCTATCTTGTCAGACCCCACAAGCTTCTTCTAGCCAGATAAGAGTAGACAGATCTTATTCATCCTCCCAAGACAAGTTAGGACATGTCCTCCTAAAAGTGTCCCTTAGTCTTTGGAGGCATGTTGAAGGAACAGGGACTCCTGGTCCAAAGGGGACATGGAGACGTGGAAGCACTGCATCAACCAAGACGGTGTCCCTCCTTGCGTGCTCTGCGATTGTGTGTACAGAGACTTGGAGGCAGAGGAGAGGTAGGTGGGAGGAGTCAGGCATCGTGGCAATCAGAGTGGTGTGGAATACAGCTTGATTCTAAGGCTCTGTGGCTGGTGCCATGGGTAGATAGTAGAGTTACTTGCTGAGGGAGACACTCAGATGCATGAGCACCACATACGTGCAATGCCCGAGGAGGTTAAAAAAGAATGTCAGCTAACCCTGGACAGGGATTACAAGGGTCTTGAGCCACCATAGGTTCCAGGGACCAAACTCAAGTGTTCTGCAAGAACAAGTGCTCCCAAGCTCTGAGCCATCTCTCCTGCCTCTCTTGATGCATTTCAAAGGATTCAGTATAGATCCTGAAATTTCTTCTGAGTGACATGGAAGAGGGTCCTATAGGAAACAAAGAGAACTATCCCACATTAAAAAGATCATTCTGGCTACCAGGAGAGGGCCAAGAGTGGTGGTGGAGGGCAGCTGCCATAGTCCAGTGACAGCACCATGGTGGTTACAATAAGGGTAAGAGCAGGTAAGAATCAGACTGGGTTTCCAATGTGTCGAAGGTAAGTTGCACAGAATCTGCTGGTGGGGTTGATCTCTGCCTAAAAGAAAGAGAAACTAGAGCTGGTTGCACAGATTTTTGTTAAGCCTTGAATGTGAGGAAGATCTGAGTTGGAGCAAAGTGAAAGCAACTCAGGAAGAAGAGAGGCCACATCAAGAAAGCTCGGTACCTGGCTGGGCATGATGGCACATGCCTTTAATTCTGGCACTTGAAAGTCAGAGTTTCTGTGAGTTCAAAGCCAGGCTGGTCTATATAGAGTTCGAGGCCAGCAGAGCTGCTTACAGAGACTTTGTCTCAAGAGAGAGAGAGAGAGAGAGAGAGAAAGAGAGAGAGAGAGAGAGAGAGAGAGAGAGAGAGAGAGAGAGAGAGAGAAACAGAGAGAGGGAGGGATGGAAAGAGGGAGAAAGAAAAAGGATGGAAGGAAGGAAAGAAGGAAGGAAAGAAGGAAAGAAGGAAAGAAGGAAA
>NW_021620443.1:565797-652904 GCF_004785775.1 Grammomys surdaster | reverse complement strand
GAAGGAAGGAAGGAAGGAAGGAAGGAAGGAAGGAAGGAAGGAAGGGAAAAAAGTAGAAATATCAGAGTCTGTGCTGTAGCCAATGGGATGAAGGGAGATCAGCAACTTGTGAACTTGGCATTATAGAGGGTAGGGGGAAGAACTTCCTCAGGGAATAAGGGGCTGTGTTTTCCATAAAGGATTTAAAGCAACAATTAACTAAGAACAAGACTCTGTTCTATTATAACTGTGCAGTGGGCAATTTCAAACAATGTCACTGAAAGAAGTCTTAAGTTGAGACAAATGTTACGGAGGTAAACTATTGCCTGTGATGTCTTGGGGTGAGCAAGATATATTATTTCCCCTAACAAAAGTGGCACCCTCCAGAGATGTGCCATTTACATAGGCCAGCCCCTGCACCTGCATTCTCCACTGCTGCTAAGTTTGAGAGTCTCCCTGAACCCTTACACGGAGTTATTTAACTCAGGAAGTGCATGAAGAGTTCTCTGTCTAGTCTGTATATTAACCTCTTATCAAAGACAAGGACTTTGAACTCTTACCACATTCCTTAGTTTACCTTCTCACTCTATAGATAGTTTCGTTTGGCACAAACACCATAACCAAACAATTATTGCTAAATCTAGCATCACCAAGGGGTCCTCCATGCAATCATCTAGGAGTTGTATAGATTTCACACTTAAGTCTTTAGGTGGTATTATTGGTAATATCCCTTTTGGTATTATTTCTAATCTTCTGCACTCCCCAAGGCTACTGTTAATATGGACACTGAAGAGCTCTCTATGGTGCATTTGAATCTGATAAACTCTTCTGTGTTCACTCACATATAAACCTACCTGTTAACCTCGATAGCAGGAACATAAAAGTAGAGACATGAAATCCTTTTCCCACAAATAAGTTATCATCAGCCAGTCAGCACTCCACCCGTGTGTGGCCGGTGTGGCCCCTCTGCTCTGCATAGTTCTGCTGTTCTGGGAGGATTATTCTTCACTCTCCTCTAAGGTGTTAGAGAGCTTCCACTTATTTCTGGCTGGGTCTCCTCAACATTATGATGAATCAAGGAGGTACCAGCACATTGATATAATTTACAGTATATCCCATCAGGCACTCGCTCACAGGGAATGGCTCTGAAGCATATTCACAGGTAGTAACAGTTGCTGAGGCTAGCAGCAAACCTGGCCTTCCAGAAACAGCCGTTAGTGACCAAGAGCCCATCTTTCACTCAGTGGCTTAGTGTGTTGGGAGTGTTCTTCTGAAAGTCCTTGGTGAGGGAAAGTGCTTCTTTTTAGTTCAGAGTACCCGCTGCCATCAAGCCAGCTCCATAAAGCTCTGGTGTCTACTGGAGATGTCATAGGTTAGTTAGGTGTACAAGGGCTACTTGATCTCTGAGGTAGAAAACCAGCCTGGTTCTCCTCACCCTCTTCTCTAGTCTGGGCATTTCTATGCAGGGTGGAGATGTTCCTTCCATCCTAGACATAGTCTAGACCCCAAGTCTCTGAGAGTAGGAGTTTGGGACAGAAGGAAGATGAAGAAAATAGAAGACACCCTGCCTTTCCATCTCAGGGCTCTGGGCTCAGACTCAGAGTCACTGGCTTTGTTGCTCCTGCTGTCCAGGACCCATACCAAAATCAGCCCAGGGAAGAGGCAACCTGCAGGCCTGCAGAAATACACTAGGCCGAGGCCAAAGAAGACAGCACCCTAAGAGTGCCCTAGCCAAGATGGCACCCTAGAACCATCTGGGAATAGCTCTAGAGTGCAAACTCTCCACTGTCCTACTGTCTTGCCTCTGCTCTTGCTGCTCCAGAGTTCAAAGGCTGCTACAGGGTCAATTTCTAAGTGCCCTGTGTCTCTTGGTATTTCGTGGGATATTGTGACCTCCACTGAACTGGAAGTTTTAGTTTTTAAAAATGTTTTTCTCATCTTTTTATTAGTTCTTTATTTAAAAAATTAAACTTTAGTATTTAAAAACTTGCAAATAGATCAAAAAAAATCAGACACCAAAATTAAAAGGGCCATAGTCTATTCAGAGCAATACATTTCTAAACAATTGGAATAGGAGTGGAAGCTGTGGGGCTTCCATTAAGCTGACGCTTTGTGTATCAAATATATTACGCTCTTATCTGCCACCACGGCCAAAACACATCCTTGACAGAACTCAAAACCAATTCAGTTTCTATCTTCTCTCATAACTCATGTCCACTACCTGGCACACCCAAATCTCATCTTTATCAATTCTTTGAGATTTCAGTACTATGTGTTTTGATCATTTCCCTCCCTCTCCCAGATCTATCCCTACTTCCCAACCCACCCAATTGTTGACCACCCTCCAGGCAAGGCCACACATCCTAGAGTGTATGGGCTGCACAAATTGCACTTGGTAGGTGTCTTAGTTAGGGTTCTCTTGCTATGAAGAGACATCATGAACATGGCAACTCTTATAAAGAAAAACATTTAATTAGGATTGGCTTACAGTTTAAGAGGTTTAATCTATTATTGTTATGGCAGGAAGCATAATGTCATGCAGGCAGACAGTGCTGGAGAGGTAGCTGAGAGTTCTACATCTGCACCTGCAGACAGCATGAAGAAAAAGTAAGCCACCTGGCCTGGTTTGAGCTTCAGAAACCTCAAAACCCAACCCCTGTGACACACTTCCTCCAACAAGGCCACACCTCCAATAGTACCACTCCTTATGGGCCTATGGAGCCATTTTAACAATAGGTTAAAATAAGAAAGAGAGAGAGAGAGAGAGAGAGAGAGAGAGAGAGAGAGAGAGAGAGAGCTGAAGTTCTGTTTGCTCTGTCAGGAACAGCCTCCCCAACAGACTGTTAGAGGCTATTCATACCTTGAGTTCTGGGCTGTATTTCCCAGTTGTCCTTTCACATTAAGTACTCCAAAGGTCCTCAAAAGAAACAGTCTTTTATGTGCTGCTCTTCATTTGCTTTCTCAGACATTTCTTTGTTTGCTCGCCCTAAGAATGCTGTTGTGGTTTTGCATGCTGCCCAATGCCTGCAGATATCCTCTGAGTGAGGGTTAGTGGACAAATGACTAGAGGGTATGGTGGGAGCCTGCATGGCCAGCTTGCTATCCCTGGCTTGGTGGTAACCCATGAACACTTTAAACTCACATTCTTGCCACCAGCATATGCCCTGGGATAATCTGAGAAGTTCCTGCCCTCTTCATTTCTACCTGGTGACAGTGGGCTGTTCATCCCTGGTCAGTGCATGTTCTGTTGAGTTCTGTAGTTCTGGAGAAACCTAACAACACAGGGCTGAACATTCCACAATCATCAAAGGTAAGAAGAAACATACATAGATACATAGTTCTTTGGAGATATAGTATACAGATTTCTAAATCTCTGGCTGTGCGTGGCTATAAAGATACAGATTTGTTTTAAGCGATTGGCTCATGAGATAGTTAGGTTTGTTAGTCTTCAAGTCTTCCATCAGCAGGACATACTAGCAGGCTGGGGGCTCAGGAATGGATTGATACCAGGCTGGAATGGGGTTATATGTAACTGACCTCACTCATTCAACTCCTTCTATATAACTCACCCCAACCAAGCAGCTCCACCAGGGACAGCATCTCCCATCTTTGCCCACTCCTCACCCAAAGGTAGGAAGAGCTAAATTTCTTATGCATTCTCCCCCCCCCCCCAGTTGAACCCCTAGACCTTCTCTGAGAACACAAACCACCTTCTCTTCAAAGCCCCAATGAATTTTTTTGTGCATGTTTTACATTAAATGTTTAGAGAAAAGAGAAAAACACCCCCGCATGGTTTCTATTAGTTGCCTCAAAAGTATGGGTTCGAGTTATCGTGAACAAAGACTCTGGGTATTGAATTTCCCTGATCCTGCTGGCCTGGTCTGCCCTTCATTTCCTACCATCTCCCAGAACATCAGGAAACAGAGAACACCCCACCCTGGGGCTCCGGGCTCACTCACATCAGATAAGGAGATGCCTCTAAGGCCACTGGGAAATAAGGTGTGCCTGTCCACTTCTGTAATTATTTCCTCACAGTGACAGGGCCTGAAGACAGACTCTACTCAGGTGACATGTTCATTAGACTCAGAAACTCAGATCATATAGAAAGGGGAAATACAATGAAACAAATGCAAAAAAGCATTTCTCAGGATATCATGGCTTATAAAAGACCTTCATATCCTTGATCATGGACAGTCTGACTTTGCACTCTTAATAACCAGGCCTATGACCTATTCTGTGGCCTGCAGTTTGTGACAGTTGCCTGATCTTGCTTCTACTCATGGCTAGGTAAAGAATGCCTTACCTGTCATACACAGCAGTGCTCCTTGACTCCTAGCCACTATGGAGATGTCCCCAGATGTTCTCATAGCCACAGATAGCCTGTATTGAGAACCTACCCAAGATTTAGACTCCCATTTCCATTGTATTCATCCTTCCAGCAAGGCCACGTACCCTGACAAAGGCTCCTGACAGCAACTCACAGAAGCTGACCCCAAAGTCCTGACGCAGAATTACAGTAGTCAGAATTATCTCTCAGTTCACTTTTCTTTCTTCTGCCCCCAAACTCCTACTCTCAGAGACCCATTCCCTCTCCTTCTGGCCAGAATCGTTTTAATTTTTAACGGATTCATCATGAGATGTTTCCCATGTGGTTTCTCCTGGGGGGGGGACTTAGCAAGGCTAAGGTTAACCCACTGATTGACCCTTTGTCATTGAGCTAAGACAATGAAGTTCTGATTAAACCAAGGAAGACCCGTCTAGCAAGGAAATTAAGGTAAAAATGTGGGTGTGGGAGATTTTACCTGGGGTACAAAAGAGCCTCCCTGGGTCCACTAGGATGTGCCAACTACAAAATGCTCTCCTTGTAGACCAAAAAAGTCAGAAGTTTGTTCTCTCTAAAGTCAGGATTTGGCCTATCAGGGACCCAAGAGATTCTCTGCCAATGAGCTCATCTGTTTGCTCAACAGAGAACCTACAGAATCTACATGTAGAACCCTCTGACCAGTGATGAGGACCCAGAGGTGGAAAGGCACAGGCCTAGTTCCCATTCTGTGAAACCAGCAGCAGGAAAGCAGATACAAGCCCATAAACTGCAGGGTAATGAGATATAACTGGTGGCCGGTGACCTGCCCCTCCATGTGGGTGAAGAAAGGCTGGGGTTTGATGGTACAGAGCAAGCAAAGGGCTTCAAGGAAAGATCAAGAACAACACATTTAAGGAAAGAGGTAACAAAGAGCTGTGTGTTTGAGACATCCCCTGTAGCTGGAGAATTCTGCAAATGGGGAGGTGTGAGCCTAGGCACCGGGCAGATAGCGGTGTTGCTTAAAGTTGTCTTCACTGAGTTCTGCAGTAACAAATTCATGTTACATTAAACATGGGCAGCCCAGGGGTATGAAACCATAGTTACAAACACTGCCCTGCAATGCACAGAGGACACTCTATCCATTCTATCTTATTTGGGGGGAACTGTAGCTTGTTTTTATTGCTTGGTGGAGTTCTTTTTCCAGTACTGGAGATGCACTCAGTGACTCAAAAATGTTAGCCAGGTGATCTACTGCTAACCTATATTCCCGACACTGCTTGTTTTGTGACAGCATCTTGTAATGTAGCACAGGTTGGCCTGGGACTACCATCGTCCACTTCAGCCACAGGAGTGCTGGAGTTACAGCATGCACTATCTTGCCCAGCTTTTATTCTGGTATTCAAGTGTTGGTTATGATTGAAAAGCCAACTTCCTCATCTTCTAATGGGTCTCTAATCATCTCTCTTTACAGTCTGAACTTGATCCTGTGGTTGTTAGGGAGCCTCTCATGTGGAAATGACCTGGCCTCTTTTCTTTCACAGAATATTTGATGCTCCAGCTGATGTAGAATGAATGGCAGTGGTTCTCAACCTTCCTAGTGCTGTGACCCTTTAATACAGTTCTTCATGCTGTGGTGACCCCTAATCATAAATTACTTTTGTTGCTACTTCGTAACTGTAATTTTGCTACTGTTATAAATTGTAACGTAAATATCTAACGTATGGGATATCTGATATGTGATCCTCAAAGGAGTCACAGGCTGAGAACACCTAGGGCTGGGTGGCTATAGTCCAATTGAGAAATGAGCACACCCCAAACATGAGTATTGGCAATTTATATGGAATAAAGCAAATTACTTTTTTAACTTCTTAAGAATAGAAGAGATGATTGGTTGGAAACATGGAGACAGAGTGAAGAAGAAGAGCAGGGTTGACTGTAGGATTCTGCTTTTGTAATTCTGGTTTCAGCAAAAGCGGGGTGTTCACTGGGATGACTGTGTGGTTCTGCTCGTGAACTGATAGGGGCTGGGTGGGGCTGACAGAACTGAGCTTGGGCAATGTTCTGGAACACTGGAATAGAAGTGATGGCCTGGAGGACTGTAAGAGAAACACAGGCAGGGCATGGAAATCTCCCTTTTTCTATGGAATGATCTTTGAATCCAAGCAAATGTCAGGTCATTATTGCTACATACCATCACGCCATGCCTCTTAGAGGAGGTTAACACAGAACAGGTGTGTATTTGACTTAATTGCCAAACATCACCTCCAGTGACCATGATGGCAAATGACCCTCTTCTGGATGGATTCAGAGAAGCCCACATGGGAGTGGCTAACCTGGAGGCTGGTTTACCCTGTGGCTTGGCTGTGGACTTCAGATGTTTCCATCTTGGCTCTTTTTGAACTAAATATGTTCCTCATGCCAAGGAGGCACATGTTTGATGTTGTTAGAAGCCTGAACAATTAAAACATGATGGGAATTATTAGGAATTGAAGCAGCTGGTATTGGAATATTCTAGCCCTAGGTTTAAATTAGTAAGATGCCTTTCTTGATAAGAAGTGGTATTAGATTCTAGGCCCTGATTGTGCAACGAATTTGGCTGCTGTCCAGAACAGTCTAACACAGCAGGTCACTCCGCCTCCCTCCATTTTTTTTTTTTTTGTTAGCTATCACTGTTTTCCATTCTTATCCATCACATTCAAGAAACACAAAATCCAGACAGATAAAGTGTTACTTGTTTTGCTTTGATAGGCTGCTTTTATTCCTTAGTAAAATATATTTTATTGAGAGAAAAGTGAAATAATTCATTCACTCGGTAAATATTTACTGAATGGCTACTAAGTTCCAGAAACTGTTAGATATGCCTGAAATGCAACCTACATGGTAAGTGCAACACACATGGTAAGTGCCAGGAATCCGTGGTAACGGTGGGGGTGGGGGGGCTGCTCACATTGGCTGCAAGTTCTGTCTGAGACCTTGCTGTGGTCCAGCAGGAGCATAGGAAGTAGCTATGGTGTAAGTTCATCCTGTCCATATTCTGTAGTACTCCACCCAACACCAGTGTAGTCCCAGGACTCTCATGGTACCCATTTTTAGATGAGAAAAAAAAAACCGAAACTGAAAAACAACAAATAAACAAAACAAAGAAAGACTTGCCAATGCCCAAGTCAATAGTCAAGCCCCCTGCCCCCCCCACCCCGCTCTGTTGGTCAGAGCTTTGCTGTCACTGGGTTTAGACGGGCTTACAGCTTCCCTCTGTGGAAGCACAAATATCCCCGTGGTTCTGTATGTCAGCCCTTGTTTCTCTACTGTAGATTCCTAGAGTGGAATTACCAAGTCATTCTTTTACTGTAGCAATGAAATGAGATAGATAGATAGATAGATAGATAGATAGATAGATAGATAGATAGATAGATTTTAGCAAATTAAAAACTATGAATGAATTTCCAGATGCTTAAAAGAGTATCCCATAGTGACGTCAATCTATTCAAAGGCAGTAATTGCCACTAGTCTGGCAGGATATCTTTGAAGTGAAACGTGCCTCCTCATACAGTGCTTTCTGAAGATAAGTTTGACTCAACATTAGTTCACATTTCTCGGCACCATGTACCCAGAAGGTTGGTGACAGCTCTCTACAGTAGATACTACACCATGATGGCCCATCGGAGACTTTGGTAGGCTCTCCAATAGCTGTGCTGTAGCATGACCTAGTTTGGAAAGAACAAGGGCTGTTTTCCCCTAGAGTTCTGCCATCCTAAGGATAAAAAAGATCAGAGCTGGTCTCAGACCCTTCTCAAGCTGCTCTACTGTGTATATGCAAGCTACACATTCTCTAAATAGAAATAACCCCTCACTCTGGAAGAAATGTGAAAAGTTAAGTCATATGGAAAATTATGTTAGTATTTGGCCCAGGTGTGGCTGTTAGGAGCGGCCATCATCGCCAGCTTCATTTAGAGTTACAACCTTGAACCACCCACCCTTCCCTCCTCTTAGGCCTCTGATCCCAGGGCACAGTCAAGCATCGTTTCCAACCAGTACTTACTCTGAGAAACGCAGCATTGGGCGCTATGTCAACATTATAGAGTGTGTTCACACAAACTTAGGTGTTGCTGAACACTGCCCATTGGCTCACTGGTGCATCTCATTCCTCCAAAGCACAGGCCTGAACATTGCAGGGAATTGTGAATGCTTGTGGATTTAAACATGCATGAGCATAGAAAACACAGAATAAAAACAAGGTATAGAAGATTAGAATAGTGACTGGCACAAGGGACTGGATGGACTTGGAAGGACTGAGCATTGCTCTAGGAGTCACCGAGGGAGGGATGCGTGAACGTGAAGAAGGCTGAGACTGTGAAGACTTTCAGTAAGCTAATGTATTGTTTATACAACAAACATACTCTATAAACCTGCTGTAAATTAAGTCCTTGGTGTTCATAGACCAAAGGAGCATGCCTGTACTGTGAAACACGCCCTCCATCTTCATGCAAGCATTGAGGCCTCCGTGCCCACCCTCATCTTTGGTCAGTTACATCATCTGAGGGAGGGCATGCAGTATGTGGCCACAAGGCTCTAGGGCAGTGGTTCTCAACCTACCTAATGCTGTGACCCTTCAATAGGATTCTTCATGCTGTGGTGACCCCTCCCCATCACAAAATTATTTTCTTTGCTACTTCCTAACTGTAAGTTTGCTGCTGTTATGAATCATAGTGTAAATATCTAATATGTGGGATACATGATGTGCAACCTTGTGAAAGGGTCAAGACCTTGACCAAAGGAGTCAAGAGCCATGAGTTGAGAACCACAGCTCTTGGGACCTCCCTGTGTACCACTTCTTCATTAAAAGAATCTGTTCTTCCCCGGGGAACAAACTCTTTCCAGAGCCTCCCTTCTCTTGCTTTGCCTCGGCCCCCATCACTGTGCTGCTCCTTCTGGGAACTGGAGTGTCTGGTCCCCAGCAGCAGAGGCTACAGGTCCCCCAGACAGAAGGAATGTTGCTATAATGTAGGCCAGGGGTTCTCTGTCATCAGAACACTTGGAAAGAGTGTTGCCCAGCCTTCTATGTGACAATAGGTAGTTGCAACAGTTTTCCTATAGAGAGGAGTGTTTGATACTGCCCCTGGGTCTTGGAAGTGTCAGACCACAAGTGACTGTTTCTGTGGCTTTTAGGCCTGTGGTGAGAAAACATGCTGTGGCAGGAGCGTGTGTGGGATCAGAACCACTCACCTCATGCATGGTAAGCAAAATAAGGAAGAGACAAACACCTAATGATCTTCCAAAGCAGGCACCAAATAACTCAAGACCTTCTCCACTATCTCCTGCCTTTTGAGGGTTCTTCCACCTCTCAATTACAGCACTCTTGGGGTCATGTAACACAGGGGCCTTCAGGAGATGCTCAAAGCTACACAAGAATCACTTGGGTTGGGCCTGCAAGTACAGCCCCTTAGTACTTACCCTCAAGTTTGGAATGACAGGAAGCTACTCTTGTAAAAGGCGCCCAGTTTACACCAGCTCCATCCTTTACTGTGCTCCCTGCTTTCTTCCTGTGAATCAAACTACTGCAGAAGATTAAAGGTTTCCTAAAAACATAGTAAAACAAAACAGAAAAACAAAAAAACAAAAGGAAAAAAAACCCTCAACATAGCAGTAGAATACATGAAAGCTACACATTCAAGGTTCATCCTTAAGACCAATTCGGTTTTTATTTTTATTTTTCAGTGCTGGGGTTCAAACTCGGGGTCTCCACATTCTAGGCAAGTGTTTTACCACTGAGTTACACCACTATCACCGAGGTGAATCCATTTCTAAATATGTGTTCTTCTTTTCTCTCTTTTATAAAACGTCTTTCAATATTTCTTTGAACTACTGTATTCCTTGATCTCTTCATCACTATTACAAAATGCCTGGTAGAAGAGACTTAGTGCAGGGAAGATTTATCTTGGCTCATGGTTCTGGCTTTTCAGTTGGGAAGGTTGGGAAAGAAAGCTTGCCAAGGTGGCAGAGCTTAGAGTAGGGGGATTGTGTTGTAGGTTTCCTCACATCTCAACAGATCAGGGGACACAATCAGCCCCCCTCTAACTGGAACACACCTACTTGCATGGTTGATGAGGACAGAAATCTCAGCTAATTCGCCCCATTCTGTCATTAGCAAGCACACAACTCTTCCCTCCTCCTTCCCTCCTTTGGACTAATAGGAGCACTTCCCACGCAACATGCGAAAGGGGAGTTTGGGAGAGTCTGGGCTATTGCTTTTAATATCCATTTTATGAACCTGGAAATGCTTTACGAATTTAGGCCTTAAGAAGAAATGATGGGAACACAGATGAAATAGGCACGTAGGTAGGTCTCAGTGCTTATGAGCCTTTTGACACTAACCCATACCCACCGCCTCCCACCCCCACCGCCACCCACCTCCACCACCTCCCACCTCCACCACCTCCCACCCCCACCACCTCCCACTCCCCTCCGCCTTGCACCTCACCATCTCACAGCGCCACTGCCTCCTACCCCACCCACCTCCACTGTCTCCCACCCCCTTGCCCATGGACATTCACAGATGTGACAGCTTTAGCCTAAGTCACATTTTGTCAGGGCTTTGGCACAAATTTTCAACCAGAGATAAATCCTCCTTGCACTACGAGGCCGAGGCCGCTTTTCTACTGTTTAGTAGAGCCTGGCCTGCCTTTCAAGTCTGTAATGACCTCTCACCACCCACTGCTGGCCTCAAGGGTGGAGATACCAAGAATCCCGTGAGCAAAGTCCCCCCCCCAACCCCCACAAGAGTCTTCATGGATTCCAGTATTGGCTACTTTTCTGTTGCTGTAAGAAAACACCATAACCCAGGCAACTTGTGTTAGAAAGAGCTTGGTTTGACTTCCGGTTCCAGGAGGCTAGAACCCATGATAGTGGGGAACACGTGGCTGCAAGTGTCAGGAAGGCTCTCACATCCTCTACCACAAGCACAAAGCAGAGAGAGCAAACTGAAGTGACCCGACAGCTATTTGGTCTCAAAGCCTACCTCAGTGACGTACTCCTAACACCTAGACCTTCCCAAACAGCGACACCAACAGAGAACTAAGTATTCGGATGTCTGAGATCATGAGGAACGTTTTCATTTAAACCACCGTAGACCCCACCATTTATTCTTCCTTCTTAAGACAAAGTCTCACTATGGTACCCAGCCTGGAACTCATTATGCAAACCAGGCTGGCCTCAAAAAAAACAGAGACCCATTTGTCCCTACCTCTGAGTGCTAGGATTAAAGGCTTCTGCTACCTTGTCCTGTTTCAATATTGGTTAAACAATAAGTTAACAAATTAATTTCTCACTTAGAATCTAAGAAACTTAGAACCTACGTCTAAGTTACTTTCTTCCTTTTTAAAAGTAGTAAAATGCCAGGCACAAGACAGTCTCGTCTTCTATAAGAGGAGAGGTACAAAAGTCGACCCTGGAGACCCTTAGTGAGGACCCAGGTGAGGAGGTTCAGTTGCAGTGCGCAAGGCTACTTGTTCACCCAGGGCTTAGGTGCCAAAGATGATAGGAGCAAT
Organism: Grammomys surdaster; assembly: GCF_004785775.1. Classification (NCBI taxonomy): domain Eukaryota; kingdom Metazoa; phylum Chordata; class Mammalia; order Rodentia; family Muridae; genus Grammomys; species Grammomys surdaster. Next base: position 641,078 of record NW_021620443.1, on the reverse strand, counting down.
GCGATAATGAATTTCTATACTATACTGTAGTAAGAAGCACAATGCCACCCCATGTTGCGGTAATATTTTAAAACTGCGGTACCCAAACCGGCTTGTTCTTAATCAGCTGCCGTCTTCCTGACTAGACAGGGCCTGTGGCCACTAGCGGTGGCATCGTATTCTCGCTGCCGCTCGGCTCAGACTGCTGCCTCAGGCCGCTGACTCAGGCGGCCAGAGATACCAGCCCCGCCCCCCATGAGACGCCAGCGTAGGAGATGGTTCTGCCACATACATACATACATACACACACACACACACACACACACACACACACACACACACACACACACACACACATATATATATATATATATATACACATACATGGTAGGTACAGTCAGGAGTTCCTTAGAGATTACAGGTTGAGAAGCAGAGCTAGGAACTTGGTGCTTACCTTATTCCCAGGTCCTCATTGCCTCCTGTATTTCATCTCTTCATTGGTGGTTGATATTTTGGTGACTACAAGTAAGGAAATAATTTAACCTTGCCTTGCTGCCTGTCCCACAAAACTTACTAGCTCTGGATCATGAATACCAGCACAGGACACAGGCCTCATATGGCCTCAAGTGAAAATGGCCCTTTGTCAATTCATTTCCTTGTATCCCAAGTGTGATGGTTTGTATATGCTCGACCCAGTGAGTGGCACTATTAGAAAGTGTTGGAGTAATTGTAGGCGTGGGCTTTAAGACCCTCATTCTAGCTGCCTGGAAGTCAGTATTCTGCTAGCAGCCTTCAGATGAAGATGTAGAACTCTCAGCTCCTCCTGTACCATGCTTGTCTAGATGCTGCCATGTTCCCACCTTGATGATAATGGACTGAACCTCTGAACCTGTAAGCCATCCCCAATTAAATGTTGGCCTTATAAGAGTTGCCTTTGACCTGGTGTCTGTTCACAGCAGTAAAACCCTCACTAAGACACCAAACACGGGAATGAATGTTCAGGATGGGTAGAGAGTGACTAGGATGACCAGGTCCAAATTCAGAATTGCTAAGTTCCTAGGTTGTAGTAATACCTCTGTTTTGAAAATCAGTTGAAAGCACCATTAAGAGCTAAATTCGTGATTGCAAAGAGGCATAAAGGATCATTCCTAGGGTAGGAGGATTGTTCTCAAAGTTGATCACAGTGACTGGCACATTTCAGATGGTTACAAAGCATCAATTTATAAATGTACAACAGGAAAACGCTTCATATATATCATGTGTACAAAGATCCATAGTACAAGTGGAAAAAACCATTTTTTTTTCTAAATTAGACTTAGGTGGCTATTTCAGTCTAGTTTTCTTTTCTCCGGAATTATGGGATAAAATGTTACGAAACTCACATAGGCAGAAATAGAGTTTAAAATTAGTTTCTGAGAAAACCAGGTAAAAGAAGAAGGGTGTTGCAGGTGTGATTTTGGAGGAAAAAAATTTTTTTTCACAAAGCAGCTCTGAGAAGTTTGAGGTGTCAGTATCTGGTTTATCTCCAGCGTCAGCCTCAGCTGTCCTCTGAGCCCCTGGGCCAGGCTGCTTGGGATGTCACATGGTCTAGCTGGAGAAACTCAACATTGGCAGACCGTAATTTTTTTAAGCATCTTGAAAATGTGCTAATTGTCTCAGATTTTGTTAAAATATCAAGCTACATCCATTTTTAAACTGGTACCATATGCTTTGTGCCTGCAGCAGGATCTTCATACCTGGTTTGTGGACTTAAAAACCCCTTCTTAGCTATAAGACCTCTAAATGAGTTGAGACAGGAGTGAAATCGTTGGCTTTTAATCACGAAATTCACAGAAAATTTTCTCAGGGTTCCACTTGAAAGCTGATAACCCTTAGGGAATCATGCACTGTCTTCCCCCAAAGAAAGGTGGTAACCGGAAGATGCAGAAAATAGATATTGTGTGAATATCCTCCAGGTAAGTTTGGACTTTTTAGAATCCTTAAAGAACTAGTGGTTCTTTCTCAGATCTAGAGCGAATATGGCCCCCAGTTGATTGATTGCTCACCAGCTGAAACTGTAGGGACACATTTGTCCACATAAAGAAACACATTTTACCCTAAGTGGGTGTTGTGACTGGGGCTTTCCTGAAAAAATGGTTATCTGAAGTTGGACGTGTGGCATATGAGTGTAATCCCAGTACTCTAGAGGCTAAGGCAGGAGGGTCAAGAGTTCAAGGCCAGCCTGGTCTATAAAGTAAGACCCTATCTCAACAAAGATGTAACTTGATTTCTCTGCCCTCCACAAGTATCACTTTAAAAAAAAAAAAAGGTTATTGCATGCATCAGATTCCTCGGGTTTAAATGAGGATAACAAGACAGTGGGTTACCTGTATCTGCAGCCTCTACCTCTTAGAGGCAACCTTGTGTGGACTGAAAATATCCTACAGGGATTGGCAGTATATCAGTGACAGAAACCTTTCTCAGTGCGTGCAAGACTTAGTCCCCAGCACTGACAAAGAGATACCATTAAAAAATTTATCCATACTGATGGACAATGCACATTTTTCTTGAAACTGTTCCTTAAACAATACAGCACAACACTGTTTACACAAACTGACCTTTCATCCAATATCCTAAGTAGTTTGAGTGTATGGGGGATACATACAGGCTCTTTGCAAAGATAATGGTGCCATTTTAAGGAGATACTTGAACATTCACAGATTTGGTGTCAGTGGACACCAAGGGGTAGCTGTACATCACCATGGTAATGGGGAAAAGGTAAGACTGTATTTCAGAGCATTCTGTGTATTTCTAAGTCTCACACCAATGTGAGATGCTACTGCTGCTTCTGTGTAAATGTGTGTAAGTGGGGACTTGACAAATTAGTTCAGCTCGTTTTTGGAACGGGTCAGCGTTGCTGAGAAGAGGCACCGTGACCAAGGCAACTTGTATAAAGGACAACAGTTAATTGGGGCTGGCTTACAGGTTCAGAGGCTCAATTCACTATCTTGATGGCAGGAAGCATGATAATGTGCAGGCAGACGCAGTGCTGGAGAAGCTGAGAGTTCTACATCTTGATCTAACTGCAGCCAGGAGAGGGACTGGCATCTTCAGGCAGCTAGGGGGAAGTGCTCTCAAAGCCCAACCCCCACAGTGACACATTGTCTCCAACAAAGCCACACTCACTCCAACAAGGCCCTGCCTCCTAATAGTGCCACTCCCTGGACCAAGCATATGGAAAGCACCACAGTCATGTTATCTATGGTGTTGGGGCCACACATGCATTATTGATATGCCTGAGGCATCAATCCTATCAGCCATGACACTATTGTGACAGCCCCTGTGGTCAGTGACTCTGTGATGTCAGTATCATCTTCTATATGATCCTTACCCGGAGAAAGTCAAGAATCACCAAGAGCTGAAAAGAAACACAGGATGGCAGTGAATCCAAGCTCCATCCTGTGTCTCCCATGGTTCCAGCTCAAATCATAAGGCTTTGTTCTTGTTGTTGCATTTTTATAGCTAGCAGATTTTACTTTTGAGAGATAATAGGTCTTGGTGTAGTTCAGCTCTTAAATGTCTCCCCAAGGCCCATAGTGATGTTTTAGTCACAAACTCATGGTGTTTGGGGGAAGTGGTGGAAATTTTCAGAGTTAAAACCAGGTGGGAGAAAGTTAGGATTTTGGGAGTGTATCTTTGAAGGGAACATTGTGAACCGAGTTCTTTCCTCTGAGTTGCTTTTCTATTGCTATGATAAAATACCACATGCAAAAACATTTTAAGGAAGAAAGAGTTTATTTTGGCTTATGGTTCCAGAGGGATGAAGATCTGTCATGGCAGGGAGGTGGCAGGCATGATGGCAGAAGCAGGAAACATAGAGAAAACTGGAAGAGGCATGAGGCTTTAAATAATCAAAGTAAGTTCCTGGTGATTTATGTCCCCCCAGAAAAGATCCACTTTCCAAAGGTTTCACAATCTCCCCCGAGAATGCCATCAACTGGGGACCAAGTGTTCAAACATCTGTCACTATTGGGGATATTCTCTTGAAAACCACAACATTACACTCCCTGGCTCCCATAGGCTCAAATACATATCATAATGCAAAATGCATTTAGTCCAACTTCAAAAGTCTCCGAGGTCTTTTTCACAGTCTCAACACTGTTTGACAGCTCAAAGTCCAAAAATCTCTTCAGAGACTCAAGAGAATCTCTTAATTGTAATCCCTTGGAAAGTAAAAAATCAAATTACATACTTCTAACATATAATGGCACTGTGTGTGTGTGTGTGTGTGTGTGTGTGTGTGTGTGTGTGTGTGTATTAACATTCCAAGAGGAATGGGAGCATAGGGAGGAAATACTGGACCAAAGCAAGACCAAAAACCAAAATCCAACGGGGCAAACTTCAAATCCTGTAGCTTCATGTGTAATGTTGCCACCCTTGCAGCCTTTCAGACTCTCTCTCTCTCCCTCCCTCCCTCTCTCCCTCCCTCCCTCCCTCCCTCCAACCCTCCCTCCCTCTCTCTCTCTCTCTCTCTCTCGCTCTCTCTCTCTCTCTCTCTCTCTCTCTCTCTCTTTCTCTCTCTCTTTCCACTCCTGACATACAAATCTTCTCAGCAGATACTCCATGATTCTGGCATCTCCATCATCTTGAGGAGCTTCAGTTTCACAAAATGGCTTCTCAAGGCCTTCACACCAGCCCCCTGCCTGCCCTTGGCAGCTCTCTGAAACTATGGGGGGGAGAAGCACTTCCTCATGCCTATATTTGAATATTCCTATATGAAAGATATGGCTGCTGCTCCAAGTTGGTGATTCACTTCTGGCATAAAAATCTGGTGTGATTTCCCAGTGTGTGATTATTTCAGCGGGCTCTATGGCCCTCAGGCCTTAAGACTCTGGGTCTTGGAGTCAAGACCATTTGGTTCTGGTGCTGAAGTCCACAGCACTCCTCCACCAGACACTCCTCCCCCTGTGCAGAAGCCCAGTCTCTTATGTAGAATGGCAAACTGATGGCATGATCTGATGCACTGCATATCATCTCTAGGTAACTTGTGGTACTATGGTCAGCACTGTTACCTGTTACCGTGTATCATTCAAGTCTGACCATGTTTAGTACAGATACAGTTTTACCTCAAATATCTTTAATCCAAAGTTGACTGAATCAATGAATTTAGAAGCTCTTGTCACAGAGGCTCCCCTGTAATAAATGTAACCAGTAAAAATGAGTTGATATAAAAAGGAGTTAGTGTGAGAGTTAAACAAGAGAAGTTATATCAGGCATTTCCTTAGAGTTCTCACTGATAACACCCAACCTCCTAGAAGGCTCTCTGGAGGCCAACTGGTGCCTCACTCAGAGTTTCTGATCTAGTAGGGGGTCCTGAAGATATAGCAAGTGCCTAGGTGGTGTGGATGCCAATGCTGCCAATCAAGGGCCAACCTACAGAACTTCCCAACTATGTAAAGGCCTTCACCTAGCATGGGAAATGCCCAAGAGGAAGATTAACCACTGCTGAGAAGAATAAGTAATAAAAAGTTGCCTCATTAAGAACATTGCCAATTCTCTCCTAGATGAAAATCTTGCCCCCCTGCCCAAGAGCCTTCCTTAAGTTGAGGACAAAAAACAAAAAACAAAAACAAAACAACAACAACAAAATATGCTCCTTTCAGCTCACCTTTCTTGGAAGTTGAGACACATGGCCCAACACCTGTTTCTAAACACAGCTACTTGATGTATTACTTTTGGCAGCCCTGGTGTATTTTTTTTTAATTGCCGATAAAGTTATTGAGATTGAAACATACCATCTGTTCGAGTTTATATCAAAGAGGCAGGTGACAAGGTTGCAGGTAATGATAGAGTCAAGCTGTTTCCACAGCAAAGGGCTGTTCCTTGCTTTTCCATCTGCCAAAATTGACTTCATTTCCAGATTTGGCATTTGGAAAACAATATGTTCTTCTGGAGAAGGCACTGAAAAACCCAGTATTCCAGGCATCAGTGGGTTATATGAAGCAATTTTAAATGCTGTGGAGATAGAGTTTATCAGTTTTCCCGCCACTAAACTAAGCTGAACCAAGATTAGAAAGAAGCAAACAAATTCTATTGAGTGTGTGTGCGCGCGCGTGCGCAGGTGTGTGTGTGTACTTATATGTCCAGTGTATCTGACTTTTCTCCAGTTTTTGAAAAACAGTTTCAAAAGGTTACAAACACTGGGCTAGTGAGATGGCTCAGTGTGTAAAGATACTTGCCAAGCACGATGACTTTGGTTTGACCCTGGAATCCACATAGCAGAGAAAGAAAGCCAACTCTGGCAGATTGTCCTCTGGTCTTCACAAGTAGGCTGTGCACAAGCATGTGTGTGCACATTTGTGCACACACATGCACGAGCACACACACACGCTACACATTTTACAGCAAACACACCAAGATGCTGGACATGCAAATGGTTTGCTCTCTTATCTGTGGGTGATGGCTCTGCCCTATTGGTTTTTGTCAAGTGTGCTAAGATGTGCAAGAATGCTAAGATTCAGAGTATACTTCCTGAAGTTCACAGCTGGGAGAAGAGGCTAATAGAACATCAGAACAGAACTGGAAACTTGACTCTAGCAGCAGACACCATTGGCCAGAGTATGGCCCTGGGCCGGACCCAAGCAGGGCAGTACAGGGAAGTCCAGCAAAGACTGTCAGGGCTGGAGAAATTCACTGTGATCCTGGAGCAGCAGCACTGCTCAAATGTGAGAAGGCCAAATGGCTCATGGGAAGTGATTATGACTTACGGAGGAGTCAATGGGGTGATGGCTCCTGTCCACGCCTTGGTACCCAACAGTGCTCTTTTGATGAAACAACTGTTGTGAGTGATGAGATCATTTTATTGGATTGTTTTATATGGATATGAGATCCTTTATCTCATTGGACCCTGTCGATTCTTCTTTTTTTAGTATCTCCTTAGCCACCTGTGGTGGTCTGAATGGCCCCCATAGACTCATAAGGAGTGGTACTTTATGAAGTGTGGCCTTATTGGAGTAGGTGTGGCCTCATGGAGAAAGTGTGTCGCTGGGGGTGAGCTTTGAGGTTTCAGAAGTTCAAACCAGGCCTAATAACTCACTCTGTCTTCCTGATGCCTGTGGATCCTCTCAGCCTTTCTTTCTCCAGCACTCTGGCTGAATGTTGCCATGGTCCCCACCATGATGATAATGGACTAAACTTCTGAAACATCAGCTAGCCCCAATGAAATGTTTTCCTTTATAGGAGTTGCTGTAGTCATGGTGTCTCATTCCAGCAATAAAACCCTAACTGAGATACCACCCAAGACCAGTTGGTACTGGCTTAAAACAAACATCAGCAAGCCCTCAAAAATCCTGCCCACTCTTTGTAAAAGGCCTTATTTATATAGTGCTATCCATTGAGAGCTACCTAGATTAAACTGGGAGGACAGTAAAGACCATCCTAAATGAATACAAAAGGGTACTCCCAAGAGCACCAAGATTGTTGGGTAAAAATCTTAGCGCCACACATGTGATTCCCACTATGAGTGGGTTGGTTAGGGAGGCCACAGAAACCCCATAAGCCCTAAGGTTATTATTGCCACTGTGGGTGGTTGTGTGCCAGAACTAGATATCAAGACTCTATTTCTAAGGACACTGCATGCTTTAGCTTCCAGGCATGAAGAAATCAAACCAGGACTCAGCTAGAATTTCCTTCCCTGAAGGCTACCTTTCACAGTGCTAGAAAGTATCATGCAGGCTGCTGGGAAAAAAGTGGCACCAATAGTCTGCCTTGGTTACGGACCCTGCATTCAACCGTATCAGTATGCTAAGGAAGATGCAGTCATTGATGAAACAGCAGTATGGCTATTAGGATACAGTCAACTGACTTACTATTTTATTTCAGGCTATTTCACAGAAAAGAACTCTCATCTGGTAAGCCAGGGCAAATTCATGAGGCTGGGAAGTTCATAGGTCCCAGTAGCAAGGCAACTACTGTTAATTTTTTTTTTTAATGTATGTGATATGCTTGTGTGAAATTCCCTTCTAAACATTAGTGTTTACAACCACAGATCACTGGCACTGTCAGGTAGATTGGCCGTCTGTGAAAACTTCTTCGTTACAATAGGTGATACACTGTAGAGACTCACACCCAGTCATGTTCCTGAGACTAGGTGACAGTTTTTGTGATGTAGTTGTTCATTCTCAGCCACACATGGAACAAAATTAGATATTTTTATCACTTCCTCCAAGATGCAGGGCTCATCAGGGAAGAAGGACCTGAAAGAATCTAAGAGGAAAGGGTGGGGTGCTGTATAGCTGGTTCTTCTGAATTGAAACGTTGTCTTTGGTAGAAGAAGGGATGCTCACTAAGTAGACAAAACTGAGAAATCTCAGGAAATATACACACTTTAAAGGCTCAGAAAGCTGCTGAAGTCTCTAGGATTCACAAGGTCCTTCCTTGAGATCTTCATTATGTTTCTACTCCTGTGAAAAAGCACCATGACCAAGGCAACTTTACTGAAGAAAGTGTTCAATATTATGATTTCACACAGAGGTTAATTGACTCTGCTAGTCTTCCTGTGGAGTCCCTATCCCATCTGGGGCCAGAAATCCTTCATCCTATTCTTCCATAAGAGTCCCCAAGCTCCATCGACTGTTTGGCTGTAAGCGTATGCCTCTGTCTGCGTCAGTTGATGGGTGGGGCCACTCGGAGGACAGCCATGCTAGACTTCTGTCTGCAAACATTAAAGAGTATCATTAATGGTGTCAGCGACTGGCGCTTGACCATGGGATGGGTCTCAAGTTGGGCTGGTTATTGGTTGGCCTCTCCCTCAATCTCTGCGCCATCCCCAATCCCTACATTTCTTTAGACAGGATAAATTTGGGGTTGAAAGCTTTGTGAGTGGGTTAGTGTCCCTATCACTTCACCAGGGTTCCTGCCTGGGCACAAGAGTCAGCCTCCCCAGGCTCCATATCCCCCATGCTGTGAGTCACAGTTAAGGACACCCCCATTGATTCCTGGGTGCCTCCCTTATCCCAGGTCTCAGTTTCTTCCAGGAGAGGCCCTCTACCCACTCTTCATCCCCATTGGTTGCAGATTTCTATTCATACTCATGGCCATCTGGCCAGCCTTCCCACCTTTCTCCTCACCTGACCCAGAACCTCCCCCACTCCCCTCCTGATCCCCTGTCATATCCAGTTCCCTCCCTCCTTCCACGACCATTCCATTTCCCCTTTCAAGTGAGACTCAAGTGTCCTTGCTTGTGCCCTCCTTCTTGTCCAGCTTCCTTGGGTTTGTGAAGTGCAGCATGGGTATCCTGTATTTTATGGCTAATATGTACTTATAACTGAGTATATACCATGCATATCCTTTAGGAACTGGGTTACCTCACTCAGGATGATATTCTCAAGTTTCATCCATTTGCCTGCAAAATTCATGATGTTTTTGCTTTTTTTTTTATAGCTAAGCAATATTCCACTGTGTAGACTGAGTAATATTCCACTGTGTAGATGCACCACATTTTTTAAAAATCTATTCTTCAGTTGAGGGGCATCTAGGTCGTTTTCAGTTTCTTGATATCACAAATAAGACTGCTATGAACACAGTTGAGCAAGTGTAGTTGTGGGATGTTGGAGCATCTTTTGGGTATAGGTCCAGGAGTAGTATAGCTAGGTCTTGAGGTAGAACTATTCCAAGTTTTCTAAGAAAGTTCCAGAGTGGTTTTGCAAGTTTTTACTCCTACTTGCAATGGAGAAGTGTTTGGGAAAGACTTTTTAATGGATAAGAAAATTAAGGCCTGAAAATTGGGCCTAGCATTCAAACCAGTGTGTGTTCTACCACAGGATTTGTGGGAAGGCACTACCCAACCTGCATGTCACCTTTAAATTTAAATGACTCAGTGTGTGTCCCACCTAGTAAAAAATGACCCAGATGTACACCTTTCACCAACGTTTCCATTAAAAAATATTAATAAAACTTCGAGAGAAAAAAATCTGTCATCAATAAAGAAAAATAATGGAATCTCCTTTAAACCTAGAATCAGCAATGCCAGCTACTGAAGGGGCAAAGCCTCTTTTTCTGGTAGTAAAGTCTTGCTGCCTCAATAGTCAACAAAAGTATCCATCTGTGAGAAGGTAGAATAAAAATACTTTTTTTTTTTTCAGAGATGCAAAGGCCAAGGATGCTTTCTTAGCTCACCACTTTCCCTGGAACCTTTTCTTATCAAGTAAACTATAGACGTTTTCCAGAAAAAAGACACCTATGGATTTAGGAACGAATGAGTCAGAAGCTGCCATGGTACTGACCCAATGGACAGAGCCCAGATCTGGAGCAGAGGCAGACACTCGGAAGGGACAGAAAGCAAGACTGAAAATACTAGATCAAAGCATGATATGCCAGGATTAAAACAAAGGTGACAAGAAACTCAAGGGAAACACAGACATCTGAACACAACAGCCACGGGCCATATATGAAATAAATATGTCATTCTTTTAGTGTCAAAGTTTTGATTAGCTATTAAATATCAAAATATTTATTCCCAACTTAACTTTTATATTAGTAATGCATTTCTGGTATGTCTGGTCTCTGTAGATCATAATGTTGAACCAGCCAGAAATATGTGATACTAGCAGATAAAATGCTTAACTCTGAACAATATTACACCGTCATAAGAATGTTAATAGCTTTACTGGGAGTTAAATTTTTTTAAGATTTATTTTATATATGTGAGTACAGTGTCAGTGTCTCCAGACACACCAGAAGAGGGCATCAGATCCCATTACAGATGGTTGTGAGCTGCTATGAGGTTGCTGGGAGTTGAACTCAGGACCTTTGGAAAAACAGTCAGTGCTCTTAACCACTGAGCCATCTCTCCAGCCCTGGAAGTTAAATATTTAAATTAGCTAGGCAAAAATAGATGTAAAAGACTAAGAGAATGTGGGTAAACATAAGTACCTCATTTATGATATACAGTAGAGTCAAAATAGACACTCCATTCTACGTGGAGCATCATGAAGAGATCTGATTGTCTTCTTATAGTTACAATGTTACTCAGATGACTTCAAAACACTAATTCATCAATCATTAGGAGTTTGATAGTGTTTCAGTTAGGGTTTTATTGTTGTAAAGAGACACCACGACCACCTCAACTCTTATAAAGAAGGTCATTTAATTGGAGCTGTCTTACAATTTCAGAGGTTTAGTCCATTGTTTTCATGGTGGAAAGCATGGTAGCATGCAGGAAGACATGGTGCTGGAGAAGAGCTGAGAGTTCTACATCCAGTCTTCAGGCAGCGGGGGGGGGGGGGGGGGGAGTGCCACTGGGCCAAGCTTGAGCTTCTAAAGCATCAAAGTCTACCCCTAGTGACACTCTTCTTCTGACAAAGTCACACATACTCCAACAAGGCCATGCCTCCTAATAGTGCCACTTCCTATGAGCCTATAGGGACCATTTTCATCCAAACCACCACAGTGAGGAGCTAGAACAAGCTCAACCTTGGCATACTGTGGTGAGAACAATAGCATTTAAAGTGAGTAAGCCAAGAACTAAGACGCAAGTTCGTTCTCTATCGTTGTGGAGGCATCAGCTGCATAACTCAAGCTAGAAACTGCTAGAAGCAGCTGTGGGGGGGGGGTGGATGGCAAAGATGCAGATAAGAGAACACACACACACACACACACACACACACACACACAGCCTCTGCCCATTCTCACTACTCACTCTTGACTTTGTTTCCTTGTAGTTTTTGTTTGGATGACCTTTGGCATGGTGCTGGAAAATAAATACATGCAGAGTTCTCAGTAGAGACTGAGTGAAGAAACTCAATAGAGTTTCTCATTGAAGATGAGCTAAGATAAGGGAAGTTTTGGGGAAAAAAATGCAAGGAGATAGGAAACAAATGGAGAGCCTGAGGAGAGGGCCAGGCTGTACGGCACAGCTGTCCCCAGCAGCTGGCGCTTAGCAGCAGAATCAAGTACAATCAGCCAGAAGGAATCTGGGGTAGAATAGACCTTATTCTTCACACCTCTTCATTCACTGACCAGGGTCCATCCTTCTATGTAAGAACTGGATTGAGAGGACAGAGAGTCTGGAGGGGACAAAAAAGCCCCCAGCACATCTTATGGCCTTGTCCTCATACTTCTTTGTCATCTAGCTGCTGCAAACTCCTAGTTTCTATTTCCAGCTAAGCACCTGGAGTCTGCTTCATCCTGCTTGGGCTCTAGAGTAGACTTCCTGCGGCTACCATCTTGGAACCATCAGCAGCAGGGAACATGGTGGGACTTCAAAACAGGCTGATATTTAGGTCTGTTTCATATGCAAATGTGTGATCATGACTATACTGTGTACATGAAAGAGTCATTGTAACAATGTGATTGGCTTGCCTGGGGCTTAAATAGTAACAGTACCACTCCAGAAAGCCTTCCACCACATGACTCTGTGTACAGACTGCTACTCTGTACCTGGGCCTGATAAGTTGTAGATGAGTGAGGATATTCAGGAAATGGGTACACAAGGAGGATCCCGTTCACCTAGCTGAGACAACAGACTCCAGACCTTGGCTCCTGGATGCCATTCCTGGACACAACATCCCGAAGAAAATCAATAGAAATTAACACTGTTTTTAAGAACTGGTCCCTTCTCCTCTTCCTCTGTGTTTCTAAGAAGAATGTTATAGCATCTGCACACTTGTCGAAAGTGTTGCTGCCAGAGAAACCAGGCAGAGGATAGACACAAGGTCACTGTTTTCTCATGACATTCTCCATGTGAATGTGAGTTTGACTTGTCTCAAAATTTAACCCACATATTTAAAATTTTGAGTACAAACATATTAAATTTTTAGATCTCAGTACAGAGGGTAAAAGGCTGACTTCCATGTTGTTAGGTATGTTTATGTCCCTGATGGTAGTGACAATTTCCAAGTATACATTTGTCCCAGGCACTATTGAGATGTAAATGTGTACACCTGTTCACATGCCATTCATGCCTCAAGAAGGTTATAGGCTTTGAGTCTGATTAATTTTGCTATGTGATTTTTTTTTTTTTTTGGTTTTCGAAACAGGGTTTCTCTGTGTAGACCAGGCTGGCCTCGAACTCAGAAATCTGCCTGCCTCTGCCTCCCAAGTGCTGGGATTAAAGGCATGCGCCACCAGCGCCCGGCCGTGATTTTTTTTTTAATAATAAAATTTGTTTTTTTTATCTCCACCTTTAATTCTGCAGATAAAAAACATCTAAAGGTATATAGTCTATAATCTTCTCTTTACAAAGAAGACATAAGTCAGTATTAAGGTGACAGTATACAGAAACTACTCATCTCTTCATTAAGAAGCTAGGTGCTCTCCTAGGTTCTGGGGATAAGCAGAATAAAGCAGTGGAGATTCCTGTCCTCTTGAAGCTGGCATTCCAAAGCACATGGTTTACTCAAGGCCTCGTTGATTTTCTTAAAACCCAAACCAAACTATATCAATAGTAGTTCCAAGGTGCCCACAAGGCAGTGCTTCCAGACGCCCAGAGGAGAGCTGGCTGCTTGAGTTTCCTAGGCTGCTTGACAAGACTCAACAATGCAAGCACCAACCTTTATCCTGAGTCAGAAATAAATGAATCGTTTTTCTGGGTGCTCTCCTATCCATGGGACTTCACAAAGAAATGGTTTCAATGTCCTCTTACAGACTAACACCTCTGGGTTCTCAAGTCTCTAGCAGAAGATTGTGAGGGGTTTGAATATAACACTTTAGCTCATCCCCAAATTATGGATAGCACACTCTGATGCAAAGGGTGTGCAAATAGTTGTATAGTTTGGAAAACAGTGAGGAGGGAGAGCCTGTATGTTCAGTGCAGACTCTGCTGGAGTTTTCTGAATATTTCCTGGGCTGGTTGGCTGAATCCACAGGCACGAAACCCTCACACAAGTTAGACCACTGGTACCTGTAAAAGTTAGATCATGGTCCATCCCACCAGATTTCCAATATCTGATTCTTCTCTCTCTGCTTGCTTTAGGCTGTAGTGTCGGACGGAGCTGTGCAGACACGTGGCTGCCACAGAGACAGGACAAGGATGTGACTGATGAATCACAAAACCCAGCTAGCACCTCCAAAGAAAGATTTCTCCCAGTGATTCAAGGGCCCTAGAGATCCTACAACATCAAATGAAAAGATGAAGCCAGCAGACAGAACATGAAAGCCACCCGAGTGCTGGAGGGTTCCTTTGAAGCCACTTCTATCCAGGTCCCAAGTTTCTCTTTACCATGGCCTGTAACAGCACTCCCATGGGGACTTACGTACATCTGCCGCTGAATGGGAGTAACACTTTGGACCCCGGGGCCACCCCATTGTCTGCACCGCTCAGGATCTCGCTGGCAATAATGATGCTGCTGATGATCGTGGTAGGATTCCTCGGCAACACGGTGGTCTGCATCATCGTGTACCAGAGGCCAGCCATGCGTTCAGCCATCAACCTGCTGCTGGCCACCTTGGCCTTCTCCGACATCATGTTGTCCTTATGCTGCATGCCTTTCACCGCCATCACCCTCATCACTGTTCGCTGGCACTTCGGGGACCACTTTTGTCGGCTTTCAGCTACTCTCTATTGGTTTTTTGTCCTAGAGGGCGTGGCCATCCTGCTCATCATTAGCGTGGACCGATTTCTCATCATCGTACAGCGTCAGGACAAGCTGAACCCACGCAGGGCTAAGATGATCATCGCGGCCTCCTGGGTGCTGTCTTTCTGCATCTCTGCGCCCTCCTTCACTGGCTGGACGTTCATGGAGGTGCCTGCTCGGGCCCCACAGTGCGTGCTGGGCTACACTGAGTTCCCAGCTGAACGCGCCTATGTGGTGACATTGGTGGTGGCAGTGTTCTTTGCGCCCTTTGGCGTCATGCTGTGCTCCTATCTGTGTATCCTCAATACGGTGCGGAAGAACGCTGTCCGAGTGCACAACCAGTCCGACAGCCTGGACCTCAGAAACCTGACTGGGGCTAACCTGAGACGTCTCCGGCGGCAGCAGCAGCAGGCTAGCCTGGACCTGAGCTTCAAAACCAAGGCCTTCACCACCATCCTCATCCTCTTCGTGGGCTTTTCGCTCTGCTGGCTGCCGCATTCAGTCTACAGCCTGCTGTCTGCGTTCAGCCGGCGGTTCTATTACAGCGCCTCCTTCTACAGCACCAGCACGTGTGTCCTGTGGCTCAGTTACCTCAAGTCTGTCTTCAACCCCATCGTCTACTGCT
Source organism: Grammomys surdaster (assembly GCF_004785775.1). Taxonomy (NCBI): domain Eukaryota; kingdom Metazoa; phylum Chordata; class Mammalia; order Rodentia; family Muridae; genus Grammomys; species Grammomys surdaster. Next base: position 625,922 of record NW_021620443.1, on the reverse strand, counting down.
GGAGGATCAAGAAATTCCGCGAGGCCTGCATAGAGTTGCTTCCCCAAACTTTCCAAATCCTCCCTAAAGTGCCTGAGCGGATCCAGAGGAAAATCCAGCCGAGCACCATCTATGTGTGCAACGAAAACCAATCCGCTGTCTAGGGAGCAGGTCAGAGCAGACCAACAGACCACTCAAATGGTCGCGGCCCAGACTCTGCTCCCTAGCCTTTAGTTGTCTGCGTTTTGTGGTAACTACACAAGCACAAAGGTACTCATTTGTTACCAGGTGATCTGTGGCTTTCAATTTTCCAGTTTCCATAAGATGAATTCTTATTTTCTCTTTCTCAGAAAAACCATAGATAGCTCTCATGGGAATAGGGGCTTGCAGAAGTCGGCTAGAAAGTGAGAAGGGATGGGAGGAAGCAAAAGGTGAAGCTGGCTGAGGGGAGGATCTATCAGTAGAGCACACCGTTTTCATCCAAGCCACGACTCCACATGCTCAGGAGAAGCGTCTGGTGGCAGACTGTGGTATCTGCAGGGCCTCTGTACGTCACTGAAGTCTTGATAATGTTCAACCGTGTATTTCTGATCACGTAAAAATTATATTTTCTAGAAAGAAATCACATAGGCATTGGAATGTTCTTGAGGTCCCCGGTATGGCAGGTGGTGGTGCTGTCAGTGGCCCAAAGCTCAAAATGTGCTTTGTGACAGCTCAACTGAAATGAGGAGTCCACCTAGCCACTCAGGCATGTGCCCACCCCTCACACATCTGGCTAGCCTGACAGTATCTGTTCGTTGGTTCCTGTCCCCTCTTTGGCCCCTTTGTTTGCATCCTTTCCAGTGTGCTAAGAACATACCTAGTGTCCCTCGCCCACTGAACAAATGTTTGTAGTAACTTGCTCTCAGAAACAGGAGCAGCCAGTGGCCCTGGCTTTGTTTACACATCTCTGGACAACCCAGAGCCTTGTGAGGCACCAAATCCATATTAGCACCAGAATTGCTATAGGGACAGAACAGACCCCTCCCCGAAGTGGGGCTTACACCCATCCACCTCTGTTCCTCCTACCTCACTCATGTCCACTGCTGCTGTCAAATCCTCTTGCCCAGAACCTGTTCTCTAGAGTGAAATTACTTAGAGGAAATGTTTCGCTTGCATTCTACTCTTGGTCACTTTGCTTGTGGCCACCCATTATGACAGCTTCCAGTGTAGGAAGGCGAGTCCTGCAAATCTGGGGCACAGCAGTGGGTCCATTGAGCTTTCTTTACAAAGTCAGATCTGAAGAGAGGGAGACATTCAGGAAATCTGATTCCAGGTCTGACTCTTATCAGGGACCAGTCAGTAATCTTGTTCATTTCATCTCCTTCTGTTAGCCTCAGTTTACCCGTTTGTAAAGGAGGAAACAGATCTGCTCGGCTCCAATCCCCTTCATTCTACATGTATCTTAGCCAAAAGGCTAAGAAGTGATAAGTCCCCTGGATTCTCCACTGGATGTTTTCTGCCTGGGACCATCAGGTCCCCTGCATTCATGTATTTATCCTTAGATGGGCATTTATTAAGTGCCTATTGGATGAAGTGCACTGTGGGAGTAGCAATGATAAGAAAAGGCCGGACGGCACCCAAACCCAATTGATTTATCTCAGGAGTGTGAGAACTTAGCCCACTTTGCTCACTTCTTATTTCTCTCCAAGTCATTCTCAGATGCCAGTTCCCTACTCTCCCACGCTCTGTGGTGACGGAGACAGTGAAGGAAGCTGGGGCGTGATGAGAATGTAACTTACTAAGTTCAGCCAAGGGAAGTGTGTCTGTCAAGAAACCAACTGACCCGTTTCCATCAGAAAAGAGGGAAAGAGAGAGAAGAGGGGGCTGGTGTGTGGTTTATCAGAGCTGGTCCACCAATCCTATGCCTCCCTCAGAGCCCCAGCAAGGATAAAGTTAGCCTCAGCTTCTGTGGGTCAGGTTCACAGGGCTCAATGGTGCCCGAGAGAATTGTCAGACCACTATAGGGGGCAAGCCTGTGGGCACCTCTCCTCCAGTGGTATTTTAGAGAATTTTTTCAGGAACCTTGAACAAAGGGAAATCACAAAAATGAATGAAGGAACCAAAATTTACATCAATGTGTGTTATATGATGTATGTTGGATAGTAATATATATGTTTCAAAGTAATAATTTTGTATATATTTTAAATAAAGTATTATGGCTCTTTCAGTGTATAAGATCATGTTTTTGCCAATTTTTCTTGGTGTGTGTGTGTGTGTGTGTGTATTTAAAGAGAATGTTTAATTGAGAAATTTGTCTACAAAAGGCAAAGATAGATAGATAGATAGATAGATACATACATACATACATACATACATGATATAGTTATATAATAAACAGTTTGATGACAGATAGATAGACAGACAGAAAGATAGATAAATAGATAGATAAACAGACACATAAATGAACCTATGAAGGCCATTCTTTTCAAACCACTTCAAGTTCACAACCCAATTATTGATGGATTGCTTATGTTTGTAGTTTCTAATTGTCTTAGTGCTTTGCGTACTCTAGACACCAGCACTTTGATAGATATTAAGGTGGAAAAAATTCCATTGTGTAGGCTGTAAAAGTCAGCTAACTGTAAAACTATGGCCTTATATGTGGATCTTCAATTCTATTTCATTGATTAATTAGATATATTCATGTATATGCCAGCACCACACTGTTCTTATTACAATAGCTCTACAGTGCAACAGAAAATCTGTGACAGTGGAAGCTCCAGTACAGCTTGTACTTTTCTTTCTTTCTTTTTTTTTTTTTTGATTATACATTCTTTTTTCCTCCAATCTGCTTTTATACCATTTTAATTACAAGCAAGTATTAAGGTCAGTTCAAGGTTGAGGAACTAGCAATAAAATAGATGCAAATAGTCAAGGAACAAGCAAGACAATAAACACAAATAGTCAATGAACAAGTAAGGCAATAAACAAAGTCCCTTGATCACTGTTTCTAAGGGTGTACGTATCAGGATGACCAAAATATCTGAGCCTACTTTCCTGTCATAGCCCAAAGTTATTTTCATGCCTGAAGCCTACTTTTTTGTTCTAGCCTAAGATTTAGATTCCTGACTGAAATTACTTCTTTTTTCTAGCCTAATGTTAGATTCCTGCCTGAAGCCCATTTCCTTGTCCATGGCCAGTATCAGATTCCTGCCAACAAACCCCAAAAGCTCTCCACATCTCCCCATTTTTTATTGCATAAACCAGACTGAGCCTGTCTTAGGTCGTTCTGACAAGAGTACTTTGCTTACTCATCATGGAATGTGCATTATCAAAAGCAATGCTCTTCTGTCTTAGGTTGGTAAGGCTCTGTGTAGAATCTTACTCGTCCTTGGCTTGCCAGCCTGTTAAATTAATAACTCTGTCTGGGGGTCCATTTTCAGTTTCAAGCCATGTATTTTGGCTGCCAACATGTTGATGCTGTTAAAGACAAGCTTTAACATGATAGGCAGGAATAAAAGCAGGACAAAAAGGGCTAGCATGATCAAGCTATATATGCCATTCTTGAAGCTTCACCAAAATAGAAATACTGACCTCAGGCCATGGATAATTTTATTGGCATTATCTGTAGCATCAAAGCTCAGCAGAGCAGTATTCTTTAAATTCATAATCTCACTATGCAAAGTTAAAACATCCAGAGAGGTGTTAGAATTATCCCAAATACCCTACAAGGGTCTTCTAACTTTTTCTAATTATAATGACTATTATTGTAGAATTTTAGAAGTAACTCGAATCCATTGGTATTTGGCATGACACTGGAGATGGCTTCTTACTCTTAAACTCTGAACTTTCTTCCAAAATTCGAATAGGGTAAAGAGCATCAGTCATTCCAAATGCCTATCTAAATCCTCTTGTATACTCAACACATTAGTAACATCTTTTTTTTTTCTAAATGATTAACAAAAGTAGCTGTCTTAACTTCTTGTGCCAAAGCAATTGCAGAAGCAGTGGTGCTAGCAATTAATGTAATTAAAGCTGTTATACCAGCAATAATCAAGCCCACTACCCTCTTGCTTCTGCTTAAAGCCTGACTCTCTTCTTCTAGTACTTGCAAGCTTTTTTCAGAATACCAAAGTCCTGTAATGCTCAGAGCAATAAAACAAAAGCTGGTTGATAGACCCCCCCATAACAGACATGCCAGGTTTCAACACACGAACACAATTAGAAAGTGTACAATCAATACAGCTTACATTAAATACTGTAGAAGAAATAAAAGCAATTTTAACATGAAAATTAAAAGAGCCATAACGCATGCACTAACACTTGTCTGGAAATCCAGATCCTGTCCCTACATTAGCTCTTGTTAACATAACATCATAGAGAACTGCAGCTAACTTCCAAATATGTCTCTGAAAATGTCCAGATCCAGCCTTCCAAATGAAGACTGCTATTTCCAATATTGGGTTGATTTCTAGACCAGTCCATGATTGAGTCTGAATAACTGGTCACCTTTAAGAAAAATGCAAAACTCATTATAACTTCTCTTTTTGATTCTCTGTCCCACAAGGTCTAAAAACTTGAGGCAAGGCAGCTTGTCCTATCATGGTTATAGGTAAGCAAAGTTGAGTCATGAATATATATCCAATACAGCTCCCCAGTCACCATTGTCAGGGCACTCAGCAAGCTCACAGGTCAGCATAATTCTTTGTCTCAGCATCAGCATGTCTCACCAATCACTCTGGCAGCCACCATGCTCCTTCAACATCCTGCAGAAAAAAGCAACATGTCCTTTTCCCCATATTAAATACCTAATTGGGATCATGCCATATGCCAGTAAGTGGATCCTTCCTTTTCACCCAGTCATAAGTATGCCTGGTTGTAGGGTGCCATAGACACTCAGCAGGAAGTTCCTTGGCATCAAAATTTTTAAAAATTTAAAATAAAAAGAACATGATTTAAATAAATTTGTGGTGTATGGGGCTATACTTCCCTCTTTTTCATTTTATGAAGATGTTGTTTTAAAGTTCCATAGACCCATTCCACAATACTTTATCCTTGAGGATTATAAGGACTCCCAAAAATATGGGTAATATTAAATTGCTGACAAAAAGTCTCAAATACTTGACTGCAATATCCAGCTCCGTTTTCTGTTTTAATCTGATTTGGAGCAGCCAGCATAGAAAAACAATGTAGGCAATAACTAATTAAAATTTTAGTTGCTTCTTCTGTTAAAGCAGTTGCAACTAGAAAGCCTGAGAAGGTGTCAATAGTTAATGTACATAATTTAATCGTGAAAAATCAGAAATATGAGTAATATCCATTTGATATAATTGATTACGTATGAGTCCTCAAGGATTGACACTATTATGTGGTACAGGTAGAAATGGAGGACATTCAGGACAAGTCTTTACAATTTGACGTACACAGTCTCTAGAAATAGCAGATTGTTGTCTCAAGCTATTTCTATTTTGATGATGTGAAGGATGAGCTTGTTTGGCTAACTGTTCCAGTGTAAGGCCTATAATCAGCCTGGTATAAAACTCTGCTGTGGCATTGCCCTAAGGGGTTCAAGCAATCCCAGTATGGGCTCTTAAATGTCCTATAAACTTAAGGAACAGTATGTTCTCTTAAATTGAGTTGTAGTTACATAAGTAATTGCAAAATTTGATAATTAGAAATATCTAAAGAAGGAACAGTGTTAAAGAATTCTAAACCATGAGCTATATATTGGTTAACAGTATTCAAATTAAAACCTTGATTTTTGAGTATTTCTTTTTTTTAATTGGATATTTTATTTATTTAAATTTCAGACGTTATTCTCGTTCCTCATCCCCACCTGAAACTCCCTATCCCTGCTTTTTCTATGAGAGTGTGCTCCCACTTGCCCACCCACTCCTGCCTCCCCGCCCTCCTATTACCCCACATTGGGGCATCCAGGCTTCAGGGAACCAAGGGCCTCCTATCCCATGGATGCCCAACAAAGCCTACCACCCCTACATATATGGCTGAACCCTAACCCTAATCCCAACCCCAACTCCAACCCCAACCCCAACCCCAACCCTAACCCTGATTTTCTACGGGACCAATTCTGTTCCTGTCCTCTCGGCACTCACCCGGCGGCTGGAGCCATATATGTAGCCATTTGTGTTCCCAGGCTGACTGTTTAGACCCTGGAAGCTCTAGTAGGTTGGTATTGTCACTCTTCCCATGGGGCCACAAACCCCTTCAGCTCCTTCAGTCCTCTAACTCTTCCACTGGGGACCCGCATGATCGGTTCAATGGTTGGCTGCAAGCATCCGCCTCTGTATAAGTCAGACTCTGGCAGAGCCTCTCAGGAGACAGCTATACCAGGTCCCTGTCAGTATGCACTTCCTGGTATCCATAACAGTGTCTGCATTTGTTGACTGCACATGGATTGAATCTCCACGAGGGGCATGCTCCAGATGGCCTTCAGTCTCTAGTCTCTGAGTTTCCTCCCGTGCGTATTTTGCACCCCCACTTTGGTCTTTCTTCTTTTTTTTTTCTTCCATTTTTTATTGGATGTTTTACTTACATTTCATATGTTATCCCCTTACCCCATCCCCTCCCCCCCCCGGCCAGTAACCCCCTATCACCTCCCCACTCCTCCTGCTTCTCTGCGGATGTGCCCCTACCTACCCCCCCAACTCCCACCTCCCCACCCTCAAATTACCACCCACTGGGGCGTCCAGCCTTCATGAGACCAAGGATCTCTTCTCCCACCTATGTCTGACAGGGCCCTCTACCCTTACATATACAACTGGAGCCATGGATCCCTCTCCAAGTGCTCCCAGGCTGGTGGTTTAGACCCTGGAAGCTCTGGTTGGTTGGTATTGTTACTCTCCTCGTGGGGCCGCAAACCCTTTCAGCCCCTACAGTCGTCAATCTAACTCCTTCATTGGGAACCCCATGATCAGTTCAATGGCTAGCTGTGAGCATCTGCCTCTGAATATGTCAGACTCTTGCAGACCTCTAAGAAGACATCTATATCAGGCTCTTGTCAACATGCACTTCCTGACTTCCACATAAGCATCTACCTTTGGTGGCTGCACATGGGATGGTTACCCAGGTAGAATGATCTCCAGTCCTCCTTTAGTTTCTGTCTCTCATTTTGTCTCCATATTTGCTCCATTGAGTATTTTGTTACTCCTTGTAAGAAGGACTGAAGCACCCCCACTTGGTCTTCCTCCTTCATGAGCTTCATGTGGCCTGTGAGTTGAATCTTGGGTATTTCAAGGTTCTGGGATAATATCCAATAATCAGTGAGTGAATACCATGTGTGTTCTTTCATGATTGGCTTACCTCACTCGGGATGATACTTTCTAGTTCCATCCATTTACCTAAGAATTTCTCAAATTCATCGTTTTTAATAGCTGAGTAATACTCCATTGTATAAATGTACCACATTTTTTGTATCCATTCCGCAGTTGAAGGACATCTGGGTTCTTTCAAGCTTCTGGCTATTATAAATAAGGTTGCTATCAACATAGTGGAGCATATGTCCTTGTTATATGTTGGAGCATCTTCTGGGTATAATGCCCAGGAGTGGTATAGCTGGATCCTCAGGTAATACTATGGCTAATTTTCGGAGGAACCGCCAGACTGATTTCCAAAGTGGTTGCACCATCTTGCAGTCCCACCAACAATGGAGGAGTGTTCCTCTTTCTCCACACCCTCTCAAGCATCTACTGTCACCTGAGTTTTTAATCTTAGCCATTCTGACTGGTGTGAGATGGAATCTCAGGGTTGTTTTGATTTGCATTTCCCTGATGACTAAGGATACTGAACATTTCTTTAGGTGCTTCTCAGCCATCGAGTTTCCTCTGTTGAAAATTCTTTGTTAAGCTCTATACCCCATTTTTTAAATAGGGTTATTTGGTTGTCTGGAGTCTAATTTCTTGAGTTCTTTGTATATATTGGATATTAGCCCTCTATCAGATGTAGGATTGGTAAAGATCTTTTCCCAATTTGTTGGTTGTCGTTTTGTCCTATTGACAATGTCCTTTGCCTTACAGAAACTTTGCAATTTTATGAAGTACCATTTGTCAATTCTTGATCTTAGAGCATAAACCATTGGTGTTCTGTTCAGGAACTTTTCCCCTGTGCCCTCTCTTCTATTAGTTTCAGTGTATCTGGTTTTATGTGGAGGTCCTTTATCCACGTAGACTTGAGCTTTGTACAAGGGGATAAGGATGGACCCCCAAACTTCCACCAGAGAACTCCTAAACCTGATAAACAACTTCAGCAAAGTGGCTGGTTATAAAATCAACTCAAACAAATCAGTAGCCTTCCTCTACATGAAAGATAAACAGACTGAAAAAGAAATTAGGGAAATGACACCGTTCACAATAGTTGCAAATAATATGAAATACCTTGGTGTGAATCTAACCAAGCAAGTGAAAGACCTGTATGACAAGAACTTCAAGTCCCTGAAGAAAGAAATTGAAGAAGATCTCAGAAGATGGAAAGATCTCCCATGCTCATGGATTGGCAGGATTAATATAATAAAAATGGCCATCTTGCCAAAAGCAATCTACAGATTCAATGCAATCCCCATTAAAATCCCAACTCAATTCTTCACAGAGTTAGAAAAGGAAATTCTCAAATTCATATGGAATAACAAAAAACCCAGGATAGCGAAAACTACTCTCAACAATAAAAGAACCTCTGGAGGAATCACCATTCCTGACCTCAAGCTGTACTACAGAGCAATAGTGATAAAAACTACCTGGTATTGGTACAGAGACAGGCAGGAAGATCAATGGAATAGAATTGAAGACCAGAAATGAACACACACTCCTATGGTCACTTGATCTTTGACAAAGGAGCTAAAACTGTCCAGTGGAAAAAGGACAGCATTTTCAACAAATGGTGGTGGTTCAACTGGAGGACAACATGTAGAAGAATGAAAATTGATCCATTCTTATATCCTTGTACAAAGCTCAAGTCTAAGTGGATAAAGGACCTCCACATAAAACCAGATACACTGAAACTAATAGAAGAGAAGGTGGGGAAGACCCTCGAATACTTGGGCACAGGGGAAAAGTTCCTGAACAGAACACCAATGGCATATGCTCTAAGATCAAGAATTGACAAATGGGACTTCATAAAATTGCAAAGTTTCTGTAAGGCAAAGGACACTGTCAATAGGACAAAACGACAACCAACAAATTGGGAAAAGATCTTTACCAATCCTACATCTGATAGAGGGCTAATATCCAATATATACAAAGAACTCAAGAAAGTAGACACCAGACAACCAAATTACCCTATTAAAAAATGGGGTATAGAGCTTAACAAAGAATTTTCAATGGAAGAAACTCGAATGGCCGAGAAGCACCTAAAGAAATGTTCAATGTCCTTAGTCATCAGGGAAATGCAAATCAAAACAACCCTGAGATTCCATCTCACACCAGTCAGAATGGCTAAGATTAAGAATTCAGGTGATAGTAGATGCTGGCGAGAGTGTGGAGAAAGAGGAACACTCCTCCATTGTTGGTGGGACTGCAAGATGGTGCAACCACTTTGGAAATCAGTGTGGCAGTTCCTCAGAAAATTGGACATAGCATTACCCGAGGATCCAGCTATACCACTCCTAGGCATATACCCAGAAGACGCTCGAACATATAACAAGGACATATGCTCAACTATGTTCATAGCAGCCTTATTTATAATAGCCAGGAGCTGGAAAGAACCCAGATGTCCTTCAACTGCGGAATGGATTCAAAAAATGTGGTATATTTACACAATGGAGTATTACTCAGCTATTAAAAACAATGAATTCGAGAGGTTCCTAGGTAAATGGATGGAACTAGAAATTATCATCCTGAGTGAAGTAAGCCAATCACAAAAGAACACACATGGTATTCACTCACTGATTATTGGATATTAGCCCAGAACCTTGAAATGCCCAAGATGCAACTCACAGGCCACATGAAGCTCATAAAAAAGGAAGACCAAGTGGGGGTGATTCAGTTCTTCTTAGAAGGAGCAACAAAATACTCAAGGGAGCAAACATGGAGACAAAGTGAGGGACAGAAACTGAAGGAGGGGCCATTTGAAGACCTTTCCACCTGAGTATCCACCCCATATGCAGTCACCAAAGGTAGATGCTGATGTGGAAGTCAGGAAGTACATGCCGATAAGGGCCTGATATGGATGTCTCCTCAGAGGCCTTCAAGAGTCTGACATATTCAGAGGCAGATGCTCACAACTAGCCATTGAACTGATCATGAGGTTCTCAATGGAGGAGTTAGAGTGAGGACTGAAGGAGCTAAAAGGGTTTGTGGCACCATGAGGAGAGCAACAATACCAACCAACCACAGCTCCCAGGGTCCTAACCACCAGCCTGGGAGCACTTATGGAGGGATCCAGGGCTTCAGCTGAATATGTAAGAGTAGAGGGCCCTGCCGGGCACAGGTGGAAGATGAGATCCTTGACCTCATGAAGGCTGGACGCCCCAGGGGGTGGGAATTTTGAGGGTGGGGAAGTGGGAGTGGGGGGGGTAGGTGGGGGTTACATCCACAGAGAAGAAGGTGGAGGGGTAAGGGGATGGGGGGTTCCCGGGTGGGTGGGGGATGGGGTAAGGGGATAACATATGAAATGTAAATAAAATATCCAATAAAAAAAAAAGAAAAAAAAAAGGGGATAAGGATGGATCAAGTTGCATTCTTCTACATGTTGTCCTCCAGTTGAACCACCACCATTTGTTGAAAATGCTGTCCTTTTTCCACTGGACAGTTTTAGCTCCTTTGTCAAACATCAAGTGACCATAGGTGTGTGGGTTCATTTCTGGGTCTTCAATTCTATTCCATTGATCTTCCTGCCTGTCTCTGTACCAATACCATGTAGTTTTTATCACTATTGCTCTGTAGTACAGCTTGAGGTCAGGAATGGTGATTCCTCCAGAATGTCTTTTATTGTTGAGAATAGTTTTTGCAATCCTGGGTTTTTTTGTGATTCCAAATGAATTTGAGAATTTTCTTTTCTAACTCAGTGAAGAATTGAGTTGGGATTTTAATGAGAATTGCATTGAATCTGTAGATTGCTTTTGGCAAGATGTCCATTTTTATTATATTAATCCTGCCAACCCATGAGCACAGGAGATCTTTCCATCTTCTGAGATCTTCTTCAATTTCTTTCATCAGAGACTTTAAGTTCTTGTCATACAGGTCTTTCACTTGCTTGGTTAGATTCACACCAAGGTATTTTATATTATTTGTGACTATTGTGAAGGGTGTCATTTCCCTAATTTCTTTTTCAGTCTGTTTATCTTTCATGTAGAGGAAGGCTACTGATTTGTTTGAGCTGATTTTATAACCAGCGACTTTGCTGAAGTTGTTTAGGAGTTGTTTAGTTGTCAGGTTTAGGAGTTCTCTGGTGGAAGTTTTGGGGTCACTTAAGTATACAATCATATCATCTGCAAATAGTGATGTTTTTACTTCCTCCTTTCCTATTTGTATCCCTTTGACTTCTTTTTGTTGTCTAATTATTCTGGCTAGGGCTTCCAGTACTATATTGAATAGGCAAGGGAAGAGTGGGCAGCCTTGTCTAGTACCTGATCTTAGTGGGATTGCTTCAAGTTTCTCTCCATTTAGTTTTATGTTGGCTACTGGTTTGCTGTATATTGCTTTTACTATGTTTAGGTATGGGCCTTGAATTCCTGATCTTTCCAAGACTTTATCATGAAGGGATGTTGAAATTTGTCAAGTACTTTCTCAGCATCTAGTGAGATGATCATATGGTTTTTTTCTTTGAGTTTGTTTATATAGTGAATTACATTGATGCATTTCCATATATTGAAGCATTGCTGCATTCCTGGGATAAAGCCTATTTGATCATGATGGATGATTGTTTTGATGTGTTCTTGGATTCGGTTTGCAAGAATTTTATTGAGTATTTTTGCATTGATATTCATAAGGGAGATTGGTCTGAAGTTCTCTTTCTTTGCTGGGTCTTTGTGAGGTTTGGGTATGAGTGCAATTGTAGCTTCATAGAACGAATTGGGTAGTGTTCCTTCTGTTTCTATTTTGTAGAATAGTTTAAAGAGAATTGGTATTAGGTCTTCCTTGAAGGTCTGATAGAATTCAGCACTAAAACCATCTGGTCCTGGGCTTTTTTTAGTGGGGAGACTTTTAATGACTGCTGCTATTTCCTTAGTGGTTATGGGACTGTTTAGATGGTTTATCTGATCCTGATTTAACTTTGGTACCTGGTATCTGTCTAGGAAGTTGTCCATTTCATCCAGGTTTTCCATTTGTGTTGAGTATAGGCCTTTATAGTAGGATCTGATGATTTTTTTAATTTCCTCAGTTTCTGTTGTTATGTCTCCCTTTTCATTTCTGATTTTATTAATTTGGATATTGTCTCTGTGCCCTCTGGTTAATCTAGCTAAGGGTTTATCTATCTTGTTGATTTTCTCAAAGAACCAGCTCCTGGTTTTGTTGATTCTTTGTATTGTTCTTTCTGTTTCTATTTGGTTGATTTCAGCCCTGAGTTTGATTATTTCCTGCCTTCTACTCCTCTTTGCTGTATTTGCTTCTTTTTGTTATAGAGCTTTCAGGTGTGCTGTCAAGTTGTTAGTGTGTGCTCTCTCCAGTTTCTTTTTATAAGCACTTAGAGCTATGAGTTTTCCTCTTAGTACTGCTTTCATGGAGTCCCACAAGTTTTGGTATGATGTGTCCTCATTTTCATTAAATTCTAAAAAGTCTTTAATTTCTTTCTTTATTTCTTTCTTCACCAAGTCATCACTGAGTAGAGCATTGTTCAGTTTACATGTTATGTGGACTTTCCATTGTTTTTGTCATTATTAAAGACCAGTCTTAGTCCATGATGATCTGTTAGGATGCAAGGGATTATTTCAATCTTTTTGTATCTGTAGAGGCCTGTTTTGTGACCAATTATATGCTCTATTTTGGAGAAGGTACCATGAAGTGCTGAGAAAAAGGTATATTCTTTTGTTTTAGGATGAAATGTTCTATAGATATCTGTTAAATCCATTTGGTTCATAACTTCTGTTAATTTCAAAGTGTCTCGGTTTAGTTTCTGTTTCCATGATCTGTCCATTGCTGAGAGTGGGGTGTTGAAATCCCCCACTATTAATGTGTGAGGTGTAATATGTGTTTTGAGTTTCAGTAATGTTTCTTTTATATATGTAGGTGCCCTTGCATTTGGAGAGTAGATGTTCAGAATTGAGAGTTCACCTTGGCAGATTTTTCCTTTGATGAGTATGAAGTGTCCTTCCTTATCTTTCTTGATTAATTTTGGATGAAAGTCGATTTTATTTGATATTAGAATGGCTACTCCAGCTTGTTTCTTGGGACCATTTTCTTGGAAAATTGTTTTCCACCCTTTGATTCTGAGGTAGTGTCTGTCTTTGTCACTGAGGTATGTTTCTTGTATGCAGCAAAATTCTGGGTCTTGTTTGTGTATCCAGTCTGATAGTCTGCATCTTTTTATTGGGGAATTGAGACCATTGATGTTAAGAGATATTAAGGAAAAATGATTGTGGCTTCCTGTTATTTTTGTTATTAGAGGTAGAAGTATGTTTGTATAGCTATCTTCTGTTGGGGTTGTTGGAAGATTACTTCCTTGCTTTTTGTAGGTTGTAGTTTCCCTCCTTGTGATGGTGTTTTCCATCAATTATCCTTTGAAGTGCTGGGTTTGTATGAAGATATTGTGCAAATTTGGTTTTGTCATGGAAAATCTTGGTTTCACCATCTATAGTGATTGAGAGTTTTGCTGGGTATAGTAGTTTGGGCTGGCATTTGTGTTACGGTCTGTATGATGTCAGTCCAGGCTCTTCTGGCTTTTATAGTCTCTTGTGAGGAGTCTGGTGTGATTCTTATAGGTCTGCCTTTATATGTTACTTGACCTTTTTCTCTTACTGCTTTTAGTATTTTTTCTTTGATTTGTGCATTTGATGTTTTGATTATTATGTGATGGGAGGTACTTCTTTTCTGGTCTAGTCTATTTGGTGTTCTGTAGGCTTCTTGTATGTTCATGGAAATCTCATTCTTTAGGTTAGGGAAGTTTTCCTCAATAATTTTGTTGAAGATATTTACTGGTCCTTTAAGTTGGGAATCTTCACTCTCATCTATACCTATTATCCTTAGGTTTGGTCTTCTCATTGTGTCCTGGATTTCCTGGATGTTTGGGGTTAGGAGCTTTTTGCATTTTGCATTTTCTTTGACAGTTGTGTCAATGTGTTCCATGGTATCTTCTGCACATGAGATTCTCTCTTTTATTTCTTGTATTCGGTTGGTGATGCTTGCGTCTATGACTCCTGATCTCTTTCTTAGGTTTTCTATCTCTGTGGTTATCTCCCTTTGAGATTTCTTTATTGTTTCTATTTCCATTTTCAGATCCTGAATGGTTTTGTTTAATTCCTTCATTGTGTTTTATTGCAGTTCTTTAAGGGATTTCTGTTTCCTCTTTAAGGGCTTCTACCTGTTTACTTGTACTCTCCTGTACTTCTTTAAGGGAGTTACTTATGTCCTTCTTAAAATCCTCTATCATCATCATGAGAAGTGATTTTAATTCTGAATCCTGCTTTTCTGGTGTGATGGGGTGTCCAGGGCTTGCTATGGTGGGAGAACCGGGTACTGGTGATGCCCAGTAACTTTGGTTTCTGTTGCTTATGTTCTTGTGCTTGCCTTTCACCATCTGGTTAACTCTTGTGTTACCTGCCCTCACTGTGTATGACTGGAAGTCTGTATTTCCAGTTATCTTGCTTGTGTCAAAACTCCTCAGAGTCCAGATGTCTCTGTGGTCTTGTGATCCTAAGCTCCTGGGTAGAAGAACTCCTGAGACTCAGGCCACCTCTGGGATCTGGAAATCCTGCTGCTCAGAGTGCAGTGGTTTCTCTAGGATGGCTCAGGATCCAGTATCTCCTCAGGAGCAGACCATCTATGTGTTTGCCCCAGCCAAAAGAAAAGTGGACTTCCTTCTTCTTGAGCTTCATGTAGTCTGTGAGTTGTATCTTGAGTATTGCGAGCTTTTGGGCTAATATCCACTTATCAGTGAATGCCTACCATGTGTGTTCTTTTGTGATTTGGTTACCTCACTCAGGATGATATTTTCTAGTTCCTTCAATTTGCCTAAGCATTTTATGAATTCATTGTTTTTAATAGCTGAGGAGTACTCCATTGTGTAAATGTACCACATTTTCTATATACATTCCTCTGTTGAAGGACATCTGATTTATTTCCAGCTTCTGGCTATTATAAATAAGGCTGCTCTGAACATAGTGGAACATGTGTCCTTGTTATATGTTGGAGCATTTTCTGGGTATATGCCCAGAAGTGGTATAGCTGGGTCCTCAGGTAATACTATGGCCAATTTTATGACCAACCACCAGACTGATTTCCAGAGTGGTTGTACCAGCTTGGAATCCCACCAACAATGGAGGAGTCTTCCTCTTTCTCCACATCCTCGCCAGCATCTACTATCACCTGAGTTTTTGATCTTAGCCATTCTGACTGGTGTGAGGTGGAATCTCAGAGTTTTTTGATTTGCATTTCCCTGGTGACTAAGGGTTTTGAATATTTCCTTAGGTGCTTTTCAACCATTCGAATTTCCTCAGTTGATAATTCTTAGTTTTGCTCTGTATCCCATTTTTAAATTGGGTTATTTGATTGTCTGGGGTCTAATTTCTTGAGTTCTGTGTATATATTGGATATTAGCCCTCTATCAGATGTAGGATTGGTAAAGATCTTTCTCCAATCTGTGGGTTGTCGTTTTGTCCTATTGACAGTGTCCTTTGCCTTACAGAAGCGTTGCAATTTTATGAGGTTCCATTTGTCAATTCTTGATCTTAGAGCATAAGCCATTTGTGTTCTGTTTAGGAAACTTTCCCCTGTGCCCATGTGTTCGAGGCTCTTCCCCACTTTCTCTTCTATTAGTTTCTGTGTATCTGGTTTTATGTGGAGATCCTTGATCCACTTGAACTCCAGCTTTGTACAAGAAGATAAGAATGGATCGATTTGCATTCTTCTACATGCTGACCTCCAGTTGAACAAGCACCATTTGTTGAAAATGCTGTCCTTTTTCCGCTGGATGATTTTAGCTCCTTTGTCAAAGATCAAGTGACCATAGGTATGTGGGTTTATTTCTGGGCCTTCAATTATAATCCTCTGATCTTCCTGCCTGTCTCTGTACCAATACCAGGTAGTTTTTATCACTATTGCTCTGTAGTACAGCTTGAGGTCAGGGATGGTGATTCCCCTAGAAGTTCTTTATTGTTGAGAATAGTTTTTGCTATCCTGGGTTTTTTTGTTATTCCAAATGAATTTGCAAATTGCTCTTTCTAACTCTATGAAGAATTGAGTTGGAATTTTGATGGAGATTGCATTGAATCTGGAGATTGCTTTTGGAAAGATGGCCATTTTTACTATATTAATCTTGCCAACCCGTGAGTATGGGAGATTTTTCCATCTTCTGAGATCTTTTTCAATTCCTTTCTTCAGGTACTTGAAGTCCTTGTCATACAGATCTTTCAGTTCCTTGGTTAGATTCACACCAAGATGATTTATGTTATTTCTGACTATTGCGGAGGGTATCATTTCCTTAATTTTTTTCTCAGCCTGTTTATGAGCTGAGTTTTGAGGTCACTTATGTATACTATTGTATCATCTTCAAATAGTGATATTGGACTTCTTCCTTTCCAATTTGTATGCCTTTGACCCCCTTTTGATGTCTAATTTCTCTGGCTAGGACTTCAAGAACTATATTGAATAGGTAGGGAGAGAGTGTCTAATCTCTGATTTTAGTGGGATTGCTTCAAGTTTGATGTTAGCTACTTGTTTATATAGTGAATTACATTGATGCATTTCCATATATTGAAGCATTGCTGCAGTCCTGGGATAAAGCCTATTTGATCATGATGGATGATTGTTTTGATGTGTTCTTGGATTCAGTTTGCAAGAATTTTATTGAGTATTTTTGCATTGATATTCATAAGGGAGATTGGTCTGAAGTTCTCTTTTTTTGTTGGGTCTTTGTGTGGTTTAGGTATGAGCATAACTATGGCTTCATAGAACAAATTGGGTAGTGTTCTTTCTGTTTCTATTTTGTGGAATAGTTTGAAGAGAATTGGTATTAGGTCTTCCTTGAATGTTTGATGGAGTTCTGCACTAAAACCTTCTGGTCCTGGGCTTTATTTGGTTAGGAGACTTTTAATGACTGTTTCTGTTTCTGTAGGGGTTATGGAACTGTTTAGATGGTTTATCTGATCCTGATTTAACTTTGGTACCTGGTATCTGTCTAGAAAATTGTCCATTTCATCCAGATTTTCCAGTTTTGTTGAGTATAGGCTTTTGTAATAGACTCTGATAATTTTTTAAATTTCCTCAGTTACTGTTATTATGTCTCCCTTTTCATTTCTGATTTTATTAATTTGGACATTGTCTCTGTGCCCTCTGGTTAATCTAGCTAAGGGTTTATCTATCTTGTTGATTTTCTCAAAGAATCAGCTCCTGGTTTTGTTAATTCGTTGTATCGTTCTTTCTGTTTCTATTTGGTTGATTTCAGCCTTGAGTTTGATTATTTGCTGCCTTCTACTCCTCTTTGGTGTATTTGCTTCTTTTTGTTATAGAGCTTTTAACTGTGTTGTCAAACTGCTAGTGTATGCTTTCTCCAGTTTCTTTTTGTAGGCACAAAGAGCTATGAGTTTTCCTCTTAGTACTGCTTTCATGGAGTCCCACAAGTTTTGGTATGATGTGTCCTTATTTTCATTAAATTCTAAAAAAAATTTTAATTTCTTTCTTTGTTTCTTCTCTGGCAAAGTTATCATTGAGTAGAGCATTGTTCAGTTTCCACATGTATGTGGGATTTCCATTGTTTTTGTTGTTATTGAAGACCAGCCTTAGCATGTGTGATCTGATAGGATGCATAGGATTATTTTAATTTTCTTGTATCAGTTGAGGTCTTATTTGTTACCAATTATATGGCCAATTATGGAGAAGGTACCATGAGGTGCTGAGAAGGTATATTCTGTTGTTTTAGGATGAAATGTTCTATAGATATCTGTTAGATCCATTTGGTTCATAACTTCTCTTAGTTTCACTGTGTTTCTGTTTAGTTTCTGTTTCCATGATCTGTCCATTGCTGAGAGTGGGGTGTTGAAGTCTCCCACTATTATTGTGTGAGGTGCAATGTGTACTTTGAGCCTTAGTAAAGTTTCTTTTATAAATGTGGGTGCTCTTGCATTTGGAGCATATATATTCGGAATTGAGAGAACATCTTGGTAGATTTTTCCTTTGATAAGTATGAAGAGTCCTTTCTTTTTTTTTTTTTTTGATAACTTTTGGTTCAAAGTAGATTTTATTCTTTATTAGAATGTCTACTCCAGCTTGTTTCTTGGGACCATTTGCTTGGAAAATTGTTTTCCAGGCTTTCACTCTGAGGTAGTGTCTGTTTTTGTCACTGAGGTGTGTTTCCTGTATGCAGCAAAATGCTGGGTCCTGTTTATGTTCCCAGTCCATTAGCCTATGTCTTTTTATTGGGAAATTGAGTTCATTGATGTTAGCAGATGTTAAGGAAAAGTGATTGTTATTCCCTGTTATTTTTGCTATTAGAGGTAGAATTATGTTTGTGTGACTCTCTTCTTTTAGGTTTGTTGGAAGAAGATTACTTCTTGTTTTTTCTAAGGTGTAATTTCCCTCCTTGTGATGGAGTTTTCCTTCTGTTATACTTTGTAGGGCTGGATTTGTGGAAAAATATTCTGTAAATTTGGTTTTGTCATGGAATATCTTGGTTTCTCCATCTATGGTAATTGAAAGTTTTACTGCGTATAGTAGCCTGGGCTGGCATTTGTGTTCTCTTCGGGTTTGCATGACATCTGTCCAAGATCTTCTGGCTTTTATAGTCTCTGGTGAGAAGTCTAGTGTAATTCTGATAGGTCTGCCTTTATAAGCTACTTGACGTTTTTCCCTTACTGCTTTTAATATTTTCTTTGTTTTGTGTATTTGGTATTTTGATTATTATGTGACAAGAGGAATTTCTTTTGTGGTCTAGTCTATTTGGAGTTCTGTAGGCTTCTTGTATGTTCATGGACATCTCTTTCTTTAAGTTAGGGACGTTTTCTTCTATAATTTTGTTAAAGATATTTACTGGCCCTTTAATTTTGGAATCTTCACTCTCATCTATACCTATTATCCTTAGGTTTGTTCTTCTCATTGTGTCCTAGATTTCCTGGATGTTTTGGGTTGGGAGCTTTTTGCATTTTGCATTTTCTTTGACAGTTGTGCCAACATTTTCTATGGTATCTTCTACACCTGAGATTCTCGCTTTTATCTCTTGTATTCTGTTGGTGATGCTTGCATCTATGTCTCCTGATTTCTTTCCTAGGTTTTCTATCTCCAGGATAGTCTCCCTTTGTGATTTCTTTATCGTTTCTACTTCCGTTTTTAGATCCTGGATGGTTTTGTTTAATTCCTTCACCTGTTTGATTGAATTTTCTTGCAATTCTTTAAAGGATTTTTGTGTTTCCCCTTTAAGGGCTTCTACCTGTTTATCTGTGTTCTGCTGTGTTTTTTAAAGGGAGTTATTTATGTCCTTCCTAAAGTCCTCTGTCATCATCATGAGAAGTAATTTTAAATCAGAATCTTTCTTTTCCGGTGTGATGGGATATTGAAGACTTGCTATAGTGGGAGAACTGGGTTCTGGTGGTGCCAAGTGATCTTGGTTTCTGTTGCTTATGTTCTTGTGCTTGCCTTTTGACATCTAGTTATCTCTAGTGCTACCTGCACTCACTGTCTCTGACTGGAGCCTCTCTCTCCTGTTATCTTGGTTGTGTCAGAACTCCTCAGAGTCCAGCTGTCTCTGTGATTCTGTGTTTCTGAGATCTTGGGTGTCAGTGCTCCTGGGAGTCAGGCTGCCTCTGGGATCCTGAAATCCTGTTATGATCAAGCTCCTGGGATCCTGAGGTCCTATGATCATATGTTCCTGGATGTGTTAGATCTCCTGGGAGTTTAGCTTCCTCTAGGTAGTGTGGGACTTGTGCCGAGGTATGATCCTGGGCGTGTTAGAGGTCCTGGGAGTCCAGCTTCCACTAAGTGTTGTGGGATTGGGTGCAGAGTTGGTGCCCAACGTTTGCTCTGGGCACTGGCACAGACTGGAAGGAACCCTTCAGTCAATTTTTCTTGTACCAAAACTACTATGATAAGCCTGGAATCTTGTGCCCGATACCTATTTATCAGTCTGTTCAGGCTACACCTCTGACTATGTAATCACAAGCAATGCAAATACAGGTTTTGGTTCTAGAATCTGGGAAGCCTAAGATTAAGACACCAATTGATTTAGTGCCTGGAAAGGAACAGTCTCTTGACTCACAGGAGGTGCCTTGTTCCTGTGTCTTCACATGACAGAAGCACAAAGGAGCTTCATTGTGTGTGTATGTGTCTGTGTGTGTGTGTGTGTATGATCATGTGTGTTCACTTGTGTATGCACACATGTGCACACACATGTGTGCATGTTAAGACCAGAGGTTGCCATTGGGTGCCTTTCTGTATTGTTTTGCAAATTAAAATAAATAAAGATGCTAATCCTATTCAGGAGAGTGGAGCCCTCATGATTCAATCACTTCCCCATATCTCAATACTATCACACTAGTGTGAAGTTGCAACGTCAGAATTTGGAAAAAATCACTTTATAACTATAGCAATTCCAAAGATACAGTGACCATCCTCCCAGCCCTGTGGGTCTGTACAGCCTGTAGGTAACCAGCAAGACTGAAGTAGGCTATGACGCTGAGAACACAGAGACTGTCGGAGCTGGAGGTGGTGTCTCCGTGTCTAGGCTGCTGTTGACAGATATCATGATGGTTCTGCTGAGCCAGCAAGAAGCTTGTCTCGACTCTGACTGAAGCTGCCCACCTCCAGGTTGCTCAGAATTAGCCACACTTTTAGGAACTTTCATCTCCTGAGGTTTGTAGTCAGTGCCATCACTAAGGGCCTGTCACTGAGGCTAACAGGGCAAGTACTGCTTTGGCTTCAGTCATTCATCTGTTTCTCAGTCTCTTTGTCCGGGATTTAACCATGTCCTGGGACTTCTGGGATCTATGACATCAGAGTAGCTACATACATGGTATTTTTTATGTAAATGTCCAAGAAAGAGAAAGAATCCTCTCGGCCATAGGAGTAACTAATCCCCATCCCATGTAGATACATGGGGCACGTGAAAGAGCCACAGCATTTCAGATGCAAAGTCATATCCTAAAAGAACCCTGGGACCAATGTCCTACAGATGCCCACATTTAGAGCTGTTCTGTCTCTTTTATAAGGGTTGCAGTATTCACAGAACACATACACACTCTTGTATACTTCAAGGCACTTGTAGGTGACTTAAAACCAAATGTGCTCAAACTGTACAAATGCACAGCACACTGCATATACTGTACAAATGCATAGCACACTGCAATAGTGTTCAAATGCACAGCACACTGCACATGCTGTACAAATGCATAGCACACTGCACATACTGAACAAATGCACAGCATACTGCAATACTGTTCAAATGCATAGCACACTGCACATACCGTATAAATGCACAGCACACTGCAATACTGTTCAAATGCACAGCACACTGCACATACTGTACAAATGCACAGCACACTGTACATACTGTTCAAATGCACAGCACACTGCACATACTGTACAAATGCATAGCACACTGTACATACTGTCCAAATGCACAGCACACTGCAATACTGTACAAAGGCAGGGACACTGCACATACTGTACAAATGCACAGCACACTTCACATACTGTACAAATGCACAGCACACTGCACATACTGTACAAATGCACAGCACACTGTACATACTGTTCAAATGCACAGCACACTGCACATACTGTACAAAGGCAGGGACACTGCACATACTGAACAAATGCACAGCATACTGCACATACTGTACAAATGCACTGCACACTGCACATGCTGTACAAAGGCAGGAACACTGCACATACTGTATAAATGCACAGCACACTGCAATACTGTACAAATGCACGGCACACTGCAATACTGTACAAATGCACAGCACACTGCACATACTGTACAAATGCACAGCACACTGCACATACTGTACAAATGCATAGCACACTGCACATACTGAACAAATGCACAGCACACTGCACATACTGTACAAATGCACTGCACACTGCAATGCTGTACAAAGGCAGGGACACTGCACATACTGTATAAATGCACAGCACACTGCAATACTGTACAAATGCACAGCACACTGCACATACTGTACAAATGCACAGCACACTGCACATACTGAACAAATGCACAGCACACTGCACATACTGTACAAATGCACGGCACACTGCACACACCGTTCAAATGCACGGCACACTGCACACACCGTACAAATGCACTGCACACTGCACATACTGTGGATGTAGAATCCAAGGATGTCCTAATTATAATGAATCAAAAAAAAATCCATCATCTTTTTTGTTTAATCTTTTTGCATTTATTTGTGTATATGTATGTGTACATATGGATCTCTCATATGTTCACACATCCATATGCATAAGACAGAGAGAGTGTGTGTGTGTATATGCACAGCATGTGTGTGGAAATTAGAGGATAATTTGTGAGGGTCCAGGTAATTGAACTTGAGCTGTCAGGATTGGTGACAAGTACCTTTACCCTCTGAGCTGTCTCACCAGACTCCATCTTCTCATCTTCAATCTCAGTTTTCACAGTTGAACTAAAATAAAATAAAAGACTCAAGGCTGTAGAGATGGTTCAGCTAGCAAGAGGACTTACTCTTCTTGCAGGGGACCCAGCTTTGGTTTCCAGCATCCACATGGTGACTTACATATGTCCTTAACTCCAGTTCCAGGGGCTCCTATGCCCTCATCTGGTCTCCCCAGGCATCAGGTACACACAGTGTACATACATACAGGCAGACAAGAAACTCACACACATATAAACATAAATATATCTTTTTTAAAAACCAGCAAAGTTGCGGTTAGCATCAAAATGAGCAATGGATATCTAGATCAGTTTCTACTGTTTTTGAATATTTTATGTTTTTCCCAGGCACAATTCACAGAACAGGCTGTTTGAAACTCAGTGCAGGACCACTAGCATTGTTCAGGCAGTGGGCACCATCATCCCTACCCTCTGTAGTCAGGAGGGGGCTTGGCACCTGACACTCAGGCGTGAGTCCTATTAAAAAAAAAAAAAAAAACTTCAGTAATATGGAGGAAGTGCTCTAGACAGAGTCAGTCTGTGTCCCGGGGCTTCTCACTTCCTGAATCATTCTGAATAAATCAGAGAGCATCCTGACCTCAGGAGGGCCTTTGTCTTAGAAATAAACGGAATCTTCCCAGACAGAAAGCCTTGGTGAGAAGCAAGCAAAAGGTGAGGTGCATCTGGTAGAATCATCATTGTCTAACACCCTCAATTCCCATCAACGTAAAGAAGCAAATAGAAATTACATATTTACAGGCTAGAGACCAAGGAAGACCTGGTCCACGGCAGGCACTGGGATTTAGAAGCCATCATTGTTTCAGATGAACCTGGGCACCTGTTCCTTATCAGTCTGTCTTTTTTATGGGCTAGGGTAGAAGGTGGTTAGAGAAACAGGCCGTTAGATAAAACAGAAACGGATCTCCAATTAGAGTAGCATCTGGTTTGATTCAGTTTGGTACTATCAGGAGGGGACATCAGATTCCACAGGTTGGAGGCTCAGTTTCTAAGACTAGAGAACCCCCTCCACACACTTCAAGTAACAGCACAAATAGTAGGCTGTCAGCTGAAGTGCATAATGAACTATACGCCAGAGTTCCCATCATGCCCTGCTAGGTGTGATTAATTTGGTACAGCTGCTCACAGAACCCAGGGAGCCATTTTGCTTCCTCCACTTATCCTGCTATTATAGAGGAAACTGAAAAGAGAACAGGTAGGCAGGTAGGTGGAAGAAAGGAATAGGCCTGAGGGAGGAGTGCTGTGCTTCCCACCCTCTCCAAGGTATAACCCTCCAGCAAACCTTCACCAGGCTGTTCCTGAAGCCTGTATGCACCCATTCTCTGGTTTCTATGGAGGCTTCATTACAGCCATGATCAATGACATCACTGGCCATCTGTGATCAATTCTCTTCTCATCAGAGTAGGACTGAGACACTCCTTTTCTCTAGACTGCATTGACTTCCCTAGTAACCTTTGCCACTTGGAAGCAGCCTGGAGGCCCTAGCCACACAAAGGAGCATACAAAAGAAGTGACTGACCTGAGATTCTCAAAGTTTGTATGCCGGAACCAGGGGCAGACCCCACAACGTCTGTTTGTTATGTTACATTGTAACTCTTGCCCTCACTTAGCCTAAGATTTCAAAGCATTAGTGGATGTCAAGGCGAGAAGTCTGCCCTATGGCCTCAGTTGCACCCCTTCAGTCCCTATACATCTCTATTTGGGCTGATGGGAAGATTGCTCATCATTCCTTCACCTGGAGAAAGCAGCCGCATGTGACACCAGCTCTGCTGAGGGCTGCTCTAAGGCCCACAGAAGACATGGGAAAATGTAGAAGCAGTAATAAGATGGGAAACATCATCTAGGTGAAAGGTAGGGCTGATATAGCAAAGACAGCCACCATTACAATGTCTTTAGGAAGCAGACGTTAATTATTACTCAAGGGTTAGGTACACTGGTAGTCATTCAGGCTGTTCCTTACACCTCATTTCCCGTTATCCTCTTCACATTTATGGTCTGTGGTGGTTTGACTATGCTTGGCCCAGGGAGTTGCACTATTAGGAGGTGTGGCCTTGTTGGAGGAAGTGTGTCACTTTTGGGGTGGGCTTTGAGACTCTCCTCCTAGCTGCTTAAGGATGCTCAGTCCACTCCTGGCTTCCAAGCAGCCTGGAAGCCAGTCTTCTAGCAGCCTTCAGATGAAGGTGTAGAACTCTCAGCTCTTCCAGTACCATGCCTGCCTGGATGCTGCCATGCACCCCACTGCCACGATAACAATGGATTGAACCTCAGAACCTATATGCCAGCCTCAATTAAATGTTGTCCTTTATAAGAGTTGCCTTGGCCATGGTGTCTATTTACAGCAATGGAAACCCGAACTAAGAGAGTCTTCATGGTGTGAGCTGGTCAGGGCTGCAAATACATTGTGCTCCAGCATCCGATGGTGGGACAGGTATGGAGAAGCGTGTGTGATAAATCAGTTCTCCATATAACCTGTCCTCCACGGTCGGTCACACAATCATGGACAACTATCAAAAGGCTAGGAACTGGATGGAGTGCTTTGCTGTGGGGCCACATGCCTAGGAATAGTTTGTTACCCCTGGAATAAAAGGCGAGATTTAGTGGACACTCCACGGTATCTGTCAATGAACTCCACAGTGTAATATAAATAAGAGATCCTAGAACACATAGGGATTTTAAAGTCCTAAGCAAAATTTCATGCATGAGCCTTTGCTCTTGAAAAATAAATGTAGCTCTGTTACATCAATTGAAGAAGGTGGGCTCTCTTTACCCTAAGCCCTCAAAAGACATAGTCTTGTGTGTAATGGCCTAAACAGCATGCATTTATGCCTGCAGTGAGGAGGAAGGGGGACGTATTAAACTTCTCAGACAAACAATAGAATAAATAAAAGTTAAAGTGAAATTTGGATGCTACCTAAGGATAAACTTCACTATCATAAAGAAGAAGAAGAAAAAACACCATCAAATACAAAACCAATTGACAGAACTCTAAGAATCTGACCATGTTGGAAGAAAGAGTTCATTCAATGCTCCAGCTGCTGCGTGGTAGAGACAGGATGTTACTGACCGAGTGCTGGGCCAACTGACCAGATCACCATGGTAGTGTAAACATTTAAGAAAGGGAAAGGTTTGAGAATCCTTGCTTGTGTCTCAGTGGCTGGATTTTATGCTAAAACATGCAGTGTGCATGCAAATGCATGAGGGGTGTGTGTCATTCTGAGTAAGTGGTCCAGTTTCCCTGGTGTTCCCTACTCTTCATCCTGGGAGAGCTAAGGGCAAGACAGTTTGGAAAAAGGAGAGGTGCCAGAGAAAGCCATCATCAAAGATGGGGCACTTGAGGACTACTGCTCACCTCCTTTAACCCTTGCTAGTCTCATGGGAACAAAAAGGGGGTGGGATAGTTTATATATGCTTGGCCCTGGGGGTGGCACTATTGGAAGGCGTGGCCCTGTTGGAGTAGGTGTGTCACTGTGGGTGTGGGCTTTAAGACCCTCATTCTGCTAACAGCCTTCAGATGAAGATGTAGAACTCTCAGCTCCTCCTGAACCATGCCTGCTTGGATGCTGCCATGTTCCCACCTTGGTGATAATAGACTGAACCACTGAACCCAATTAAATGTTGTCCTTTATAATAGTTGCCTTGGTCATAGAGTCTCTTCATAGCAGTAAAACCCTAAGATAGAGGCCTTTGCTTTTTATGAGGAGATCTCAAATATGATGTCAGCTGTAATAGTTAATCTCATTGTCAACTGGACGAGATTCAGAGTCACCTGGGAGTCATGCTTTTTGGTGTGTCTGTGAAACTGATAAACTGAGGCAGGAGAACTCTCCCTGACTGCGGATGGCCCATCCTGTGGGCTGGGCCCAGGACTCATTAAAATGAGAGTCAGCCTAGGGAACACATCTGTCCTGATCCACCCAGATGAGGCCACCCCCATCACCATACTTTCCCCACCAAGATGGACTATACCCTCAATCCAGAAGCCAAAATAAAACATTTGTCTCTTCTTGTTAGGTATTTGGTCAAAGCAATGAGAGACATAGCTAATACAACCCTAACACTCTAGTCCAGCCTTCCTTGGTGTGTAAACAAACACTTGCAGGGCCTCAAGGCCGGTTAGGAAGAACAAACTATTTCCCCTATGGCTTCACGTTCCATCTCCACCCTCCTTGCCGCTGCCTCCAGCATCCACTATCCATTTGCCAAACACTCCCTAGGGGAAAAAAACCCAACCCAGCCCAGTTAGCATTTTTATCGGAAAGGCTTGCCGTTCCTTGCGCACGGTCCTTTGGGGGATATATTTCCAGTTTCCTCCCTCATTGAAATGCTGCTGCCATGGCTCTCCATTTCAGGACTTTGCCATGGTATCAGTGAGCCTTTGAATGGTTTATTACACCATGAAGGGAGGTCACTGCTCACCATGAAAGACAGGCAAACCGAACATTTTAGAAAATGCACAAGGAAAAGTGGAAAGCTTGGGGAAAAAAAAAAAGAAAGGAAAATGCTTTCAACAGTGAACAGAATAAGTGAGAAACATTATCTGAAACTCAAAGCTTTTCTCCCTCAAAGCTTTCAAATTGCCTCTGGGATTTAATAAAAGCAGCCAGCTACCAAGAAAGCACTTTCCCCCATGCACAGACTTTGGGGTATCCTCTTAAGACTTGTTCAGGGGATTGTGGTCACTACTAGGTTTCTTCCCACCAGGTAAACAGAAGTGCTCCTGGATGTCTTGCACATTCTCCATATGAGGGAGCACAGCATAATTTCTAAATTTCATAATTTCTAAATTTCACCTCTTTCGAGATTTCTGTTTGTGGGTCCTTTTCGCAATGTCTCGTTAGCTGTTGCTATAACCCTCACTCTGTCTGTACAATTTATAAAGAAAGAGATGTATTAAGACTTGTGGTTCTGAAGACTGGGAAGGCTAAAGGCATTGTTATAAGCATAGATCTGTGGCCCAGAGGGCACCTGCTGGAGTTTCTTTAGGGGTGGGTTGCCTCCCAAGATAAACAATTGCAGCAGAGACACACATTTAGAAACAGAAATTGAGACAGAAAAGGAAAACACTCCCTAGAATGGGTTTGTGAAGTGGGAAAGGCATACATACACTCAGAATCACTGACCCATGAGGCTCGTGACTCTTTCTAGGTCATTCACATGGTATCCACGTCTCTTGTATACCATGAGAATTCTAATGTCAACCAATATTTAACCACCTCCCCCTCTCCGGATACATACAGTAGCTTTATTGGTGCCCTCTTCCTGAGTAATATAATAAGCACCCTGGCAAGACCACAGAGGGCTGGGGACAGCTGACCTTGTCCATCCATTGTTTATGAAGCAGCTCATTTTCCAGTATTTATGTAAACAGAAAATATCTGAGAATGACAACAGCGGGAGCAAATTAAGCTCACACAGGACAGGCAGCGCCCTGCCTGCTTCTTGTGTTCACTTGCGTGAAATTACAGTGACGGGGCAGAGATAATGACGAGCTTACAGGATGCTCTCACATTCGGTGTGCCCAGCCTCTATAATTAGATAACCTTTGCTTCTGTCTATTCCACGGAGATTACCCGGGACGCGGGCCTGCAAAGCAGGTGTGCAAACATTCCAGGGAATCTGCAGTTTCAGGCTCCCCATGGTGGTAGAAAAAGGAAACAGGCTGACTTAACTTCCTTGGATACTGTTCCTTAGCTCATACCCATGGGGAAATGGTACATTAGTCCTTCTCATCCCATCCCAGACCAGACCCTCAACCCCTCTATATGTACTCTTCAAGATGTCAAATTTCTCTCCCAATAAAATGAGGCAGAGAAATTCCCCCACCCCTGTCTGCACCCCTAGATGTCAGTGCCATGTAGTGGTGGTGATCCATTCAAGGATAAAAATGGGGGGCTCATGGTAGCTTTAGGTATTCTTCAAGGAGGGACATGGCTAAGGATCTGAGGATGAGGCATGTCTGCCCTATCCACAAGACTGAATGGTTGTATATAGAGAGAGGTTGAGGAAAATTAGGGGAAACATTACATTCATTAGAAGACCTGCTTTGAAACACACCCCTGCCTGTTTGATCATATGCTAGGCCTGCAGACACCGCTTTTATCCTTCTTCCCTATAAGTAAGTTAGTCTGGCCCTTGTTTCTGAATAGGCTTTGTAGAGAAGCAAATGTCACATCATAGATGGCTAGTGGGGAGTCCTTGTTATCAAACATCTTGTGCTGAGTTTGAACCCATTCTGAAGGGTCTATACCAGACCACACACACCAACTTTGCTTATTGGTGAATTTTAATTACTTTATTCAGACAATAGACAATAGGTGGATGATATTTAGATGGGTTGATAGAAAGTTATATTTTACATGCTTTTCTGGATGTAGAAAATAGAAATTCAAATTCAAATTCTAATACGATCTAATGATACCTAATATAATAAATTCTAATTAAAATATATACATGTAAATCTCTCTCTCTCTCTTTCTCGCTCGCTCGCTAACACACTGTTTGTCTTAGTTAGATTTTTCTATTGTTGCAATGAAACACCAAGACTGAAAAAGCAAGTTTGAGAGAAAAGAAAGAGTTTATTCAGCTTATATTTCCACATTGCTGTTCAACACCAAAGGAAGTCAGGACAATAGCTCACACAGGGATGGAACCTGGAGGCAGGAGCTGAAGCAGAGGCCATGGAAGGGTGCTGCTTACTGGCTTGCTCTCCATGGTTTGCTCAGCCTGCTTTCTTATAGCACCCAGGACTACCAGCCCAGGGATGGCACCACCCATAATAAGCTGGGCCTTCACCTATTGATCACTAATTAAGAAAATGCCTTACAGTTGGAGCTCATGGAGGTATTTTCTCACCTGAGGCTCCTTTCTCTCTGATGACTTTAGTTTGTGTCTAGTTGTTACACAACACCAGCCAAGACACTATTTAAAAACCATGAAATGGACTGTCAATTTGCTTTTAAAAAGGAAATTGTTATGCACTCATGCTACAACAGGCCGAGTGAATTCAGTCATGGAAGAGAACTGCACACTTTGACTTAGTTGGGCTCCCTGCTGTCGGAATCACAGAAACAGGAAGAAGAGTGTGGTCACAGAATTCAGGGGAAGTGAAATGGGAAGCTATTGTCCCCCACTGAACACAGAATCTCAGGAATCATAAAAAAGCAGAAATGGATGTTGGTAATGGTTGTGTGACAACAATGTACACCTTACAAATGGCAGCAGGGGCTGGAGAGACGGGTCAGCTGTGAAGAGCCCTGACTGCTCTTCCAGAGGATCCAGGTTCAATTTACAGCACCACAAGGCAGCTCATAAGCATCTGTAACTCCAGTCCCAGGGTACTAACATTGTCTTCTGGCCTCTGTGGGCACTGCATGGATATGGTGCTCAGACATACATGTGGGTAAAATATTCATACACATAAATTAAAAATAAAATCCAAGAAGAACGTGGTTGGGAGGTTGGTCCAACAGCTCAGTGGTTGAAAGTGATTGCTGCTAACCATGATGGTCTGTTGGCCGGGGATGGACACGATGGAAGGAGAATTGACTCCCTTGAGTTGTCCTCCGGTTTCCAGATGTGTGTGGCTCTGTGTGTGTGTGTGTGTGTGTGTGTGTGTGTGTGCGTGTTTGTCCTGCTCCATAAAAAAAAAAAAGTAGTGTTTGCAATGATCTTATTTACGGGTGTATGCTTACAGTTTGAAAGGAACACTTTTTAAACATAATAACATCGGTAGTAACAGTTACTGCTTTTCTTTAGGGCAGACTACTGATTTCTTGACGTGGTTTATTCATATAAAATAAATATACTCTGGTAAATTATTTGAAGTCAAAAGAAACTGTTTTCAGGGGTGTGCATTATTATGCAAACAACCAAGAAAGGCTTTCTTGTTCTCTAATTCCCAAGAAAGCAAAAGTTTAGCATTTGGTTATACATATTTATAAGCTTCAGTCAATGGTGGTCCGTAACTCAGCAATGTGTTGAAATGGTTTAGAATGGATTTGGGGGCTTTCCTGTAACATCCTGACTACGGAGGTGGGAGGGAAGGACACTGTGCAGCCTACCCAAACCCCCAGTTCTATCATGTGCATCAGCTGGTCCAGGTAAATCAAAAACGTTTGTGTGGACCACTGAGGGCAAGTCAGTTTAATTGTAGACAATGAAGACTAGGTCATTCTAGCTCTCACTCCTGAGATCAGGCTGGGATTTGTCTGCTGAGCTTAGGAGAACACAAATAGAATCTGAAGGGGAAAAATTACTATCTCAAGTAAGACATAGAAAACATTCCGTGGAGAAAGACGACCGTGGTAGTGCAGGACTCCTTGAAGCCAGAGACGAAGCAAAATGCTTCTTAGCACAGGTTGGAGGACAGGAGCAACTGAATACCAGACAGCAGAGCGAACCCCTGTGGGTGGCTATTGGGGTCACTTTCCTGGGCAGTGTGCATGCAGTGAGATGTTGGAATCCTGACATCCCATAGGGACAGCCTCACCGCAGCCACACTGCTGAGCAGGATTTGTGTGCTATTGGAGCCCACCAAGCCCTGGAGGGCAACACTGAGTGTTGAAGGCTGAGTCATGGCCATTACCTTACCCTGATTCCTTTTCTCAGAGAGTTAATACCTGAGGGAACCTTGAATGCTACCCAGCCCTACCCCAAGACCATGGATGAGACCCCAAAGTCCAGGTGGAGTGTCAGAGCCAGCATCTTTTTGATAAAGTCACACTCATCTCACTAGCTGTGTGTTGCTTTCTAATTCTTTCTTGCCACATGATCTCATTTAGCTAATTTACAACTCTAGGCTGCAGACTGAATGATAGCTATTTGTTTCCCTTCCCTGGTTGCAAGCTAAAGAAAAGCAGGCATCATTAATTCAGCGCTTTTCTCCAAACGGCCTGTTAACAAGCTTTTAGATGGTGCTCTAGCCACTGAGCTTTTCTGAGAAGGTGAAAAGGTCCCTGATCCATATGGTCTAGATTCTTGTAGGTTTTCATTTCAAACGCTAAGGTTGACAGATCCACTAGGAGCAAATGGGGTGTTAGTTAATATCTAATTACTCCTAACACAAGTCACAGCCCATTTAACTGAAGCAGATGCCAGTCTTTGCCTCCACAAGACTCATTTAGAACAATTTACTTTTTCTCTGCCTTATCTCGTCTTTGTAGTCGTTTCACAATTCGGTGTGAATGCTGCCTCTTTTTCCCAGGCCAGCCTCCATCCAGTTTGGCTTCCACTATATCTTGCTTTTTATTTTTATTTTTACTATCTAGTATGCTAATACACACTAGGATACCAGTGTATAAATCATTAAAAATAATAATAAAACAGCTGTGGCCTCACTTCTCTGAACACAGCACCCGTGGTAGTTCAAGTAACAGTGACCTCAGGTCAGGGGGAGGGAGGGGGGGGTCTCTTTGCTTGGCAAAGTGCCAGATGGGAATATGCAGGCTGGGACCATCCTGCTGACCTGGTGCCAAACTAAAATCACCAGAACACTACCCCAGTTTTCCTGTTTGAAATCGAAGCCATGGCAGCTTGCCTCACTCGCTGATGTGAAATTTACCCAGCTACTTAATAGAGTAGGGTTAGAAGAGTCCGAAAGAACCTTGTAGTAACAAATGCCTCCTTTCCTCAGGAGTGAAGCAGTACCTGGGACGGAAGCCGGAAGCCATGAGAGAGTAGTAGCATTCAACAGCTTTGCTCAAAGTCCTGCGGTGACCATTTCAGGGAGGGGATTTGATTTGAAAAAAAAAAAAATGGTGCACTCATGTATGTATGGGGCAAGATGGTCTCAGGGGTCCAGCTCTGACTTTCCCTCTTTATACCCTTGAAGACAGGGTTTCTCACAGAACCTGGAGCAATGTTGTCTCTACCCTCCCCTCCGTATTTCTGGGTTTCTAGGCCAACTTCTGGTTTTCAACATGAGTTCTGGGATTGCAAATCAGCTTCTCATGCTTTGCAGCAAGCACTCCTACCCAATGAAGCATCTCGTCACCCCAAGAAAGTAGAAAGGTCTGCTTTTATTTCTGGAATGTGCTCAGGATTAGGAATGCAGGAGCTTAGGGTTTGGAACATTTGACTTTAAGGAGAATGAGTCATCACCCAAAATCTTGGTTCACAAGGCCTCAGTGCCTTGTTCATCTGAAGGCATTGCGTATACACAAGTGCCCTAAGAATAAGCAGAAGCGAAATGCTGAGGTAGAGAGGTTTAAAATCCAGCCAAGTCGTAGCAGAGCCCGAGGGGCAGCTGCAGCTGCCACAGGTACGTCCATGGTCACAAGGAAAAAAGTCTAGCAGGATTCTAGAGCTCCTTAGGGTGGAGCAGCATCTGTGGAAAACAGCACTTCAGCAAGGTAGTTTTTATTTTTTAAAAAATGACCCAAGAAAAGGACAAAGAATTAGAAGAATTTTAATAAAATCAACAAGTTTACATTTATACATCTGGTGGGACCCGTTAAGAGGCAAAGGAAGCTAGGACAGATTCCTGTGGGAGAGCAAGCAGGAAGCAAGGGCTGTCCTGGTTGTGAGACAGGTGCCGTGACAGTGTGACCCATTTCTCTGTGCTCCATGAGTGTCAAGCATGGCTCACAGAGGCTCTCAGTTCTGTGCTCAGGCCCAGTGCCCACAGCCTAGGTGACAGGCCTACATTAACACCTGATAGCCAACAGTGGATAAAGTTCCTCCAAACTGAACAGCCCTGTTGCTCTCCAGACACAAATGTGACCCAAGCTCAGCCAGTGCTGCTCCAGCTAGGATGGTTGCACAGAGCCAAAGCCAAAAGAGCTGAGTGCCAGCTGTTGTGCTACCCAGGGGACAGTCACAAAAGAGCAGGGCTGTGACAAAAGTATGCTATGTATTCATCTTAAAAATGGGATTTGTGAAATGGCCCCTGGGAGCGTGTGAGGAAGGAAATAATAGTTTGTAACATGTGAGGTGATTTGCTACCTTGTAGAAGTGTATGCTTTAAAGGATTGGGGGGGGTGCTGCTCTTTATCGATCAATACTCAGAGAAGAGACTAGAGTCCCCCACATTAGGAATGGACAGTCACAAGCCCTTTCTCTGAGACTGCACCCGTTTTGTGCATGAAAAACAGTGCTTTCAGGTTTGACCATGGCAAGATTAAACAGCAGTTCATTGGCTGTAATGTCATGCAGTAAGAAGAGTGTTCTCAGTCATCCTTGGGACACAGAGGAGCTGCAAGGAGACTTCATCATTTATTCTCAGACACATGTAGGGAAAAGGGTGTCAGTCCCCTGAACACTCACGGGTGCTTTTACTTCCTGGCTTACTCGGAATCCCAAAGGGATAAGAAATACAGCGATTATTGTAATTGCAGAGATCACTTTGTCAGGAATGGACAGGGTGGGGAGAGGGTCTGGCAGATGGGCTGGGGTGTGTTCTGGGACTGTCCCATCAGCCCAGGAGATGCTGCTGCTTTTCCAAGCATCTTAGTAGAGAGTGTGCTGTCTGCTCTGATGTTCTCACAGAGTTACCATCCCGGGGACTGGCTCCGAGACTTCAGAGCAGGGATATGGCAAGAGCTGCAGTTTGTCTGTGACAATGACAGACACCAAGTCCAGTTGGTCACAGGTAAGACCTTTCCTCTAAGCATTCAGGAAAGCTCAGGGCAGGCATGGAAAGTGCTGGCAGATAAGGTGGCCTGGCCTCCTAAGATCCTGCAGAAACACCTGTGGGCAGAACAGGGGGCAGCAGCTCTGCCAGCTGCCTGCGACAGGGCAGAGGCCAGTATGAGCCTCTCCTGGAAGGCTCATTGGTTTCCTGATCACATCTCCCTTTGAATTTCCCAAGTATTCAGTAGGAGGTACGTTTTAATGAGGGAAGAGATATCCATAATGAGTAAGACTGACAAAACTTCAAATGAGAGAAAACTACAAAGATGATATGAATTCAAATAAAAACATTTGAGTTGTGTATGTCCATCAAGGTGTTTCCAGTCAGCAAGTGGATGAAAAGGAACCTGTTTCTGGGCCCTCAAACTTCTGGGTCTTCTTTCTGTTGCAGTCTTCAGGCCAGGCAAAGCAGCTTCCCACTCAGACCGCTTCTCTCTCCCCAGCCACCCCCTCCCCGTGTGTATGTGTGGGTGTGTGGGTGTGCGCGAGTGTGCTGCGTGCATTCGTGCATGTAAGAAGACAGCCTGCAGGAGTTGGTTTTCTCCTTCCTCATGTAGGTTCTGGGGATTGAATTCAGGTTGCCAGGCTTGGTGGCAAGTGCCTTTGTCCACTGAATCTTTAGCTCTTTCTAAATAGATTTCCATGTGCTAGGCAGCCAGAAGCATAGGACTTTACACCCAGTGAGTGCTTAGGTAACCGAGGCAGAGGGTTTCAGAGGTTGACAGCTGGATGGGAAGACCAGATGCTCCATCCACTTTAGGGGCAGATGTGGAGCCTATGTGAGGAACATTCCTCCTCAAAGGCAAGGTGCCTGGCCGGCTCAGGCTTCTGCACCCTGGACATTTGCCGGGCCGGGGCAGACCTCATTTGCAGGCCCCACCTGTGTCTGTTCACCCAGGCTACACTGCCTGCTTTTCAGACTTGTGCTTTGGATGACTGTAACCTCCTGGACAGGTAGACTCTGGCCCGTCACTATCCTGGGGGGAGGGGGTGTTCAGGCCTTCTCCATTTCCATTCACACAGACAACAATCAGCAGAGAAGTGCCCTTGTTTCCCAGGGAGAGCGGTTCCCTGGCCCCTAGACGCTGCCTTCCCTTTGTTCTGGCTCTCTCTCACACACACACAAACAGATGTGGAAAAGAATCTCCTTTGCAGCCTGGAGCCACACTTATCAAGTCCGAGTGCCAGGGCTGGGCGAGCTGGGGGTCGTGTGTCTGCTGGCAGCACAGTGGGTGTGCACAAGTCCTCCATTTGGGTATCTGACAAACACAGGTTCACCAAAAGGGTTCTGGCAGAGCTGGCAAAGCTTTTTCTCTGAGAGATGGACTACACTTCCCTTCAGCTTCATCTGCAAACAGAAAGCAACAGTGAGGAGGCGGCAGAGTCAGGGTGGGTGCACACTGGCTGCGGACTACGACTGCTGAAAGGCCTGCTCTCCATCAACTTGTGGACACAGGGAATGAGACATGGAAATAAACAGGGCAGGTCTTAATGCGCAGACAGAGGAGGAGGCAGAGCTGCTTTCCTTTTATTTTTAAAGATTTATTTATCATTTTTATGTCTATGTGTGTGCCTGCATGAGTTTCTGTGCATCACATGCCTGCAGAGGCAAGAAAAGGTCATGAGACCCCTGACAGTAGAGTTGTGAGTCACCATGTGGGTGCTGGGAACTGAACCCGGGGCTCACAAAGGCAGTAAGCAGTCTTAACCTCCGAGCCATCTAGAGTCATTCTGCTTAAAGCAACCATTGTGTGTCTGGAAATTTCTATATAAACTCCTCCTTTCGGCACTCTCAAAGCATTGACTGTTTTAACCCCAGACACTCACAAAGTCACTGCTATCAGAGCTGAGTGGGGTCGAGTAAGACCCTCATTTGCAAGTAAAAAGCAGGACCCCAGATCGGGATTTGGTCACAGTCACTCAGTTAGTCAGTGGCACATTCCCAGCATCACAATTTCGTTTTGTTGGAAGTCATAAGACACAGCACACTTGGCCCTAGTCCGAAAATTAGAACTTGAATTACAAAAGTTGAGGCTTCTCTATATGCCCTCTCTATCAGTCTGGACAAGTCAGTCCACTCACAGGAGCAGGCGGCAGCAACCCACCGAAGTCTCTCTCCTCCACGAACTAGGATCCTCAACATGGATCCCTGTAGCATGCACGGTTAATCCTAGGGAAATGTAAACACAGCTCCCAAAAGTAAGAGGAAGCTGCCAATGGCTACACAAGGGATGTAGGCAAGCAAAAGGCCTTACAGCTTAAGGCTCTGAGGTGGGAAACAAAACGGGCAGGCCAAATGCTAAGAAAAAGGTAGAATACTCCTGGTGGGGGGGGGGGGGTCAGCACGTGCCTAGGACAGGAGGTAGGACATGCTGCATGGCCAGGCAGGCAAGGCCAGATGTATGCTGGGAAGCAGCAGGGAGGTGGGAACATGAGAGCGAGGGAAATTGCATGTCCTAGGCTGCAGGGCTGAAGGTGAAGGGAGGCTTATGCATAGAACGCGATTCTTTTCTCTTCCAGACAGCCATTTGGGGCAGAAATGGAATTCTGTGGGTGTCTGAACTTGCTTGGGAGGTACTTCTGGGCTCTTTCTTGAGAATGTCACCAGCCTCAGTTTTATCTTCCGTGCAAAAGTCATGGCTCCAGAAGACCACAAATGCTATTAAGTACTCAAACGGAGTGAAGAATGCATCAGGGGTGTGTCCACTCCAACACTGCTCTCCTTCCCTCGGCTTTCCCTACACATCCTCCTCTGGTTTTGTTTGTCAGAGACAGGGTCTTGCACTGAAGCCCAGGCTGGTCTAAACTTACTATGCCCCTGGGGATGACCTTCAGTTCCTGGCTATTTTCCTCCCTCAGCATCCCAAGCACCGGGATTACAGTGGTGATGACACACTGTAATGTCACACACTGTCATGATTATCAGTGTCAAAAGGGGAAAACTGACCAAGACCATTTTTTCATAGTTTAAGAAAACTTACCTCCCATGCAATATGGGCTGGCAGAGGAGTGAGCTGGCACAAAGGCTAGGCACTCACCTTATCATACATGTAAATCAGGTTTTCTGATTTGGCCAGGCCAAGAGCCACCTGTGTGGTCCTCCTAGCATGGATGCTGTCCCTCATAGCTCCTGTGAGGAATGGGCAGAGAAGCTGCACCGACCAAGTGTCGGGCAGCAGCTGTAGGACCTGGGTGGCATCAAATTCTCTGGCGTGATGGTTCAGCAAGTCCACAGCAGCCACAGTCAGGTCCTGGGCAGAGGGGCCTGCACTGAGGTACATGGAGAGCAGTGTGTGGAAGAGGTGCTGACGGCAGGCTGCATTCTGACCCTCGGAGCTCCACAGGCAGTAGTCCTCAGCTGCAGAGAAGTTCCCCATCTCATGCACCAGGATGTGCAGGGCCTTTTCATGCTCACCCAGCTTCCCATGGAGGATGGCACTTTCCATGGGCAGGCCAGCACCTTGGATTTTCTCTGTGAGACAAAATTGGCACTTAGTTATAGACTGGGCTGGCTGGCCGGCCGAGCTCACCTGCTTGTTCCTGCAGCCTCAGCAAAATTAGGCTCTCTAGCTCCCTAGACATTGCTGTATACTGCCACCTAGATGGCTGAGGGAGGGAGGCGGCTCCGTGGATTTCTTCCTGGAGACTCAGAGTCAGGAAAACTGAAGACAGCCTTCACTGCTAATGTCCAGCAAACAGGTGAGTCTGGTCTCAAAAGAGCCCTAAATAAGCATCCCCAAAGCTTGGCTCCTGGTCTGGAGTTAAAATACCATGGCTCTGCCTTCTCAGTACAGAATCTTATGACTTATGCACAGGGGAATAACTGTCCCTCCGCGTCTTCTGGAGGACTAGAATCAAGACCCTCCTGGAGAGACCCCCAAATCCCCTGTAGTGTTTTCAAGTAACACTATATACTTGAGAGCACCTCTGGAAGACTTGGGATACAGTGAAATATGGCTAACAGTAATGCTGTGATGTTTATGTCGGATATTTTCAAGTCACAGTTGGTTGAATATTCAGATGCAGAATCTATGGATAAAATTCAAATATCCACTTCACCATAAAAGCTATGCTCAACCCCTTTATACTAATTTAAAACATGCTCCACTGAAAGGAACATGGGTTCAAGGTATTAAAAAAATCCTATCTGTATTATCTAATGAGTTTCTGGAACAGAAATAAAAACTTTTCTTTTGTTCCCCCTATAGTTAGGCTTCCAGAAAATGGCACAGCCCAGGGGCAGTGTCAGTCTTGATCAAGGGTTGCCCTTAGTGGGCTGATGGGCTGAGTCTTACTGCCCAGGTCACTTTGTTCTCCTGTGGGCTATGAAATAGAGGACACCATGAGATCTACCCCCCCCACCATGCAATGGACTATTCCCTGGACAATACTTAGTTCAGTGCCAAGGTTAATACAAAATGATAGGCACTAGTGTTCGAGGCTCGGCCACCATGGGCTACTCCTCAGGCCTGATGCCTGAGGCAGATATCACCAGTCTAGGAGATAAAGGGCTGGCTGTATTGCCTGTGTCAAGTACAGCAGCAGGCACAGATGCCGCAGCACACAAGCATCACCCTTCTCCTACAGTAAATGTCAGCAAATAATTACTAAGAGGCTGCCACATTAAGGCATAGACAGAGGTAAAAAGGAGACGGGAGCTATACAGATTCTATGCTCAGACTATGACATTTCTCTTAAGGGGCTGAAGCATAGCAGATCTGGGGACTTTGGGGGTCCAGGTGTTACCCCCAGGGACACTGAGTGAGGAAGGTACCAAAGTCATTAGAAGGTGAATCATGAATGATGGTGTTTTATAGCTCAATCCAAAACCCATCAGGACAGCTCTGAGGAAAAGGACTCAAGGAATCAATCTATGGGACCCAAATGCTACACTCTGGTACAAAGTCTCCTTGCCTCAGCCCCACAGAAGTCTCTCACTGGGATGCTAAGTTTATCCTCACCTTTCAACAAGTGGACACGGTACAAATCAGACTTCTGGAGCAGCCTCCGGAGTTTGGACTGTGTCTCAGTGGCTTCTATGTCCTTGCCTCCAGTGGATACCCTCTGCCGCAGCACCTCCTCCAGGTAGAGGATGGCAAGGTGGGTGTGATACTCTTCTTTCTGTAGGAATCAGGGATGCACCAGACACAGTGTTTACTTGAGGGAGCCTGTGGCAGATTCTTGAACACGGTGGACAGGATACTTTCAGGGAACTGGAAACTTCCCAGGAACCCCAACACAGAGCCATGTTGCTATAGTTTATATACTAAATGTGTTCTCAAAGTTCCATGGGACAGCTACTGGGGTTAGGAGTGGAGCCTGGAAGGGATTTGGTCAATGGAAAGAAGTGGGACCATAGCAGAGACAGTGGGACCTCAACCCCCTGCCCTGCACGCTTGACTTTCTGGACACGACACTGTCTTTTTCTACTAAGAAACCTAATAAAAAAGAAGTAGGACAACCTGTCATAGATTCAAAGACTATGGGGCAAAAGAACCCTCTGCTCTGCACAAGTTCACGGCCTTGGGTACTTTATCATCATGATGGGAAGATGATTAGCGCATGTTGGCGACACCTGAGAGGCAAAGACTTTGGGTACTCTATGAACGACATAGCGTCTCCCATTTCCTGTGAGGATAATGAAGAGAAAAGAAACATGGAGTGGAGATGAGATACGAGACAAGCGTCTACTTCTGTTCCCTCTGGGTCTCTCTCACTAAGGCTCATATCCCACAGATCACCAACAAGCACAGACTGAGTGACCAGGGTACAAGACCTGCCCAAAAAGCAACAGCCAGGTTCCCCCTGCTAAGCCGTTAGTGACATCGCACCACAGACCTCAGTCTAGGCTGAGTGCTCACCTGTAATCTCCTGTCGATAACGAGATGCTCCAGATACTTAACCAGGGCTTTAGGGTACTTCTTAAGGCAACTAATAATGTTGTCTGGATTAAAACTAGTCTGATGCTGCTCGTCCAAAGGTCTCTTGGTGAAAACTTGAACTCCAATCTGCAGAAAGAGCAGCAATTCAGTTTTCTTCATTATTCTGTTGGTCACTCAACAGTCATGGTTTGGCTAAAACCATCATGCAGGATACACTGATGATAAGCAGGTACAACTTCTCATATGCCACACTTATCTCAAAAATATGGAGAAAAGAAAGACCAAACAGTGTATGCCACAGACAGAAGAGAGACGCTAAGTCACCCTCCCCACACACTGCTGGGACTTCTTCTAAGATGGCTGGAAACTAACAAAAGGAGCGGTCATTGGTAACAGGCTTTGACAGCCATGCACCAAACACTAGCACTATTAAGATTGTCCCAAATAGAAATTGTTGCTTGCAAAGATTAAGTGAGAAAAATCCAGAAAGTATGAAAACTCATAGTGTACTCTTGGTTCTCTGAACACATTGTCTGGCTAGTAGATTATTTACTGTGCTTGGCTAATTTGCCATCTGAACCTGTAGTCCCTGAACAGCTTCCAGGCTGCCTCCCGATGCCTGCCAGAGGGAGCACCCTGGATCACTTTTGTCTTCTGAGGAGATACTTTGGCCACCTGACATGTGTACTATTGCTTGCTCACATGTAGATATGCACACATACCCTCATACCCTGTGACTCCAAACATGAATGAGAAACATGGCACAGCTACAGGTCTGGATTGTGTCTCAGCTCTGCTTGCCTACATGACCTTGAAAGATGGGGTGTGTTAACCCCATCTGTGAAGCAGATGTCATGTGGAGGGCCACCATGTGACACACAGAATAATTTCTGTATGTCTGGCTGTGATCGCTCTGTAAATGGAAAGGACCTAAACATTTCAATGACACTGTATGTACACCATAGGAACGCATGCTGGTGCATTCTGTAGGCATATGCACAGACATAAAGGATGAATGGAGAGGCCAGTGAGCAGGCTTAGCAGGTTAAGGTCCTTCCTGCTAAGCTTGAATATCTGAGTTCAATCCCTGAGATACATGCAGTGGAAAGTGAGAACCTCAGCTGTCCTCTGACATCCATCCATCCATCCATCCATCTATCCATCCATCCATCCATCCATCCATCCATCCATCCATCCAGACAGTATGGCACATGTAAATACATGTACATGCACAAATACACACACATAAATACATAAATGTAATTTAAAAATGTTTCATTATGGAAGGAATAGGGGTTCTGACCTAGCTCAGGAAGTGAGATGGACAGGAGTCTGCCCTGCCCTGAATCAGGGTCTGATCTTATCTCTGCAAGGGAAGCAAAGGAAATGGATCTGCTATGCTTGCTGCTGTGTCTTGGTAACCTGTGGAGCCTCTTAAGATCTCTGTCCCTGTCTTGAGCATGCAGCCTGGCTCTAGAGCAAGGGTTCTCAACCTGTGGATCGTGACTCCTTTGAGAGTTATATATCAGATATCCTGGATGTCAGATATTCACATTATGATTCATAACAGTAGCAAAATTATAGTTGTGAAGTAGCCATGAAATAATCTTATGGTTGTGTGTCACCGTGACATGAAGAACTGTAGTAAAGGGTCACAGCATTAGGAAGGTTGAGAACCACTGCTGTGGAGCCAAGGGCCAACAGCTGCTTTTCACCACTGTTCTGTCTCAGCCTCCAAGATGAGCCAGGTCATGTTCAAGACACTTGATACCTCCATGTCCACAGCCTCTCAGTAGAAGTGATGGAAGCAGAAGAGGACAATGGTCTTCCTGATCTGAGCCACCTCTTGAAAAAGACCAGTCTGTAGAGTAAGAATCTGCACCCATCCCAGAGAACAAAATGCAGACTTGTGTTCCCTGGCAAGTGAAGGGGGAACTGTAAGAGTGTTTTCAGAACACCAGGGGCAAAAGAAGGCTAGGCTCCTCGTATTTCTACAAGAGGCCTCTGTAGGGAAAGGCTTCTGTAGAAACCTCAACAGCAGCAGCCTGCACCACTTGCTTATGCTCAAAGGAAGGTATTAAAAAGGGGGTGGAATAAACAGGAAGAGGACATATGTAGCTTTTACCCTTCCACCTAAGGTTGATGTCTTTGTGTCTTTCTCCCAGGCATCCCTAAGAGAATGCATTTATGAAACACAAACCTCCTCACTTTTCTGCAGCAGCCAGTCAGCATGGGTCCACACCAGCTCTTGGTCTGGGCAGTAAGTAAGAAAATCAACAATGTATTCATACAGGTCTGTGCGTGTAGAATCCTGGATGTCCCCGTTCACAATGTTCACCCACAACTGAAAAGAAATAAAAAAAACAAAACTAAACAAAAATGTAGAGCTAGAACATTATGTATCTTGTAGAATTCGCTTAGAAAATGCCTGTTTTCTTTCTTGGTCTCCCATGATTTTCCAAACACACAGGATGAAACATCTCTCACATGAAAATCTACAATCTGAACATTCACAAGCATGTTGACAGTAGAACCTGGATTTCAGGCTTACAGACTGGGTAGCTGATTGGGGCGGCTCTAGCTGCCCATGCATTACTTCAAAATCTGAAAAACTCAAAAATCTAAAACAATTCAGGTCCTAAGCATTTTGAATAAAGAATGATATATTACAGAAAGCTATAAATTCTAAAATCAGTTATAATTGTTTTGAGAAATAAATCTGAAAACCTAAATGTGCCAAATCTAATTTTTGAAAATTTGAGATGATGCTAAATTTGGGAAATTCCATACTGTCAAACTTGGTTTTGAGAGCAGACTTATAAAAATTATTTTCATGCTATTTGTGCAAGACACAAGTAAAATTTAGTTTACACTTGGGTCTTATGTCCAAGACAGCTCCCTTTGTGCACGCAAATACTTCAAAACCTAAACTAACCTGCAGCACAGTGATGACCCCCGACTAAAGCTGACTGCAGTGCGCAGTGCATTCTGGTTTTCTTCAGGACTGAATTCACCAGTTAAATAACTGAGTCAAAGGTCCACTGAAAAGTGTTGATTTTTTAATGGAATTTCATCACTTATGAAGATGTGCTCCATATTATTCAAGAATGCAAATCTTTCTCCCTAGCTGTGCTAATAATATTATAACACACATGCAGTAATTCTAAAGAGGCCACTACTATATCTTAAAAAATAAATGTTTTGTCTGCAATATCCAAGTCTGCTCTTGGCCTTGAGGCCTATGTTGATGGAAATTCATTTTCCTGTTTTCTCCACTCTGAAATTATGCTCTTGTGATGCCTTAGCAAGGAAGTTGCAGACTAAACTCACAAAGGCATGGCCAAAGTCAGGGAGCTCCAGAGCTGACGTTATACAAAAGGCTCACAAGGAAGGAATGCAGTCTGAAAGGTTACAGGGCAGAGAGAAGCCCATCCCCCCAGGGCGTGAGAAGGCACAGCAAAGATCAATGGAAAGCTGTAAGGTGCAGGCCAAGAGACAAGGCTAACAAATGATGCCATTCAGTTCAGACACAGCATCCCTGCTGGCCTTCACATCAGCTTCACATCACTTGGTCAGCGTTGGCTCTGTCCTGTTGCTGTGAGGCAAACAATTGCCCAGCTCACTAGCAACAGCTGCTGTTATTAACAGTAGAAATTATAACACAATTGATACCTGCTGCCCTGAGTTTCTAAGGTGATGTCGTATGCCTACTGGCTCAGCAAAAATATCACATTCAAGCTAATTCAAGCTAATTTCGTAAACGTAGAGAAAAACAGTGGATATTAGCAATAAAGAAAGGTGGTAGGGAGTCGGGGTACAGAGGCAAGCTAGATACAGGTTACTAAAATACACTTAGAGAAATAATCCCTAGTGTTGTGTGGCTCACTGGGGTGAATAAAAGCACTAAAAGAGATGAGCTCTAAGCTCCCCAGTACAG
This sequence comes from Grammomys surdaster, assembly GCF_004785775.1. NCBI lineage: Eukaryota > Metazoa > Chordata > Mammalia > Rodentia > Muridae > Grammomys > Grammomys surdaster. The sequence goes on along the minus strand of NW_021620443.1, from coordinate 581,774 downwards.
AGGACAGTGAACATCTCAGAAGCTGGGATCCCAATGACTGTGACCTGATCACTGTCCACTGTAAGCACATGTCAAATGGTCCGCTGTGTCCAAGAAGGGTGTACAGTTACTATGTGACAGCTAATTTTCTAAATATATGCTATGTGTATGTACGCGCCCATGGGTGCACATGCTTTAGGTGGATAGTGCCCATGGAGGCCAGAAGAGGGGCCAATCCCTAGAATCCTAACCTAGAGTTATGAGTTGTGGGCGACCAGCACCGGTGTAGGAATAGACTGGAGTAGAGCAGCAACCGCTCTTAGCTCTAAGCCCCCCTTTTAACTTTAAAAGGAAGTCAACCTTGTTTTCATTTCTTCAGTTTTCACAAACTCCATCTTGATAATGTTCTTTAAAGAGAATTAAAGACATCATTTCTTGGCCTTTTTGTCAAGAACAAGTATGGAGACTTAAAGTCAACATTTCCCAAATAATTCACTTTTGAAAACAGTATTATTGGGCTGGAGAGATAGCTCAGCAGTTAAGAGCACTGACTACTCATCCAGATGTCCTGAGTTCAATTCCCAGCAACCACGTAGCTATCTGGAACGGAATTGAATCCCCTCTTCTGGTGTGTCTGAAGACAGCTACAGTGCACTCACCTACATATAACAAAAGGAAGGAAGGGAGGGAGGGAGGGAGGGAAGGAGGGAGGGAAGAAAGAAAGAAAGAAAGAAAGAAAGAAAGAAAGAAAACTATTATTTTTGTTCTCTGCAGAAAAGACCAGATTAGGCAAAAGTGGGTTCTATGGATTAATGGGTTTTTAAAAAGTAATAGAAAATTATAGATTACTGGTCCTAAATATGTGTAAACGTGGGAGCCCATATGCCTCGGTATACATGTGGAGTCTGAGAATAACTTTCCAAAGCTGGTTCTCCTAACACCACGGGTTATGAGGCTCAGAGGCAGGGGTCAAGCTTTGCACAGCTGGCGCTTTTCCATACCAAGTCCCTAGCATCCTTCTGAACTCACCTGAACTGCAGAGGCATCTTGTTTGTTGTAATGATAGAGTAGCCCCAGTGCAAAGTACCTGAAAGAGAAAGGGGTGGAAACAATGAACAAATGGTGCATGGTCTGGGCTGCGCAGAGCTTGTGCTCCACCCATGGTCTTCCTCCCACCCAGGAGCTGGCCCTTGGAGAGGGCCGGCCTCCTCAGAGACACATCTCAAGATACTGAAGTGTTAGTTGGAACCTTCTCCTTTAAATCTCTGGGAACATTTCATGACTTTTTATAGAGACAGCATCCTGAGTCACTACCACCAGGTGTTGGTGTGCATTGGATTTGAAACCAAACAGGTTGAACAGCCCTAATCTGAAACCTGGACTCTGAAATCTACCAAAGCACAGTGACCTAAGTGAGTTTGATCAACAAGATCAAGAGGGCTCAGCTATTGACTTAGATGTCAATCATCTTGGCTGTGAGAGATTCAATTGCACCATTACTACCAAGTGTCGTCTTCTAAGGTTGAGTCCTGGTCTGACAACAGGACAAAGCTCACAGTAATTCACATTGTGCTTCCCAACACGAAGAACAAGGACAAGAGTGAGTTTCCCCAAGGTCCTTTAGATCAGGAGGACATCATCATCTAAGGACTATTTGGTGCCTATTATCACAAGGACTTCTTGGTGATCTTGATTTCTCATCAATGCTGGCTGAGTCAGTCTCATAGCATCTCCTCACGGGGTCTCATGGAGTGCAACAGGGCTGTAGTGAAAGACTCACCACATAGGGTTGAGAACACTCACTTTTTGTACTTCTCCAGCCAGGCAGCACTGTCTGTCAGCAAGCAGAAGTTCTCAGTGACCAAGAGGTCCAGGAGGCTGTCATGGTCAGCCTCTGCATACAGCTTGAGCAAGGCCGTGTCGATATCTTCCTTGTAACCATTTGCTACCTCTGTGCTGCGGATCTCATTCAGGTAGCTCATGAGGAAGCGCTTGCACTTGGCCATCTTCTCCTGGTCACCTTGGGTCAGATGGTTCAGGTCTGCATACTCATGAAGAGGAGGGTGAGACCGGGTGAAGGAGGAGGAGGTGGGCAACAGGAAGGGGTAGAGAGAGATCAGCTCCCGGACATCCAGCTGGCTGCTTCTGCAATTACAGTGTCAAACTAAATGAAGCAAAAAGAGAGAGAGAGTACACATAGGCACACTAACAACACTGGAGGGCAGTGCCTGTAGGCACATGTTAATGGGTGTGAATGTGTCCAAGCAATCACCCTCATTTGCTAGTATCAATGAAACACTACCAAACATGGTTCCGAAAGAAGCAGAGGAAACAAAGGTGAAGAACATACACAGATGACTGATTAGTTCAACATCAAGACACCTGCACTGTGAGGAAAACCCACTGAGCCCTGGGATTCCTCAGGCAAGACAGAACTATGCCAAGAACAATGTGGCATCAATCTGAGCCAGGATAAACAGCATCTTCCTGATGCTAAATTCCAAATAGATTGTTCAGTGGTGCTTGAATAAGGGACTTTATCCTACCTAGGGCCATGCTATTACTAACATCTAGTAGGTAGAATCTAGGGATAAACGCCCTACAATGTGCCAGACAGGCCTGCCCCAACACGCTCACAATAAAGAACCATCAGGCCTAAGAGCATCAAGGTCAAGACTCCGAGGGCTACAGGAGGGTTCCTGATACAGGAAACTTCTGCTCACTGCTTAAAATCCAGGATGAACCTGTGGAACAAGATCCCTCTTCTGGCAAGCATGAGTCCATGCAGTGCTTACTAGCCAGGACAGTCCTCACACTAGATGGGAGAGGTTACTTCCAAGCTTGTATGGCTCTTCAGTAGCACAGGCCCTCTGATACCCTTGTGGTCCTCATTACTTAGGCCAAGTTTGCTAAACAGTATGAAGGCAGACTGAGGACCTCCAGAAGACACGCAGCTTCGGTCCCATACATGAACAACACGAGGGTTTTCTCACAGGTGTCAACCATGATGAGCTAGGAGTATGGCCTCTGGCACAGCTATGGGATGAAGTCTACGTTCAGGGCCCAGAACAGAAACAAGAAGGTCAAAGTCAACCACTGCTGTCTGAGAAGCTTCTTACCCAGGCAGACGTCAGTTCTCAGTGACACTGTGACAAGGTGAGCAGCTACCAGCGTAATGCTGTGCTGCTGAGAGACTAATATGGAGGCATGAGAACCTCGTCCTAATGACAGACAGGCCCAGCTTCAACTCTCACCAAGATGGGGGACTTTCCCAGGCATGTGCTCATGGACATCCGCCTGGTATCTTAGACTGACCACAGTATGTACTAGCAGCACCTATGATGTGAAAGTCAAGGGCAATGACACTGTCAGGACAAAACAAGATTTGCTGAGGTGCGAATGAGCAAGGGGTCTACTTAAACTGAAATGTCAGTCTTTATAGGACCAGATGGTGGCAGCACCTGGACTAGCATAGTAAAAAGTACTACTGGGAGTCACTCCTCAAGAAATGGAGGAGTGACTTCTCTCAGAGACTTGTTCCCTATAGCCCATTTTTCTGACAGAGGAAGACATCAAATCTGCTGTGTATTTCAGCACATTCTTGAGACACAAGCAATCATCCTCAAGGAAGGGCAGAGGAAGCCTACCAGCATCCTGCTAAGTCCCCTGGAATGTACAGGGTCTATACAGAGCTTTCTATATGTGTTGTTTGCTAGAAAGTTCTAGACCACAGAATGTTCTAGTGAAGCACTGCTCTTTAAAGTACTTGAAGACAATGCTCCTAGCAGGTGCAAGTTCATTTCCCCAGAGGATGCTGAGCAAGTCTGTGAGTAACCATGGTCACAGGAACACACTGGTGAGAGCAAAGGACAGATACAAGGGCAAGTGTGATGTCAAAGGTATGTTTCCTACATAGATGGATAAGGAAAACCAAGAGCAAGAGAGAATGTAAATAGGCAAGAGAAAAGGAAGAGAGAGAAAGAGAGAAAGAGAGAGAGAGAGAGAGAGAGAGAGAGAGAGAGAGAGAGAGAGAGAGAGCGAGCGACCTCTCAGGGCCCACAGGAGAATCAGTCAGAATGGCGGGCGGCCGTCTTCCTTAAGACAGACTCAATTCCTGAGTGTGCCAACCAGGCATATACCATCTTGAAAGTCTATATATGATTCAAAGTTTTTATAGGTCTTCCCCAAAGCCCTTGCTTTCTCTAAACTCAGCTTCCAGTGAAATCTCTGGAAAGGAGGTAGCAAGAATAAATATTCCTCAGAATCCACACATAACCATCCCACTTCAGAACACTGCTGTCCTGACAATCCCACTCAGGAACACTACTATCTTGGTATGGCAGCCCTGCTACCGTCAAGGACTCTCCTCAGGAGCTGGGACAGTGGGTAAACTAAGACTGGTAGTGGAGACCAGGGACCACCTTGAAAGGTGTGAACTACCCCAGCAGCCTTATCACTCCTACCCAGGTCTCCATCTAGCCGTGCCATAATTCTCCCTTGAAACTGCAAGGGTGGCGGAGGGGGACATTGAGTGACAGTCCTGCTACCAACACTTCAAATTACCTGAAGAGCTCTTTGGCTTCCAGGAACTGGAGTTGTGCAAACTGTATAAAGCCTGCCTGCTGCAGAATCCTTCTGTACATTACCTACAAGGAAATAAGATCAATCATCTCCTGAAGACACCTTAAACTATCAACAGATGTCATCCACATCTTGGTTTACCACACTCCACAGAGATAAGACATTAGTTTAAAAAAAACAACTTAAATCTATGCATGTAGTTATCCCTCTGTAGTGGAAAGGCACGAGTTTCAGGGCCCCACAGATATCAATATAAACCCAAGTCCTTTATATAAAATAGCATTGTATCCCTTAGGATCTATGCACATCCTCCTACTAGATTACATGTAATACTTAGTAATACGTAAAACTAACATAAACAGTTCTATGTAGTTTATGAAATAATGTCCAAGAAAGCAGACTATATACCTTCAGCACAGATGCAATCTTTCTTCTTGTGGTATTTGAGATAGAGCCCAGAACCTCATGCATGTAGGAAAGGAAAGTGCTCTACTGAGCAGAGGAGTTAAACACAGACAGATAGACAGACAGACACACACACACACACACACACACACACACACACACACACACACACACCTTCATAGGTCTGATTCCATGAACCCATAATGTATAGCTTCACCCCTGTGCTCAATCCACCAGGCTTCTGTGACTGCTTCATCCTCTCTTGTTTAGGTAGAGATCAAAGGCCTCAGGGGCTCTGGCTTGTTCTTCTACTCCTCTGAAATTGACTTTGGAGGGGTATTTCTCATATCATCCTTCACACATAGGCTAGTCAAACATAAGTATTACATAGATACATGGGTCTCTTAGCCAAAGCTGAGGTAGTGTTGTATGCCTTATCTCCTGGAGACACTTGGCTCACATTAATAACAGACTGTCTAAAGTTCTTGCAGTAAATTGTCACCTTTTCTGCACATGGATCACTGCAATCCAACTTGTCTGGAGGATTTTTCCATTCTTGTAACACCCAACAATAATAACACATACACACAGAGCACTAGCTGCTCTTCCAGAGGTCCTGGTTTCAATCCCCAAGACCAACATGGCAGCTCATGACTGTCTGTAACTCTAGTTCCAGGGGATCTGACACTCTCACACAGACATACATGCAGGCAGAAAACCAATGTACATAAAATAAAAGGAAATAAATAAATCTTTGGGGGGGGGGGAAGGCTAGGTGGTGGTGGTGGCACATGCCTTTAATCTCAGAGAGGCAGCCAAATCTCCTGGTTCAAAATCACACTGGTCTACATAGCGAGTTCCAGGACAGCTAGGGCTACACAGAGAAAACCTGTCTCAAAAAAAGGACATCACACACTTCAGGAAAGCCCATCCTTTTCTTCCTTTGGTCACTGCCTATTTCTGAACTCTGTTACGGTTTGTCTGAAATGGTTTCTGGACACATCTTGTTGCTTGTTTTCACATATGCCAACATCATCATCCTGGCACTCTGTCTCCCATCTGAAGATGGTTTTGACTGCTTTTCAGTGGTGTGTGTGTGCGTGTGTGCATGTGTGCATGTGCGTGTGAATTCATTTGGATTGCTGGGCATCAAACAGAAGTCCTTGTGCATGCTGGGCAAGTGTTCTGCTACTGAGCTATGCCCCAGTTCACCATGGTTTTAAGCAGCGCTCCAAGCATAGCAGCAGTTCCTTTAGGGGAGTTGATTTCAGCACACTGCTTAAACTGCCTCTCTCCCTTCTCTTTATCTGCCTTTATCTTTCTCTGAAAACCGCCATCGGACCCAACGGCTGGACTCACTATACCACCTTGTAATAATAAGGAGAAATTGAGTCCTTCTGCCCACTATGCAGTTCTATTTCTGGAAGTAGAAATAATATGAGCCATGCTTGTAGCAGAAGGATTAAAAGGACCCATCAAGCATGAGAGAATTCTTAGGCATATCCAGGCTTGCTACAGAGAAATCAGTGACAGGAGCATCTTCATGAGTCCATTCATGACTCGAATGCCACTCTTGTGTCACTGTGTCTCCCCACACTCCTCTACCCCATTCCCAGAGGAAAACAGACCCACCACCAACTTCACAAGTCTCTATGAGTCTACAAACTTACCCCCAAATTCCTGTTAACAGAACTTGGAGGTGTAGTGTGTGGGATGCAGTTAGGGTTGGATGAGGTCATGAAGGCAGGACCCCTAGGATGGTACTGATGGCCTTCTTGACAGAAGCTGAGAGCAGAGTCAGCAGATTTACTCTCACTGTATGTATGTGCTGACTTGGGGTTGACAGGTATGAACTAAACACGGGCTTCACAGGGGCAATATGAGCTGTAGAAGATGTGTCTAGAAAAGAGGGTGAGGCCAGTCAATGAAGCACTTCACCTGGGCAATGATGCATCTTTTGAAATCTTGGCATGTGCATGGGACTGCACACACACACACACACACACACACACACACACACACACACACACGGCTGTTTGCATAGCTCAAGGAAAATAATCCCCACATAACAAGAGAGTTGAATCTGCAGCATTACAGGGAGAAGGCAGGGATCAGATGCAAAGGAACAGAACCCCCCAGGAGGGGCTGGAGGCTGGACAGCAAGAGAATGCTTGTCACCTCATCAGGGACTGGCTATACTCTCTGCTCTTGTCAAAAAGAGCAGAAGTGGGGAAAAGCAAATGAAGAAAATGCTGAATAACTTGAGTGCAGTGCATGTGGTGCTTGTACGACAGGGTAGCCCTTCAGCAGCAACTGACACAATGCCATGGCTGCCCATGCCCAGGCAGTTCCTCTTCACTCTGCCACAGCCCCCTCTTTCTGCACTGGTTGGACAAGGGAGGTAAGCACCAGCAGTCAGCTTTGTGCCTTTGAGTGTGCTGCCCCCTGCTGAATGCTGATAGGTCAGTGCCACTTCAGCAAGTTAGGAGCAGGGTATAAAAGAACTGTTAACACAGAGACCTTTCCTTCCAAATCTCCAAGCCATGGAGGACACATGTGCTTTTCATCACTGGCAGAAGCGACTAACTACTCTTTGCTCTATGAGGCAACTTGCATCCAAACACATTTTTTCTGCCATAGCAATCAATCACGGGTAAATCTGATTGATTCAGATGATAATAGAAATGGCTACACACCACCAGTTTTAGTTGTTGGTTGCTGCTCTTTTTGCAGCACTAGGGTCTGGACCTAAAACCTCACCCAAGCTAGGCAAGGGGATGTCACCTTTTTACTTTGAGACAGGGTTACCCAAAATCAGTTGGCACTGAACTCACTCTGTACGTCAAGTAGGCCTTGACCTTGAGGTCCCCTTACCTCAAGGCTTCCAAGTAACTAGCTTTACAGGTCTAGGCCCCCAGGTTCAAAAGCACTCACAGACATGTAGAGTGCCCTTAATGACACAGCTGATCAAGTAGGAATTTTAGAAATATAATTGATATTGACTGTGCTTATCATTTAAATAATATTTAAAATTAACATCTGTCCAGCGTGCTTTGTGTTTTCTCATGGCCAGATACAGTGACCTGTGCCTGTGGTTCCTGTACTTGGAAGACTGAAGTTCTGTGAGGGAATGAAGTGCCTGGGCTCCTGCAATGACAGGTACTTTATCTGCATTTCGGGCAGAGCACTGCCTATAGATGATTCAAAAAAAAAAAAAGAAAGAAAAAAAGAAAAGAAAAAAAAGGAATTTTTTGAGGGGGAGGATGCAGCCCTTTGACACTGTAACATAGTAACATGTTATCTACAAATGTACTGGATTTATACAAATTGGATTTATAAGTATTCATTTATATTTATACAAATGTATAAATGTTCATTTATAGCTATCCTGGATGCAAGTGGCCCCTGCTCCCTGCTGTCTACGGAGAGGACATGCATGCAGATTAATTCAACCCCACCTCAACAAATACAAGGTCTAAAATCAGAGACCAGTTGGCCTGACCTAACTTTGATGGCTTGCTTATAAGAACCATGTTCATAGCTGTTCTAGGTGATGACTGATGATTTCAAATACAGCCTAGTGTACCAAAGGAAGAACTAACAAGCTGACCTTCCACAGTCAGCCATGCAGTCTTAGTTGAGCTGTTTGGTTGCCTCTGTAATTTGCTTCCTAATCTACAGAACACAAGATGTGTTGAGAAACATTACAGGATGGGCACAAAAGCCCTGCACAGGGTCTTCTGTAGAGTGAGCCCAGTGTGTGGTTAAATCCGAATGCTTATGCTTACAGTCATGCTTTCTTGTGACCAGTAATTACCAACCTGAAATTTCTCTTTTGGAATGTTCCTCCGGGCCCCTTTTGCCAAGACCAAAGCCTCCTCCACTCTCCGGTTTGCTAACAGATCCTGTATTTGTTTTTCCAGAGGTAATGGAACCAAGATGTAAACTCCTTTACTTGTGGCAACAATCACTCTTCCTGAGGGGAAGAAAAGAAAACCATTAAAGTTGTTGGAAGAGAAAAAGCATTGCCTCCCTCGGTACATGACTGCTTTCCTCATGCTGGGCCCTTATCTGATCTGCTAATCACTCCCACCAGCTTGTCCAATACCATTCCAAACAATATTATGGTATGATGCCTCCCTTTTCTTCCGCCCACACTGACAGCTGTTGGGAAGGGTAAACTTGAATGTCACATTGCGAAAGGATAAAATGTGCTCTTTACCCCTTTTCTATGTGGAAATGCCCACTGACTTAGAAACCCGTGAGGAAACACATGATGCAGGGTCCAAGGAAGCTACAGAGCTCCATCATGGGACATCATCAAAACCTCACTGAAAATCGTTTCCTTCTAAAGTTGGTTTGCATACACTAAGCTTTTAATGCAATGTTTTGAACTCTGAGATAGTATTTCACGTTTCCCCTCCATCTATATAGCACCTAGGCTGTTCACTTACTGGTTTCCCTACCATCCTGCCAGCTGTCTGTGTCCACCATTGTAAACCTTGTACCCAAGACTTTACAGCAGCAGTTCTCAACCTGTAGGTCGACCCCCTTGGAGGTTGAACAACCCTTTCATGGGGTCACCTAAGACCATCAGAAGATAGATACTTACATCACAATTTATAACAGTAGCAAAAATACAGTTATGAAATAGCAACAAACATAATTTTATGGTTGGGTGGTGTCACCACAACGTGAGGAACTATATTATAGGGTCACTGTATTAGGGAGGTTGCGAACCACTGCTCTACAGAAGTCTGTCTGTGAAAGAGTGAGGACTGCAGTCTACACTAGCTCCTTCCACTGAGCTTTCGAATTAAACTCTGATCCTTCTCTTAACTCAGCAGTCCCTCTTCACGGGAAGTAGTAACTTATTTCTTCTGTCTCCTGCATCCCAATTAAAGTGCTTTCCCTTGTTTTCTGTCAGTGTCTGGCCTCTGCTTGAAGCTACACTTCCAAGGAACCTCTGCTCCCATGTAAGGTAGGCTATATTGGTCTCCTCCATGACTGTAATCCCCGTGCTAGTGTGAACCACTCAGTATTCAAAGTCCTGTAAGCTGAGCATGCAGTTGGCCCCCTAGGTCTACAGATTACATGTCTGAAGCTTCTGAATTTGTAGGTTCAATCCAACAGGAATCAAAAATATCTGGGAAAGAGATGATTGCATCTGTAGTTGCACATGAAGTTTTTTCTGTCATAGTTCTCCAAACAATAAATGAAGTAACAACTACTTAAATAGTTTGTGCGTGGCTTTAAGTAATCTAGAGATGATTTAAAACCAGCAAGAACATGTGTGTAGTAGGTTCTAGGCTAATGCTAAGCCAAGTCATAAAAGGGACCAAAATATCCATATATTTCACTATTCAAGAAGGATAATGCAACCTGTCCTTGTGTGTACCAAGGGATGACTGTAATTCACGTGCCAGCGCTTAACTGGATCTGACCCACATCATTGTGGGTGTTACATTTCTTACTAAGGTTATATCTATCTCTAGCATCTCAGATACCAGGAAGGCACTGCTCAGAGAACAAAGGGATCACTAAGTGGCAAGTACAAGGTATTATTTAGATTTATAAAATACTCAAAGCCACTCTTTGGACAAGTTGGGGACATGAGTATAGGCCAGTACGGTGGTAAGAAAATGGCCCCCATAGGCTGATAGAGAGTGACACTATTAAGAGGTGTGGCCTTGTCTGAGGAAGTGTGTCACTGAGGGATGGGCTCTGAGGTTTCTGAAGCTCAAGCCAATGTCTCAGTATCTCTTTCTGCTGCCTTCTGATTGAGATGTAGAACTCTCAGCTCCTCTTCCAGCACCATGTCTGCCTGCACACCGCCATGCTTCCCGCCATGATGATAATCTGAAACTATAACCCAGTCTCAATTAAATGTTTTTCTTTATAAAAGCTGCCATGGTCATGGTGTTTCTTTACAGCAATCGAAAGCCTAACTAAGGCAGTGGGCTAGCAGATGGTGCTAAAGAATGACTATTAACATTCTCAACTATGAATGTTCTTAGGAGATTTGTGTTGATGAAGGTCAGAATTCAATGATACAATACCCACCATTTACTTACAAACAATGCTGCAAACACACCCAAGCTTCCGATCTGGGTGAAGGGAATGCAAATGTTCAGAGTGGAATGGAGAGGAAGTGACATTTGTGCGCATTACACTTAGGCCTCTTGCCAACTGTGCCTAACCACACTGCAGCCTGGATGCACTCACCTTCCACACATACCAACGACCTGCCTGTGGGGTCTCTTGTTCAGACACACCCTTTTCTCTGCTAGAAGACTCTGCATACACTTGCTTGGCTGACTCCTATCCATCCTTAAATGGCATCCCCAGGAAGCCCTCCCTGATATGTCCAGCCAAGTTCTAAACCACTGCAGTTCTTTACTGAAATGCCTATTACACCCTTAACCTTGCTGTCCCTGAAGCATAGAAACTGCACTACAGTGATTCCTTTTTCCTTTTCAAAGATCTATTTCTTTTTATTTTTGTGTGTGTTTTTGTGTGCTCGCACATGCATTTGTGCGTGTGTGGACTGCATATACACAGGTTCCCATATTCAGCTGTGAGTAGCCTAGTACTGGGAATTAAACCTGGGTCCTGTGCAAGAGCAACAAGAGCACTTAACCACTAAGCCATTTCTCCAGCTCTGTTTAATGCTATCTTCTCTAAGCATAAGGCCCAGCTCCTAATGTGTCCCCAATAACATTTACTGTAGAGAGATCACAGAAGGTTTGGAATGGAAATGTTAAGATTTCTATTTCAACAGGTACCTTCAAAGTCCTGCAGGATGTGACCCTCCTTAAATGGTAGGGTCTGTTTCTGCTGCTGATCCAGCATGCTGTGAACTGTGATGAATTCGTCATCGAGCGCTATGACATAGGGAAAGCAAACAGCTGCCCCAATCACATTTTCTGACCAGTGCACAGGGGCACGCTGGGAAATCCCGGCCACGGTGGCAAACATGCCTAAAAAATAAAAAGGAGGTGTCTTCAAATAACTATGAGGTATTCTTTGCCATAGCAATGACTGAGTGAAAAGTAACTCTTCTTCAGTTCTCCTACAGGCTTGGATTTTTCAAACAATAACAGAATATATTCACGTGCAAACAATCACGTATGACTTTATCACTGTGAAGAGAACTACCTTATTCAGAGTGCATATCATATCTGCTTCTAATTACAAATGATATTTTAAAATGTTTCCATTGAACTTACATGCCCATTTATAAATGACTTGGGAAGCCTGGCACGCTTTCTTCCATACCCACTCCTCCACCTAGCCTGCCTCTGGGCTTCAGCTCTTTTTCACACGTTTGGTCAGCATAGTTACTGAGCACCTGCCATGTGTCAGACCCTCTACAATGAGAAGCTGTCTATCTATGTTTAGAGTTGAGGTCTGAGCACCGATTATTGGGTTTACCCCTTTATCCTTGAGAATGTGTATGAGCTATAAGAATACATATGCTGTAACACAGAAAAGTTGCTTTCTTGATTCAAGACAGACTGCTGTGAAGCCTTTGTCCATAATAAGCCTGTGACAGATATGTCCACTGTACATAAGACACTGATATTAGGGAACACTGGATGAATATTTTGACACAGAGGTGTCAGTCCATTTTAACTTTAACTTTTAAAAGCATCATATTGTTGTTTCCAAATGATCAGACATCATTGAAGCAATCAATGGCTTCTGTTACAACCTGGGGTGGGAGGGGAGGTGAGTATAAGCTGAGGGGCCAAGAGCTCCATTGCTGTGGGCCTCTGCTGGGGTAGCACACCCTAGCAGGAGCATGAAGCCGAATGACGTCACTTGCTTCATGAATCAGGATGCCAAGTGAAATGCGGAGGGAGGAACCTGACCTTTGTCAAGACCCACCCTAAGGACTTCTCTCCAGATTCCACCTGCCTAGAGCAGCAGTTCTCAACCTGTAGATTGCAACCCCTTTTTAGGGTGCTGAATGACCATTAGGGTGTGCCAAGGACGACTGGAAACAGATATTTACATTAGGACTCATAACAGTAACAAAATTACAGTTATACAGTAGCAACAAAATAATTGTATGGTTGGGAGTCACCAGAACATGAATTATATTAAGGGTCACAGCATTAGGAAGGTTGAGAATCACTATGCTAGGCTGAGATTCACCATTCTCCAGTGGCCACCCTAGAGACTAAGACTCTATCACAGGGACCTTTTTGGGGACAGACATCCTGATCATAACAGTAACACCAAGTGTACAAAACAGCATTAAAAAAAAAAAAAACCCACTGAGAAAGTGAAGCACAGGTCTGAATGAAGACCAAGTGGGGAGGTTAGTACTATCATTGGAAGTCAGCCAAAGAGGCCAAAAGGGAGAAGAAGACAGGAAAGGCAAGGCTGGTAATGTGATGCCACCTCCACCAAGTCATGAGATAAATACAAACAGGCAAGGGATGAGCATGGAGCTACCTCAAGGATTCTGCTGAATTCTGGGTCAAACAGCTATGCTTTGAGCAACAAGAGCCCGTGATAGACCACTCAACACTGTGAGTCAGAATCATGGCACTTACCTTCTCAAGAGAATCACATACTGCAGAGGCTCTGACATAAAGAGGGCAGAAACCAGGTATCACGAACCACAGCTTCTGCAGTTTCACTAGAATGAAGGGGGAGAGCCCTAACTCCCAAACGAGGTCAAGTCAAGCTAGAAAAGAACCCTAAGAAGAGAGATCCATGCTACACTGTTGCTTAAGTGTCCCAGCTAGCTCTCTTCTTCCAGGCAGGTGATGAAGTCTGTTGCTTTTATACAATTGAAGGAGCCTAAATGTTGTCAGCATGCAATCTAAGAGATTTGGAAAGGGCACACCAACTTTTAAGACCATTCTTTTTTGGCTATGTCCCTTCTATGTTCAAGCCTACTTGTGAGCTAAGTCCACAAAACATAGAGAACAACTGCATTATTTTTCTTGTCTGAGAAGCACCATCAAGGGGGATAGTCAAAGTATTATAAAAAATGTCTGGTAAGTTTGCCTTAAGAAAGGTCATGCATTATCTCTTATGACAAGCTACACTCAGGGAGAAAGGCAGAATCGAAAATAGAAATAGGTGTCATGCTGAAATGTGCACTTACAATCTTGATAGTAATTTGTTTGAACTCTTAATTTCTGGAGCCATGTAGTAATGCTACTTATAGAACCTATATCTACATATTGTGTACATAAAAAAACCTTATACATGTTCTGTCTATGTGCTTATAATTGTATTCACTACAAGGGGGTTATAGTGACTAGGTCAAGCCTAAGGACTTTTAAGGCAGTGAAGGCACTCTGTACGATACCACGGTTGTGGTTACAAACCATTTGGGCAAACCTGTCAAATGTTCATCACCAACAATGAGCCCTAATGTGAGTCTGAACTCTCTTTATTAGTGAGGTGTTAATCAGGTTCACTGACTATATCTGAAAAACCACTCTGGTAGGAAATGGTGACCCCAAAGTCACAACGGAATTTCAGTACACTCTGGTCATGCAGAACTACTACGACCTGGCCACTCATTTCCAATGCTGCCAGGCACTCATGAGTATAATCATGTGTCACATGTCATCTGGTCCACAGGAAAGGCATGTGAATATCATGTCCCTTAGTGACACTGTCATATTAACTGGCCAACAGATACTCTGATGATTGTACAATGACATAAGTAATGATGTATTTCTTAGGACCATGTCATTAAGTGACATATGTCACTGTGGAACCCATACCGTCCCACTGCAAGGTGTGTCCTAAAGACCCAACACAGCAGGCATGATGCAGGTGCCATAAGCAGCAAATCCCCAGCCCTCCTCACCCAAGCCTCCTGGGCCAGCCAGCAGGAACTCCTGTCTGCCTATCCTCTTGACGATGGGTGGCTTCTCCTCACTGCAGTAGGGAAACAGGTCCTGGGAAAGGCCTGTGCTGTAGTTCAGGATGATGTATTGTGTGGTCAAGGCCAGGCACAAGAAGTAGCCATCCACAGCCACAGCAAGAGGCTGCTCTGGGGTGGACACTTCCTTGACAATCTGTACTCGGTCCTCATACACCAGAAACATTTGGACAGTCCTGCGCTTCACGGAAATGATGCACACCTCCACACAGAAAGGGTCCCCATTCACAGGGTTCTCATTCACTGCAAACGTTGTAGCCCCTTTGATGCGGGCTCCTGAGGGGACTGGCTCCAGGTTCAGCATGTTAACCAGGGTTATAGAGTTGTCACAGAGCACCAGCAGCCTATTGAGAGCTGAGGCCGCACACAGCTCGTTCACAGGTTTCTTGAAGCCCAGGTGTCTGTGTAGCTGTTTTGTGGCAATGAATGTAGCTGTCCCTGTAGGCATGGCCTTCTCCTCCAGCAGGAAGTGGTAAATGAAGCAGTCGCTGGTGCCGACATAGAGATTCCTGCCACAGCACTCCACACACTCGATGCTGATGTGGTCTCTGTCCCCCATCAGCAGCTCCCGTTCCACTGCCGAGACCAAGGTGAAGGCCTTGATGTTCATCATGTCTACCGGGTGATCTGTGGGAAGACACGTAGAGTTTCAATTGTACAGGAAGAGGGAAGAAACAGAAACAAGAAGCTGTGAGGAAGACGCACTGATTCCCCATCCATTACTTCAACTGAAGAATCGGACACCATTAGAAACAGAAAGAATAGAATTCTCATGGCCAGCTTCACTGGGCAGCTGGGGACCCTGGGAAGAGCACAAATGTGTGCTTAGGATGACTTGACCTTCCATTCATTCCCAAGAGTTGAAAGTTCCACAGAATTTTCTCCATTGTTCCTGGGAGACAGAATATGAAAACACACACACACCACACACACACTCATCCACAGACAATGTGAAGAGTACACTTCTGAAAGAGGCAGTAGGAGAGTCATCAAGCTTCTTTAGTGTCTATAGCTGCTTGTATGTGTTCAAGAGAGCATCTCTGTGCTCGTCTCCGTGAGGCATGCTCCTCTCCGTGAGGCATGCTCCTCTCCGTGA
>NW_021620443.1:550649-565787 GCF_004785775.1 Grammomys surdaster | reverse complement strand
GCATGCTCCTCTCCGTGAGGCATGCTCCTCTCCGTGAGGCATGCTCCAGTGCCATATTTGTCTCTAGGAGTAAACACATTCTCATTGAGTAGCAAAGATCTGCCTCAATCCCCAGTCTTCCAGGTGGTGAGAAGAATTGCTCAGTAAGTTTATGAGTGAGTCACTGGTATGACAGTCACTGGATAGCCCCACTGGAAGAAAAGCACCCTGGGCTTCCTAAGGTCTCCTCTGATAAGGACTTTGGTTTTACATTCCAAAGATGCAGAAGCTGCAGAACCACTAAACAGCCTCTCTTGGCTTCTCTGTGTAGAAAAGCAGCTTCCAAGCACAACTTCTAACTCCTGTGAGGGGCAGGGGGTCAGCAGGTTTAGAGGGAACATGAAGGCTGATAGAAGTGATAGACCATACTCAGGCACCACAAGAAAGCTACCCAGAGATGGAAAAGGATCACTTTATGAGAAACTAATCCCAGTTCTTTGATACATTCCTATGAAGGTTGGAAAACATCAGAATTAGTTACTTCGGGGAAAGTAAGGAGTCCCAAAATGTCTCTGATGCCTTTCCACTCAAAGATTCCATGTCACAGTTTTGTGCACACCTCCGCTACTGAGTCAATGGCAAGTATTTTGCATCAGACTATGACTCCCTTCCCTGAGCCTAAAAGCCCAAGAGGGAGGACTGTCTGTGGGAATACCTACCATTTCATTTCTATCACGAAAACTGAAATTGGAATGTCTCCCTGGGTCATGAGTTCATATTTCATCTTTCTTGTGTTGGTAATGGAAGGTAAGATGGCTTTGAGATTAAGGCTTGAGTGTGAGGACCCTAGGTATGGGCTTAGTGCCCTTCACAAAGAGGGCCAAGAGCTGTGTGTCCCTTGTGATGATGTATCACAAGGAGCCTCTAGGAAGACAGACCCTGACCAGAAACTGTGATCAATACAGCTCCATTGTTTACGTATCCCCAGGACATAGCACTATGTTGTAGAAAGACAAAAACACGTAGTTTTTCCAGTCTGGGTCTGCATATCTGCAAAATGAATGTAGAAGCCCTTACTTCATAAGGCTGAGGCAGAGTAACTCTGCTCAGGTACGGTGTTTACTACCTGGCACATAGCACCCTGAAGCTCTTCATTTCACCATGAAGACTAACTCCTTCTCTTTATGATGGGCTCTGCTGCTCCCAGCCCCTCAATCTGCTTTATTTCCTAACCTGGGCTCCAAGAAAGGAAATGCTACCATGCTCTGTTCTCAGATATGGCTATCTCACCGACCTCCGTTGAAGGACAGAGGGAAACAAGAATTTCTGGTGTGCACCTGCAATAATACGTTCAGGAGGGCAGAGGTGGACTACCACAAGTCCAATGCCAGCCAGGGCTACACAGTAGGACCCTGTCTCATAAAATAAAACATAAGAGCAAGGGAGAGGAGAGGAGGGGGAAAAGGTGAGGCTACTTACTTTTGCCCTCCATCACCCCTTTCCCCATGCAAGCCAGCAATCCCAGCATCCAGGGAAGCTAAGGAGGGAAGATCACTCACCAAGGCTGCCTACCGGTCTCTAAGTCACAGGACTTCTCAGAGCCCCAGGGACAGCTAGAACCCATACTGACCTCTGCAAGTAATTTCTGGGACACACAACTTTCTCTCTTCTTTAAAACAACACCATCTATTTGTCAAGACCAAATAGAATCACTAGAACCCACCTAGACAACTTTCCCATTTAAATGCTAATGAGTCAACCACAGATACTGAAATGTAGGCTTGGAGACATCTAAGCCTGTAAAAAATACAAAATACACTTCCTTCATTGCTTGATCAATCAGGGCTGTCTTTTAAAATGGCAGGACAAAGTGATTCTGCCATTTAAAATATGAATTGTATCTCATGCTTTTTGGAAAGAACGGAGAAACAAACTTTGGACACCTACAATCACAATCCTCTTATTTAACATCATAAAGCAGGTTGTATATAATTCTAGTCTCCGTCTTCCCTCAGCATAGAGATAAACTATATACATCTGCCTTGAAGAATATACTACAAAGTCAACTACCTCCTGCTTAGGAAGGGGGCAGGGAAGAGAGGAGGGAGATGGAACTGTACAGCAAGCACATGCCTTATTTAAAAAAAAAAACTTAATTCTATGGCACTTAAAAACAAATGCAGTACTGTCCCATGACCTGCCAGCTCAATTCTTGCTGATGACAAGTTTTCTAGTAGATATCTCTAAATTAAAAAAAAAAAAATCAGAGGGCTGCCTCAGTGGTTAAGAGCATTCACTGGCTGCTCTTACAGAGGAACCAGGTTCAGTTCTCAGCATCCTCATGGCAGCTCACAACCATCTACAGCTCCAGATTCAGGGAATCTGATGCCTTCTGATCTTTCTGAGCAACAGGCACATGGTAACAGACATACAACAGCCAATACACTCATATACAAAATAATATTAATAAGGTGGTTTAAAAAAAATTAAAAGCCTGCTCTTTTCTCTCCATGTTGCTGGTTGAGACAGAGTCTCTCATAGCACAGGTTAGTCTTGAACCCCAAACCTTCTCCTTCACTCCCAAGTGCTGCGATTATTAGGCATGTGTCACGGCAGCTGCTAAGAGCCTTCTCTTAGACAAGTTAGATGGTGGCAAGTGAAAGATGACCGTGCAACTTAAAAATGGTTTATTCGTATAAGCAGTAGCAGTATTCTTCCCATGATCTAGTTCAAAGGATATATTTGTGTAGCTGAAATAAGAATTACAGAAAGGTAAACATTAGGCCACACATCTGTGTTATCGTTAAGTCCAACTTGCAGCAAGTTCCTCTTGGTGTGTAAACAAACTAAAAAGTTCTAAGACTGGTGACTTGCTTCCCAAGGGCCTCACAACTTCATAAAGGAAATAAGACTAAAAAAATACATAGGGACTAAAGAAATATTGCCTAAAGGCCAAAATAAAGATCTTTGTATTTTGCTTTTTACATCACCTTTTTAAAACTAGTTTTTTGAGAATTTCATACAATGTGTTCTCTACCCACTGAATTAACTTTGAGTCCTTATTTATTTATTTTACCCATCAAGTCCAATTTGTGTTGCCCATATATTCTTGGATGTGTGTGGCCTGTGGCCTACTTACCACTGTAAAATCTTTTCTACACAGACACACACACACAGACACAGACACTGGAGCTACCTTATAAGGAGGCAACAATGCTGCGACTAGACACCAACAGGCCAACACACACATTTATATATAAATATATCAAATATATACATATATAAATATATATATATATATTTGAGTCACAGAACATGAATATATCTAGCTGGTATTGACCTGGAAGTTTCATTCATATTGGCTGGCTTTCATGTGCTGGAAGGGACTGATGCAATGTAACAATCTTTTTTTTTTTTAAAGATTTATTTATTTTATGTATGTGAGTACACTGTAGCTGTCTTCAGACACACCAGAAGAGAGCACCAGATCACATTACAAATGGTAGTGAGCCACCATGTGGTTTCTGGGAATTGAACTCAGGACTTCAGGAAGAACAGTGGTGCTCTTAACCACTGAGCCATCACTCCAGCCCCCACAATGTAACAATCTTAACCATTATTCTCTACCAACTTGAGATTATACACCTTGTCTTTGAAAAACATTGCCACTAATGATTAAATGTGTCTTTGAAAATGTCCATGTAGGACTAGAGGGATGACTCACCAGGTCAAGTTGCTTGTTGTCAAGCTGGTGGACCTGAGTTGGATCCCCCGTCCTGACATGGTGGAAGAAGAAAACCAGCTCCCACAAGCTGTCCTCTGATCGCTACATGCACACTGTTAATTACGTGTGTGTGTGTGTGTATGTGTACATGTAAGTGCAGGTACTTAGAGACCAAGGGGCATAGGAGCCACATAATAATCTTATGTTATTCCTGTAACATAAGATCTTCTAGATGCCTGTCTTCTAAACACTGGGATTAAAGGTGTGGTCCACCAAGCCTGGATTTAAGTTTTTCTTTACCTAGAACTTGCTCTGTTCTAGGCTGGCCTTGAATTCAGAGATCTGCTTTCTTTGCCTCCTAGTACAAAGGCTTGTCCTACCACGCCTAGACCTAAATTTAGCTGGGTAGGATCTTGCCCCAAGGTCACTAATCCCTTAATTCAATTTAATATCCTTGAACACAAGATTCAGCTCCATTTCACTTCTTGGTGCTCCTTTAAAATTTGAACCATATATTTTATATTTTTCCTTTCTCAAGTTTGCTACATTTGTTTAAAATGTTCTTAATGAGATTTAACCAGAGGACAAACTCTATGATGGGCATTTCTGAGACTAATACTCAAATGTCTACATGGCATGTCTACAGGGAGATTTACAAAGATTCTATTAAAATTTGTAAGAATTTAGAGGTATTTAATTTAAAAATTATATCAGAGTAGTCTGCATTTCTACACATAACAATTATAAACTTTAATCTTAAAATGTATTCAGTATATGAAAGAATCACCTAACTAGAATGTATAAGATCTCTAAATAAAACTCTAAAATCTTATTCCTATACATTAAAGACATAAATTATAAACTCAGCAGTTTTTTCTGCAGAAACTGACAAACTAGTTTAAATTTTAAATGGAAATCCAAGGACTCTGAATTGCTCAAAAAATCTTGAAACTGAAAAATGAAATAAGACCTAGACTAATAGATTTCAGAAACTGCTATCAAACTACAGTATGTAATTAAGACATAAGGCTAGCCAGGTACTATGGTGCCTGACTATATAGTCCTACTTATGTGGCAAGGTCAGGCAGGAAGATCATTTGTGTCTAGAAGCTAGAGGCTACAGGGGCAACATATCAGCTCAAAGAGGTAAAGGGTAGAAAGGAAGAGAGGGACAGAAAAGGGATATAAACAAGCAGGTCAAGATCAAACTGGGAGGAAAAACTGCAATTCATACACCTGACAATTCACATAAAAAGTTACAGAACTCCCATAAGCCAACAGAAAAAAAAACAAAACAAGAAACGCTTATTTTCCACATGAGTAAAAAATTCAGGAAGATACTTCACAAAACAAGGTACATCAATAACCAAAAAGAACACAAAAACAGTCACCCTTAGATACCAGAAAAACTTCCATTATACTGCATGAGCTGACTTCATACCTACTAGAATAGCTACCATAAAGAAGACTGACATCAAGCTGAACATGGTGACACATACCTCCAATTCCAGCACTCCAGAAGAGAGGGGCAGGCAGATCTCTGAGTTTAAGGCCAGCCTGGTATACATAGTAAGTTCCAGGTCAGCCAGGGCTGCATACTGAAACTCTATCTCAAAAACAAGGGAGGGGAGGGGAAAGATTGACTAGAGGGTTAAGAATATAGCTCAGTGATAGAACATTTGTTTATGAGGCTCTGGGCTAAGAATCTAATACTGTTTAAACAAAAGAAAAACAAAACAAGAAAGCAAAGGTGGACTCCAAGTGTCAATGGGGACACAGAATAAAGGGAAACCTCAGGCTTTGCTGGGAAGAGTTTAAGGTGATATAATCCCCTTGAAGATTCTATTCCATAATGTTTCTTTTTAACAAAGATAAACATGTAGTATCTGACTACCTCATACATTTTCTTTTCTTTAATTTTTATTAGTTTGTTTTGTTTAAAGGTCCTCAAATTCAATATGTAACTGAAGAGGACCCTAAAAGTCTGATAATGCTACCTCCACCTCCAAGTCCCGGGATTACAGGCAGGGGCCATTCTTAATGTTTCTATATGATTATGTAAGATACACATCATGGTCTTGTTCTTAATAGTCTGAAAACAGAAAGCAGATGAGTTTTAGAACCATCAGGTAACACATTTGAGCTGAGTACTTGCTGTCAGAGCTATCTTCCTAGCCTAGCCATTGGTGACACATTTGTAGACTAGATTAGGAATCCATGGATAAAAACAATACATGGGTGGATGTCAAAAGCACGGTGGGAGACAGCTCAGTAGGTAGAAACATTTACCACCAGGCCTCGGGTCCTCCGTGGTGAAGGAAATATACAACTCTGCAAGTTTTCTTCTGACCTCCACACACATGGTGCCCTGGCATGCATGTGCCCTCACACATATAAACACAAAAATGAAATAATAAAAAGCTTCATATTCTATAAACTTCCACTTACATAGATTTCAAAAGGAGACGGCACCGATTTATGTTGCTTTCACTCAAGAATACTTACTTTAGGAACATGGTGACTAAATGGTGAATGTCAAAAGTAACTCTCTGGGGTACAGGGAAAGTCTGTATCTTGTTTAAGGTGTCTGGTGTGAAAGTGTGGAAATTTGCTGTCTTAGATTCTTTCCTATTGCTGTGACCAAACACCATGACCAAGACAACTTATAGAAGAGTGATTTAAAACTTACAGTTTACAGAAACGTATCTAAAGCTTACAGTTTCAGAGTGTTAGAGTCCGTGACCATCGTGCTGAGGGGCAAAGCATGAGGTAGGAAGGGAAGGAAAGGTGGGGGGAGATGAAAGGAAGGTACTAACTGGGAATCGCATGGGCTTTTAAAATCCCAAAGTCCACTTCCAGGAATACACCCCCTAATCCTTCCCAAATAGTTCCTCCAACTAGAGACCAAACATTCAAATATTTCAATCTATGAAAGTCATTCTCATTCCAACTACCACACTTGTCAAAATTCATTAACCTGTATGGCATGTGTCCTTCATCAGGCAGGCATATCTATCTGTCCATATACCTAACATACATGGTGGAGAGGCAGAACTGGGAGTTAGAGATCAGCTTAACTTACATGAGGAGACTGCCTCTTGAAATAAGAGGCTCACATTTGTGACCAAAGGTATCTGGATGTAATGAAAAACTAGCAAAATGCCAGTATAGGCAAAGCATACACATAGGTTTTTCCACGAAAAGTTGAGATGCTATAATAATCATGAAGCTGCAGATTACCCCTGAAAGAAAGAGATTTTATGTCTCTGAAGTTAACAGAATACATGGTAACTGCATGTGAACTTAAAAACAAGGCACAGTGAAAACTGTAATGTTGGTGGAAGATTGCAAACTGCTAAACCTGTTCTAGCATTTTCTGTGAAGCCCTTGACGTGTCTGGGTAAGCTGATGGTTCTCCCCAGAGAATTCCTTTTATGTTCACAAAGAGGTGAGAAAGAAAGGAACATTGATCTTGTTTGAGGTAAGAGAAAACTGGAAACACCCCAGCTTTCCTCCACAAGACACAGTACAACAAGAAAATGATCTATAGGTACAAACAAGGTTGAAGCCATTTATAGGGAGTCTCATGGGAAAAAATAAATCCGGGGTGATGAGGTTGGGAATAGGGAGATGACAGATTTCTTAAGGTATCAAAATGTTTAGTTTCCTAAACTGAATGTTGCTTTCATTATTCACTATATCTTTACAGATTACAAGCATTTTTCCATATGTTATTAATCATTAATTTTAAAGCTTTTTATTAAGATATATTAATTATATATAATTGGTTTCATTAACACATTTTCTTTTTTAAAATTTTTCTATGTATGGGTATGTGTATCACACATATACATGTTCATGTGTGAGAGCAAGTGTGTTCATGCCAAGACACACATGTAGTGATGAGAGGACAACCTCAGATGCTGGTCTTTGACTTCCACCTTGAAGGTACCTCTTAAGCTAGCTAACCTATGAATACCTATGTATTAGTCAGGGTTCTCTAGAGTCACAGAACATATGGAATGTCTTTCTGTATTGAGAGGATTATTATGATGACTTACAGTCTGCAGTTCAACTCCCCAACAATGGCCAGTTGTGAATGGGAAGTCCAAGAAGCTAACAATTGCTCAGTCCCACAAGGCTATTTGTTTAGCTGGTCTTCTGTAGAAGTGGGTTCCAACAGATGTGCTGGCAAGTAAATGCAGGCAGGCGAATACGAGTGAATCTTCTTTCTTCCAATGCACTTATGTAAGTCTCCAGCAGAAGGTGTGGCCCAGATTATAGGTGTGTACCACCATGCCTGGATCTGGGACTTGTTCTGTCTCAGGCTGATCTTGAACTCAGATCTCCTTGCCTCAGTCTCCTGGGATTAAAGGCTTCTACTTCCTTGACTGGACCTAAGCTTTTCAGAGCCATTATGCCTCAAGATCTCCATGCCAAGATCCAGATCAGAAACATGTATCTTCCAGTCTCAAGATCTGGATCACAGGTGAGCCTTCCAATTCTGGATTGTAGTTCATTCCAGATATAGTCAAGTTGACAAACAGAATAGCCATTATACCATATATTCTCCTGTCTCTAATTCCCATCCTGTCATGGGTGTACTGGGATTATAGATGTACACTACCATGCCTGCTGGCTTTATGTGGATTCTTCAGATTTCAACTCAGATCCTTGTGTTTGTGTGGCAAGTACTTTGGCCCACTGAGCCATCTCCCCAGTTTTCATTGTGACATTCATACAAGAATATAATGTATTTTGATTGGTCAATAGAGATATGACTTTTGTAGGGGTAACCATTCACTTTATTAGATGTAAACATTAATTTTTATGATACATATTTATAAAATATTTACTTTCCCCAACAAGTTTAATCTTATGAATAATAATAATAATAATAATAAAAGAATCCATTCAGTAAACTTAGTAGAACTCACAGCTTGCATGGTTTTCATTTAAAATTTCATTTCATGGAAGCATCTAGTTATCACATATATAATTGACTGACTCACAATTTCTGTTCATCCAAATCCGGTACTTAGTTTGCATTAAATTCCCTTTTAAGGGCCATTTCTCAGATACTGAAAAGTAGCTTTGGGATTTTCTTATTCCACGGTGAGTTTTGTTTGTTTTGTTTGGTTTTGGCTTATGGAGTTATACTAGAAGTGAACAGAAATCAAATGACATTTGGACCAGAGTTCAGTCCGATGGAAAGGTGGGCAGCAATGTAGACCCTGTACTCAGAATGGTAGGTCATTCTGGTCTTTAAGGTACTTTATAAAGAAAGGGACAGACCAAACAATGCTTCTTCTTCAGGAAGCCTTTTAAAAGAGATAAAGGCAAGGGTGCCCTTGGAGAGATGGAGATAAAGAGGAGGGTAGAGGAAGGGAGAAGGGGGAGGGGAGAGAAGGGGGAAGGAGACAGAGACTGGGGTGATTCCTCTTCTAGAAGTAAAGGAACTGATCAGATGTACATGTCCATAGTCACAAAGTAGAAAACACAACTGTCAGTGACAAGGCTCCCTTTAATGTTCCTGGGGCTTCCATGATGGGTTTAAGATCGTTACTGAATTCCTTTGGGAGGTGATTTCTCTACACTTGAGGGTATTAACTTAGCATCCATCTAGATAATAGCTTGAAGTTAAAAGCTTTTCAAAGAGAGGGGTTTAAAGCTTGGCCGGTAGGATACCCCTCGGTCTCAGCTACTTAGAGACTGGAGCAGGATGACTACTTGAGACCACAAGTTCAAGACAAGCCTAGTCCACACACACACACACACACACACACACACACACACACACACACACACAGAGTGAGAGAGAGAGAGAGAGAGAGAGAGAGAGAAAGAGAGAGAGAGAGAGAGAGAGAAAGAGAGAGAAAGAAAAACTCCTGTGAGGAAAACTGGGACGTTTGCATATTTGAAATATTTTATCTGGATTAGAACAAAAATAGTTAACTTTTTTAATTAAAAAAATAATGTGTATAAATGTATGTCTATTTGTTTATGCTATGTGTGTGAGGTAGGTGCAGAGGCCAGTAGGGAGCATCGGATCCTTCCTCCGGTGCTGGAGTCACAGGCAGTTATGTGCCACTGTTGCTGAGTCCTCTGGAAGAACAGCAAGTGCTCTTAACCACTGATGCATTTCTACAGCCTGAAAGCTGATTCCTGATAGGGTCAGAACTAGAGTCTGAGCTCTGAGAGTAGCAGCCAGGGGGGATGTTTGGAGCATGAACACTGGGGCTGGCAAAGGGCAAAGCACTCTGGAAAGACTGAGTCCACAGAGCACAAGTGTTCTACATGAATGATGGCAGTGGGAATAGTATGTGGCAGACACTCCCAGTGTCAACTGACAATTTGAGTTCTGGCTGTGTCTTAGCCACCTCCTTGTGATCGAAGGTGAGTTGGTGTATCTACCTCTGTATAGAGTTGGACTCCACTGTAGGTTTCCCCAGCACTGTCATCTAGCTGCCTGAGGAGAATAGGGTAGTTCACATGGCTTGATCAACCACCATATGGAAATTTGGTATTTGGAATTTGGAATGCAGCCGCATGCCTTTAATCCCAGCACTTGGGAGGCAGAGGCAGGCGGATTTCTGAGTTTGAGGCCAGCCTGGTCTACAGAGTGAGTTCCAGGACAGCCAGGGCTACACAGAGAAACCCTGTCTCGAAAAACAAAAAAAAAAAACAAAAAAAAAAAAAAAAGGAATTTGGAATGCTGAGGCTCCAATCTAGGTACCTTAACTCCAAAGCACAGGCCCTACAAGAATGGGTGGTGTGTGTATATAACGTGCAGTGCAAACGCTGCTCCAGCCTGAAGGGTACCAGGCAATATATTCCCGAGAAGATCCTGGCTAAGCCCCCTGAGAGCCCCAAGCACTGGGTTGCTCATAATTATTTCTAATTCGCTTCATTCCTTTTTTTCTTGCTCCATGTCCTTCTCTGTGTAGAGAGTGTGAATGAGTGTGTGTGAGTGTGTGTGTGTGTGTGTGTGTGTGTAGGGGTGCTACTTGTTTGTTTAAGACTACTGCAGCCTCTAATTCAAGCTGATCTTCCTGTCTTGGCTTCTTGAGTACTGGGATTACAAATGTATAGTAGCATGCCTGGGTCCTCTGTTGTCTGAGACAAGATCTTGTCGTATAGCACAGGCTAGTCTCAAACACAGAATTCGTTTTATTTAGTCACTGAGTGCTGGGATTGCCCGAATCCACCGGCAAGCCCAGCTACCTTCCTTACAACAGCTCTGGGAAGAGAAGAGATGACAGAGAACTGTCCTATGACTTGTTTAATGGTACTCAGCTTCACGGGGGTGGAATCTGAATGGTACTCAGCTTCACAGGGTTGAGTTTGTTTCCAACTCTGTATTTCCCCAGCCCAACTGACTGAGGGGACAAGCTGGCTTCCCTTCCTCTGACCTAGTCTTTCTGACTACAGCAACAACTCTAAAGTGGAGGTCTGAATCCTTCAAGGTAACTGGCCCAGTTGGAATCGGTCCTGAAGTGATTCCTGAAATCAGCGGGGCTCTTAGTTCCCTGCTGGGGGTCCCAGCGATGAACTCTATGACTTCACCTGTCTTGTCGAGACTCAGATACATTCCCATCAAATCAGGATATATATTTACATGGCATAAATTGTTTTTGTTGAAAATCACCCCAGTTTAGTGATGCAATCCTGTGATTTGCCAGAAGCCAACCACATATATGTTAGTTTGTAATCAGGCAACACTTGATTAACACAAGTATGGAAGAGATAATAAAAAGCTGAGCACAAAAAATAAATAAATAAAATAAAATAGATAGTCATAGAATACTGGCCTGTTCCAGTGACCTGACAGAGATAGATGGAGGGAGAAGGCAGAGGGGGGGAAGACAGTAATATGTCTTGCTATTACCCTGACACAAATCTGTATCTAACTACTCCTAGCTTTGCTGATACAAATGATAAAAATATAAAAATATAAGTTGTCCTCTAATCCATGGGTTCCACATCTGAATCCATGGATATGGGGTTCTATTGAACTCCATATAGAAAGCATTTGGCACACATGATATAATGTGTATCACACTAAGTTGCTACATGTGTATGTACCAAACACGTTCATCTAGATGACTTAAAGCATATGACAGGCGCCATGGGTAGATGTTACATACAACTACTGCAGCAGCTTATATTCTATAAAACTTACGCCCCGCAGAGTAGGTATCCATGGAGAATCCTGGAACCCAAATCCATAGATACTAAGAATGACTGTGTACATATATTTGTATGTCACATATACACATATATGTACTATATGTTCAGCTACAGTGTATGCAGTTACCACACAAATGGTGTGTCCACATGTAGGACTAGTGTGGATCTCCGATATCACATACATCCTAAATGCCTTACATCAATGATTATAACTGAAGGGGCAAGGGGTGAGGGGTACTGGAAAGGAGTGGTAAGAGGGGTCCCTCAGCATTCACCACCAAACACTGTCCACGACATAGAACCTTCAAACACTAGCAAAGAATTACCACCTGCCTGAGATGCCAGCGTGTTATCTTAGTCACGTTACTTCTGTTGAATTTTTAATTTATTCTACAGCAGCTACCTGACTATGAAGAAAAGAACCTTGATCTCAACTCTTCATGAAGATTTCTAAGGGAATTTTAAGGCAAGAAGCACCCAGCCTTACGTGGGGTAGCCCCAAACTGAGTTGTTAGTTTTGCATCCATTTTATAGTCATATATTTTTCAAAATAGTAAAACAGGTTGGGTTTGCCACAGAGGAGATGAGTTGTAAGATCTGAGCCGAATTATTCTGCAAAACCCAAACACCTGGCTGCCACAAATGATGACTTTAATGTCTTTCTAACAAGGACTGGATCTTGACCAAGACAAGATAACTTAACTCATTCGGTGAAACTGCCCTAGTTTTCATAAAGAATCAAAATTTTAGCATTAACAATAACAGCTATTAATAATTGTTAAAAAACAGAAATGTTTTTTTTCCTTTTTTGGTTTTTTTGAGACAGGGTTTCTCTGCGTAGCCCTGGCTGTCCTGGAACTCACTCTGTAGACCAGGATAGCCTCGAACTCTCGAACTCAGAAATCCGCCTGCCTCTGCCTCCCAAGTGCTGGGATTAAAGGCGTGAGCCACCACCGCCCGGCAGCAGAAATGTTAATTGCAGGTCAGGTCTAGAAAATACATGTATTGTTTTCAAAACCTTTCATATGCACTTGTGCTGGCCCCTACTCACTTGGGCAAGATTAAGAAAAACAAAACAAGCAAACAAAAAACCCAGGGCCTCATGTAGCCCAGGTTCCCCTCTAACTTGCTATATAGCTAAAGAAGACCTTGAATTTCAGACCCCTTTGCTTCTCTCTCCAAGTGGAGGAATTATAGCTACTACACCCGGCTTTATGCATACTAGAGATAGACCTGAGAGGCTGGCAGTCTACCCACTGAGTTGCATCCCCAGGCCCCACTGTTGCTTAGGAAACAGCAAGCTCCAGGCTTTCTACAGTTCTACAACTAGAAGAAGCTGCTTGTGAAGTGCAGCACCAACCTGTGTCTCCAGAGAGGACAGGCCAAAGCTGAATTGGCTGTGCAAGCCTGCAAAAGCTCTGTCCCCAACTCTAAGGACAGAAGACTTCAACTCAAATATGATAGGAGGAAGGACAGCAGAGAAAATAAGGCCAAGAGCCGTACCAAGTCTTACCAGTGAGCTGAACATGCACACCTTGTCATGTACAGTGAACAGAAATCCAGAATCCACAGCCTAACTGCACAGTAAAACCTCCATGGGGTCAACGATTGCTCAGACCCCTGAACTATGAAGTTTCAGAGTAGAAGCATGGCCTTAACACTCTCATTTTTATTAGTGAACAATCACTCACTGTATTTCTGTTAAGTGTCAGGTCTTGAGATAGATGCTTCCCATGAATATTTTCTTATGAGAATCCACATACCTTTTGTAAAATTAGCCTTACTTGGTGAATAGGGCAGATAAGGTAGGGCCTTGAGTAACCTAGGCTGGTCTCAAATACATAGTCATGGATGGCTGTGATGGTTCTGAATCCCCTGTCCTTCTACCTCTGACTCCTAAAGGCAGGTACCACCACACCCAACTATTAGCCTTGTTTTGATCAGGAAAACAGCATCCAAAGGTCACTATTAGGAAGTGACGGGGTGGGATTTAAACTCACAGCCTCACCCTCATCATGGCCATGGAGTGTGGTGAACCAGGATCTGAGAAATGTGCTGTGAGCCGTGTCTTGGGGATTCTGGTCAAGCATTGCCTTTTACTACACACCAAAGTGACAGTTGCTTGGTTAGCAGAAATAAGAGGAAAAAGAAAAGGAAGCAGCTGTCCAAATGTCTCTTCCTGGACCCTGGAGCTCTGAGTCCTCAGCTTTGCTGACCAAGAAAGAACCATGACCACCACCAGCACGAGGGTGCAGCAGGCACCACACCAGCCAGTCTCTGCCCAGCAATCTCCTGTTAGAAGCAGGCAGGACCTGTCGCAGGGCAACCTTGCCCCCCTCCCACACTCCTACGTGTCTTCCCTTGCCACCACTTTAATACCAATGCTGCCTACCTGCCCTCCTGACCCCGCACGCCCTACCCAAAGCACATGAGTGCTCAATCGTATCTGCTCAGACTACAGCCCTCAACTAAGAAGCACAGTGTGAACTCCCGCTTCCAGTTGTAGCCCCAGAGCAGCGGCCTCTCAGACTCAACCAACAACCCTTTTGACAGAAGCACCACCAGGAGGCAACTCGGGCAGCCTCCTGAAGCAGGAGAAATCAGGCAGAAGGCAAAGGAAAGGAAAAGTTCCCTGGGGTGCAGCTCTCAGCACCTGACCGGGGGCGGTAAAGACTGAGGCCAGGGACCGAACACAGGCCTCCCTGTCCCTGACCAACACTCCCCTATCTAATCTCCTAGTCTCTCAGTTCACACCCAAGCCCGACCCCAATTTCAACTCCTAATTCACAGATCTCAGCAAACTTCAATTACATCACGCACCCCAACCCTTCCACTTGAAGGGTGGAGGCACACCAGCACGATCCTTCCCGTTCCCGAGCTTTCTCCCCAGAAACGCTAGTTCAAGGACGAGGTCTCTCGGATTCTCCTCCTCCTTATACTGACACACCCCCAGACCACAGCGTACACGGTGACCCCGCACGGGTGACTACCCCTGGCTCCCCACAGCCTGCACGCCGGCCCCGGCGGTACACCTGGCCCAGTCATGCAGGCACCCGCTCGCTCCCGCCCCGCTGCACCTGCGCGGGCGCCCGTCCGAGCGGGTCGCGCACTCGCCGCTCCCGCAGGCCGTCCCTTGCTCCTCACCGGCGCAGCGCAGCCGTCCCGCGCCGCCCGCGGCCTGGGGCACCGCCGCCCGCTCCGGCCGCGGCTCCTGGGCTGCGGGCCCCGCCGCGGCCGCTTCCCGT
>NW_021620443.1:452859-550249 GCF_004785775.1 Grammomys surdaster | reverse complement strand
GGCGAGTGCGCAGGCGGCGCAGACCCCGACCGCAGCCCTCCGGAGGGGAGCGTCTCCGCCGCCCGCCTGGGAAGCGCGGAGGAAGCGCCGCCTTGTCTTCTCGACTATCCACTCCATGGCTGGCTACTGCACAGCTGCGCTGGTCAGGTGGAAGCTCGGAGAAACGCCTCCTGGACAGACGGGTAGACACGGACTAACAGCCCGGCCCCGACTTGCGGGGGGGGGGGGGATGCTTGCTTGCTGGACGTCAGTGTGCCAATGGGGGTGGGGGGCACGGCCCTTCGGTTCCTAGGCCTACTTCTATTCCAGGCAGAAGGAAGGCTAGTCCCAGAGGGGAGGAGCATATTTGCAGGCTATCCCTTCCTAGCTGGGAGTTCCTGGGCAATTCTACTCAACTTCTTTTAGGGCAGTCCATCAATGGCCACTCCTTTGTGTTAAGCAGTAAAGAAGAATCCTAGAATTCTTCCGAATAGAATCAAAACCTAGTTTTCCGATGAAGAGTTAGGAAGCTCTTCCAGAGTCATCAGTGCTGCCAGTGTACAAAAAAGCCAGGTTTCTCCAGTTATTTCCCTTGGCTTGAAAAACCGCTAAAGAGTTGGCCTTAGGGTAACCCTCCTACCCTTGCCGCCGACCCTATCCCCAGAGGATATAGGAAAGATACCATCCAGGCCCCAGAGTAAGACATACTATTCTGTAAGACATACTATTCTGTAGCTTTGTTTCAAAGAGGAAGGCATGTAGGGCTGGGGACCTAGAAAGACCAGCTACGGAAGGCACTTGTACTGACTGATTATAGACCCCAAATTCAGTGCTGTTTAATTTCTGCCTTGCTGCACCCTTACCAGGCACGCACCTCAGTTCTCAAATTTTACTGAGGCAAAAAGACATAAATGACTTACCCCGAATCTTACACTAGTAAGGGTCAGTGCAAGAACTCGAAATGTGTTTGTAACATAAAATTAAGTCCTACTGATTAAATAGTTTATGGGACAACTTTTACATTCCACTCTAGATGATCCAGGAGTGAAGACAAATACTATAAAAATGAGGTAAATCAGAAACAATCATTTTCTTTACAAGGAGGCTTACCACAGGATTTTTAAAATAGCAAGCTCTATTGTTGAAACATCTGTTCTTGGGACATATTGATTCATCTACATCGCAAATAACAGCCCCCTTTAGGTAATACCTGGACTATGAAACATGCTTATGTATCTTCATAAACTAACTAAATTCTTAACATTGCTTCTGTTGAGTCCATTTAAAAACAAATATAGTGTCATGGTTTTCAAATGAGTTTTTGAAAAGTTTTACTTTTATTGCGTATGTATGAGTGTTTTTTTCTACACGAATGTGTGTGCAGGAGCACACAGAGGTCAGAAGAAGGCATCAGATCTGGAACTGGAGTTACAGATGGTTGTGAGCCAGGTGGGTGTTGGGAACCAAACTCAAGCCCTCTGCTGAGACATCTCTATCCTTTAAATGAATTTTAATTCATTTGTTAATATTTGTGAAATAATCCCTGGGCCTGTATCAGACACTATAAGGGTATCTTATGGGATGTGAAAAGATGTGTTCTGATAGGAAACTAAAGAAAATGAAGTATTTCATAAATAGAACTGTGTGCTGTAACAGTTGCCAAACACTTCCAAAACCATCCTCTGTCTTGTGTTATGTACCCCATTTCTAGGTACCCCGTTTCTAGGAAGCTCACTGTTCTGTCTTCCTGCATGCAGACAGCAATCAGCCAGTTAAACAAAAGTTGGATGATTTAATGCACTAACGTATCTTTAAGTGACACTTAATAGTGATGCTGGGGTGACAGCTGGGGACCTCTTCATGCCGAGGATGCCCTTTACCACACTAATATTCCCTTACTCTATCATGTATACATTCTTAAGAATATATTTAACATATTTGGTCCATTATCTGATACTTAACTGATGTTAGGAGATCAGTTTTAAAGACCAGGTTAAGCAAAGTAACATGTATGATTTTAAAAGCAAACATAGTTTATGATATTTTTGAGAGATTTTATTTGTATAATATTAGCTCATTTAATGCTACACACACACACACACACACATTCGTGTGCTGGTACTTTAGCTCTAGCACAACAAAATTTTCAGTTATTACTTAAATTGACAATTTCTTGAGCAACTCCTTGATGCAAGTGACTATGAGGCTATGTCAAACTCTGTCTCAGGGAGTTTACTGTTTTGAAAACCACTAAATTAGAGAGATAGATGCAAGGTTAAAAAAAAAAAACCTTAACTAAATGACAAGGTTAAAAAATAACATAATGTGCTATAGAGGTTTGATGATAATGGAGCCCAGGTAGGAAGTGCCTAAGAATCATTCAGCACAAACTTAATAATTCTTGCTGTGTGGTGGGGCTGTTCTGAGGGTTGAGGATCCAGAGATAAAAAGAGGTAACCTGGGAGGAAAGGACCTTGATCTGAATGTATGCATGTCCCCAAATCCCTGCAGAAACATGTACCTCGGTATAACGGATTAACAAGCAAATCCTTTAGGATAAAGCCCATCGGCTGGATCATCAAAGAAGTGCAGCCCTTTACCTCTCTGCCATATAAGGACACAGTGAAAAGTCTCCCTCTCTGTGGACTAGATGATCACCAAAGCCACAATACTGAGGCTCTCCCAGATTCTAGGACTGTGAGAACTGTCTCTGGGCTCTGAAGCCACCTAGTTAGTACTCATCAATGTGTCTGCCCACACGAAGGCACTGGGGTTACAGGAAAGCTAGTCATTTTCATAAGTAAATGCATCCTCACCATGCGCTGAGGAATAAGAAACTGCACCATTACAATGAATAGTGTTATAAATATTAATAGCTAAGAACACAAATCCAGAATGTAAAGTACTTCATTTTGAAGTTCCTTGCCTTAAGCTCAGGTACACTGTTGACAAACAACATATATTTGTAGGAGAAATGATAGCTGTTCTAACAAAGGGTCCAGGTTCCATTTCCAGCATCTACATGGCCACTTACAACTGCCAATAACTCTAGTTTCAAGAAATCCAATGCCCTATTCTGGCCTCCATGGACACCAGGTACATACAAAGTGCACAGACAAAAATGCAGACAAAACACACATAGATGACATAGATAGATAGATAGATAGATAGATAGATAGATAGATAGATAGATGTATAGCATACCTTAAATATTACTTTACAAAGAGAATCAATGCCCAAAGTCCTTAGTGAGTATTTTTCTCCTGAGTTATTCATCCTACAAACATTTTTATATTTATTATTTTTGTTTTGAGTTAAGAGTTTCACTATGTAACCCAGACTTGCCTCAAACTCTGCTAGGATTAAAGGCATATGCAATCATCCTGGCCCCCAAAACCCACTGAGCACAAACAAAATACAGCATGATGCATACTAGTGAACCTGGTGAGGAAGTGAATTGAAATACAGGGAACTTGGCTCGTTCACCATCGCATGAGATAACATGTGGCTAAGTGCTAGTAGGTTCCCCTGTGTCTCTGTTCACTAGAGTTACCAAATCAGAATATTAATGAATAAACCTTATTTATGTTTGAAGCTCCTGTTGTGTTATACTGACAGTGATCTCAGCAAGATACCAGAGGCATCAGGTCCTCACTGCCTGAGATAGGCTTTTACTACTCTGGTAACTAGTTTTCAGTCTTTTGGTTCCTGGCTCCCAGGTTGGGGATTTTGGTGGTGTTATATGGTGTGGTTGAATCCTCTTAAAGCAGCCCTTCTGCCTGGACATGTTTGAAATATGGTCTTAAAATTTCCCCAGAGCTCTACTCAATAGAGGCTCTGCCCAGGAAAAAGTAGGCAGGCATTGTCAATAAAGTCCCCTTTTCCTTGGGGTGGGGGGGGGAGTATAGAAAAGGATGGATATTCATATATCCAATATAGTTTATATCCATAAAACTCATTAGAGTTCTTTCATTCTTAGTCTTGATTTTGTTTTTGTCCCAAACTACAATCTCTTTCACTCACTCCATAATTCTACTTTAGAGTCACCTAGAATAGCTCTAATGTGTTTATTTTAGTTCAGGGTGTGCTTTGGGTACTACAGAGGTGGAGGTAAAAACAGACAGATCTTACCTGTCACAGTTTCCTGCAGATGAAGAATCTGAAGTTTCAGCTTGAGTAGTAAGTCCAGAAAGCCACAAGGACAAGTAGTAGAGTAAGGACTTGGGACCACATTTCCAGACATTAAACTTGCTGCGTCATACACCACCTTCTTGCAACTTCTCTCCCTTGATGTCAATCAACAGGGTACAAATGTCCATGTGGAAGTAACTGGAGAGGCATTTGACATATTTTAGTTGCAATCCCTACAACATGGTGAGACAAATATAATTTTATCTCAGAGATAAAATGCTCTAAGGGCGAGGAAGTATAGCCTCAGTGAAAGTGGGAAGAATCCATGGCTGGGCCCCTTTAAAACTGCCCTTCGTCCCTTCTTTGAATTCTATGATCAATAACTTTCTAATATCCCTCAGGGCTTCACAAGTACACATGCCTCATATATAATCCTTATTTTGATTAGTCTTCAGTAGTTTCCTGAAGGAACTGGTGTGAGGCCAGCTCAGCTCACCCAGTGAAAACTATGTTTGGTTGCAAATTCAAGTTCCCTGCAAAACAGCTACTTTAGCAACTAATATAACCTTCTAGTGAAGGGAATGGAGTCAATGATGCCATCCATGCCAGACTCATTATTATATGACAGTATAAAGGTTAATTTGAATATATAATAGCACAATAATGTTACAAAGCGAAGGCACTCAATCCCATTTGAGAACATTCAGCCCAGCTTTAAGACCTTCAGGGAAGGTCACTTAGATCAGCTTCTCAGGCACAAAAATAAAAGCACTGGATTGAATATCTTTTAAGCACTAACTTTAAAAATTCCTCCCAGCTCTGAAATTGTTGCTGCCCCAAAGTATCACATAAACAACTGGAAAATTTTACAAGATGTCTCTCATTCCTAATTTAACATCTCATTTATTTTTCAGTACTCTTTCAAGCA
The DNA here is from genome assembly GCF_004785775.1 of Grammomys surdaster. NCBI lineage: Eukaryota > Metazoa > Chordata > Mammalia > Rodentia > Muridae > Grammomys > Grammomys surdaster. Next base: position 545,211 of record NW_021620443.1, on the reverse strand, counting down.
TATTTTTGGTAGACTCCTAATAGTATATTTTCATAGACAATGCAACAGTTTCCAACAAAACGATACATTATAGAGCATACAAACTATGCTCTCAAAACAGGTAAGAAGTACAACTTTTTAATGTGCAAAAACTTGAGGACTCTGTCTCCTATGAATGATGAAAAAGAACAGATGTCTCACCCAAATATAAGAACGTAGTTGAAAGCCTACAATATTTTGTTAAAGTAAGAACCCGTTACTTCATTGTACTTATTAGTAAGAGCAGTTTACTTGGTTCTTCGCCACTGTCAGTCTGTGGTCTCCAATTACCCTTTCTATGGCTCATTTTCCCTATCCAAGAAACAAGCATTCTAGTAGCACATCAGGCTGATCTGAGGAATAACTGTGCAACAGTCGCTGGACTGTCGCAACTACTTTCTCTGCTGGTTATTATTTCCCACACGTGAGCTGGATGGTTTAAAGTATCTTTCCAGGGAACAATACTTGGTGCTTATTATGTCCGAGGAGAGGGGATTAGAGAGTTATTTGGGCTTACTTTATGTAGACGGGAGATTAGACAATAAACGATTGAGACATTGTAAAAAGCGAAAAGAAGGATGACTTCAGACATGGCAATGCCAATAAATAGTCTGTTAGGGGGTCACAGCTGTCTGCCGTCTTGGTCGATTCTGTCTCTCCAAGCAGTCGGGAGAATCCCTGAGGCCTCTGCCATGGGACGTCACAGGAGGCAGACCAATGGCGGCCAGATCACGTTGCTTAGCCTTCCGTGCTTCCGGCGCGGCCCGAGCAGGACACCCCTCCGCTCTCGATCTCAGTTCGTCCTCTTGGCTGAGGTGCGTCAGCCAAATCTGCCAGCCACGAACTCTACCCTCTGTGAAAGGCATCGCGTCTCCGGCGCGCTGAGTGACACCAGAGTCCCGCCCCCGACGTCACTTCCGCAACGCTTCTGCCGCAGAGACTTGTGGGTAGCCGGCCGGGGTCTCCTGGAGACAACCATGGCGGGGGATGTGGGCGGTCGCAGCTGCACGGACGCGGAGCTGCTGCTGCATCCTGAGCTGCTGTCCCAGGAGTTCCTCCTCCTCACCCTGGAACAGGTGGGGCGCTCGGGCCCGACCGAGGAAGACGGGCAGCAGGGGGGACAGGCAGGCCTGCGGGAGGCTCGTGGCTGCTCCCCGCCCACACTGATCCGGTGGGGCTTGCCTCCCTTGATCTCCAATGGAAACTTCCTGAGAGTGACTGGAATCCCCGGGAACTCCTCAATAACTCGGAAAGGGTGTCTCAGACAACCTCCGCTGCCTGTGTGCAAGCAACGGCCTGCGGAAGAGATAGACTAGGAACAGACCGGGAGGGGAGAAGTCTGGGGCAGTCAGGGCTGGATCCAAAACATGTGAGAAATAGTCTGTTAGGTAGCTTTTCGCCTCTCTTATTAGAGACACTCAAATAAGTCCTAGAGAGATGGACCTACTTCCTAAGATCATTATCAGGACACAGTCACCGTTTGGAGAACTTAAAACACCTAGCTTTCCAGGTGGTGCTTGTGTCCGCCCCGGCGGTATGACCGAAGAGAATAGCAATTCATAAAAGAAAAGCGTGATGTTTTATTTAAAATGACAAAATTGTTGAAAGTTTCTCTATAGAGTTTTTTATGTGGCACGTTTTGTTTTCTATGTGGTTTTTCTTCCCTTCAGTACCATGTCTATCTCTAATTTCTTGAAGTTTTCCATCACTATTTTAATAATGACTTTTAACCTGTGGTTCTCAAGCTTTTAATTACACCAGGATTATCAAAGGCTTACTAAAACATATTATTGAGCCCCATCATCAGCTTCTCATTAAGTAGGTTCCGTATGTGCCCTGGTACTGCGTTTTAACCAGTTCTTGCTGATGACCCAAGGACGACACTTTTAAGCACTGCTGTCAGAAGGTAGCCCCTTCAGTGCCATCCAAGCAAATGATGTCCTCTGGGAATGTTGTCCAAGAGTATTCAGATATTCCCTCCTCGGAGTAAATGCAAGTTGAAAGCCAGCAATAATATACTGTATGAAAAAGGAATAAGATGATTCAACAACTTAAAAATGAAGTCAAACTAAACAGGCATTGTTTTGTTGGGTTTGGGGGGGAGGTCCATTTTTACAAAGCATGTGTTTCCCCAGTTTTTCCTGTGTGTTTTGCATTATCGTGCTCCAAGATCTTTAGAGGGAACTGGGATATGAGAGAATAAGTTATTTAAGTTATTTAGGCATATGTGGTTGGACTGTGAATCAAATGGTGAAAATGGAGTGGGACAGACTACTAGTGATACACTGATACTGTCATCAGAATGGAGAGTTAAGTTTCCTTCTGCAGTAGTGCTGTGCATGTGTGTGTATGTGTTTGTGTGTCTGTATGTATGTGTGTTTTTGGGTGGAGGGGGTCTCCATAGTAAAGCCAGTGCTTGGCATACTTAAGACACTTGGTTCAGACACCAGCACCAAAACAAAAACAAAATGCAAGTGCCCACCACATTAAAAGAAACATGAGAAATAAGACACAGAATAAGACTGAGATCCTACCCCACCAATCTGACCATAGTAATCCGACTCAGTAGCTTACAGAATTGGATGCTTTTCTTTTTCAATCTTTTCTCAGGCAATGTCCCATTTTTATTTAGATTAAGAAGGTAGGGATGGTGGTGGTAATGGTTCTCTCTTTCTGGACTTGGCCAGCAGTTACGGGCAGTAGTCCTCTCAGTGAGGGCACGTGGCCACTCTAAAGTGAAGCTGAACTTTATAGAGTTTAGTAGGTCTTTAATACCCTATCTAATAATACAGCTTGACTCTTACGTGATTGTGAAAGTAGCTTTATAATTTACTTAAGCATAATGCTTTCCCCATGTTATGTAGATAGGTAGCTTTTAAATGAAAGACGTTGTTTTGAAGTTATTTTTGTTTTCTTTCACACAGAAGAACATAGCTGTTGAAAATGACGTAAGAGTAAACAAAGACAACCTCACTGACCTTTACGTCCAGCATGCGATACCGTTGCCTCAGAGGGATTTGCCGAAGAATAGATGGGGGAAGATGATGGAGAAGAAAAGAGAGCACCATGAAGTGAAAAATGAGACCAAAAGGTACTTTTCTTTGTGGTTGATAATCTAATCTTTTGTGACTAAAAGGGTTTTTTGTTTTTGTTTTTTTTTTCCCACCAGGTAAACTTAGACAAAAAAAAAGAATCATTTATTTGGTCACTGTTGATGAGCACCAAGTACTATGATTGTGGGTGATGCCGACACCCCTTTTTTCATGCTTTAGTTGAGAGAAACTTAATCAAATTGAGTGCATGCTATAACGAGCATATACATATACATACATATATACATACATACATACATATATACATATACATATATATATATATAGAGAGAGAGAGAGAGAGGGAGGGAGAGACAGACAGACAGACAGACAGACAGACAGATGAATCAGGGAGGGATAATGATAAACTAGCCAGCAGCAACTTGACTGCAGAATGACATTTCAGTAGAAAGAACTGTAAGAAGTAGAGATGTGTCCTGTATTCCACACTGAGAGAGTCTGGGTCAGCAATTGTCTGTCACGTATCAGTCCAGGGTTGGAGACAGAGGTAAAACACCTACTGGAACAAACCGGGAATTGTGGGATCAAGTGAAGTATGTGAATTTTGAGGATTTGCCTTTACTCTGAGATGAGAAACTATGAAGAGGTTTTGAGACATCGATAGCCCTACACGGTGGCATTTTTTAACAGGATCATTCTCCCTGCTGAACCAAGAAGTAACTTAAGGTAGGACTTTCAAAGATGGTGTGCTGTAGTAGAGCTGGCCCTGGTGGCAGGGGCATAGGTAAGCCGGCCCTAAAGGCATGAGAGAGGGAGAGCTGGCCCTGCCCCTTGGCACTATGTCATTGGGTAAGCAAGTAAGAGCAGTGTTGGAGAGCTTTCCCTGTCGGTGAGGGTGCTGGAGAGCTGGCAGGCTGACCAGCTCAGATACCTCCCAGGCCCAGGTCCAGAGCTTTGAGTTGGCCCAGCCCAACGTCTACCCATCTGTGAACTGCCAGAGCATGTGAATGAACTGGTTCTGTAGATCCAAAGCTACAGGATCTCCATTACACAGGGCAACAACAGGATATCTGAGAGGAATCCGAGTGAGGATTTAATATTGACAGAGTAGCAGAAGCCAGAGGCCTTGAACCAGACCAGTGACTCATTGCAATGAACATTTGCACTAAAGATGTCTTGACAAAATGGTATACTATAATGAGATTTTGTTGTTATGTTTTGTTTTTATTTATTTTTCTTTTGGCAGGGAGGTTGCAAGGGCAAATTCAAAGAAACAGGGAGATTAGTAGGTGCATGATAGGGAACTCACAAAGAATCAATAAAGAGTTAAAAGAAGAAGGAGAAGAAGAAGCCGGACTGTGGTGGCACACGCCTTTAATCCCAGCACTTGGGAGGCAGAGGCAGGCGGATTTCTGAGTTTGAAGCCAACCTGGTCTACAGAGTTAGTTCCAGAACAGCCCAAGCTATACAGAAAAACCCTGACTGAAATACCAAAAAAAAAAAAAAAAAAAGAAAGAAAAAAGAAAGAAGAAGAAAAGAAGGGAGGACCAGGGGAGGGGAAGGCTGTGCTATAATCCAGGCAATAAATGATAATTTTGATGAAGGAGTTTAATGGCTAAGGTCTAGGTGTATTTTGTAGGTAGAACCAATAGAATTTGTTGACTTTTGAGGAAAAAAGATGAGTCAAGTAAGGTCTTAAGCTTTTGACTAATGTGGAAATTATCTATTACTTAGATAATTACTTAGATAATTAGCACAGTCATCTAATTCTTAAAAGATTCCTAAAGTTCAGGAAACTAATCAAATTGTTTTAAAAAGAAAATCACATTTGATTAGTGACTGTTGTTGACTATGTTGTGAGGATGACATTCTAAGATCCCTGAGTGTTGGTTGTACTAGTGGTGGTATTGATCAGTTACTTGGGTCTTCTCTTCATAGGCACTGTTGTAGGCAATGCACTAGAGGCCATAGGGGAAGGTTGACCAGTGGCTTTAATCGCTTGTGAGTCTCTTAACTGAGGTGATTGGAAAACGTGAATGTAATCAAATATATATGTGCTCTTAGTCTTGTGGAAAAGAAGTACAAGTGCCTTGCCTTTGATCAGGGATGAGTATGTATTAGTGTGGGCTAGACGTTAGAGCTAACTTTCACAAGCCTCTGAATTATGTTACATATACCTTCATTTTATTTATTTGTCAAGATTCTTAAGTTCAGGCAGTATTATTAGTGCATTCCAGCACTTTTCCTAATAATAAGCAAAATGTTCAGTGCTGATCATACTTCAAAGCTAAACTTAATAGCCCCTGGGTATTGTTTAGAAAAGATCTTTGACTTTATTTTAAGAATTTGCAATTTGGAGATTGAGGTTTAAAACTCGGCTATAGAGCACTTACCTAGATGGTGTGCAAGGTCTGAGTTTGATACCAGCATATAGGACTCCCAACCCAGTTCTGCTTGTACACACACACACACACACACACACACACACACACACACACACAGAGAGAGAGAGAGAGAGTTTTACAATTTGAATCTTGCACCAGAGCATTATAGTTGAAATTATCTAAAAGTATCTTGTTTTGGTGAACTCGTTATTTTTTTTCTGTGGAGAAACATTGATCCAGAGGAATGTTATAACTAGCCCGAGGTGAGACAGTCTATTAGCTACATTTCTATTGCTGTGATAAAGCGTCATGGCCAAGGCAGCTTATGCAAGGAAGAGCTTATTTGGCTTATGGTTCCAGGGGATAAAAGCCCATCACAATCACAGTAGGGAAGCATTGTAGCAAGCCCTAGGCAGAGTGTCAGCAACAGCTGAGAGATCATACCTCAAACCCCAAACAGGAAGCAGAGAGAGCAACCTCCAAATGGCACAAGTCTTTAAGCTGGTGGTTCCCATCCTGTGGGTCCTGACCTCTTGGGGGTCAAATGACCCTTTCACAGAGGTTGCCCAGGACTATCAGAAAACACAGATATTTACATTACAGTTCACTTCACAAGAGTAGCAAAATTAGTTAAGAAGTAGCAAAAGACAAAATTTTGTGATTGGGGATCACCACGACATGAGGAACTATGTTAAAGGGTCAAAGCATTAAGAAGATTGAGAACCACTGCCCTAGAGCCTTGTGGCCACATACTGCATGCCCTGCCTCAGATACTGCATGCCCTGCCTCAGATACTGCATGCCCTGCCTCAGATACTGCATGTCCTCCCTCAGATACTGCATGTCCTCCCTCAGATACTGCATGTCCTCCCTCAGATACTGCATGCCCTGCCTCAGATACTGCATGTCCTCCCTCAGATACTGCATGCCCTGCCTCAAATACTGCATACCTTCCCTCAGATACTGCATGCCCTCCCTCAGATACTGCATGCCCTCCCTCAGATGATGTAACTGACCAAAGATGAGGGTGGGCACGGAGGCCTCAATGCTTGAATGAAGATGGAGGCCGTGTTTCACAGTACAGGCATGCTCCTTTGGTCTATGAACACCAAGGACTTAATTTACAGCAGGTTTATAGAGTATGTTTGTTGTATAAACAATACATTAGCTTACTGAAAGTCTTCACAGTCTCAGCCTTCTTCACGTTCACGCATCCCTCCCTCGGTGACTCCTAGAGCAATGCTCAGTCCTTCCAAGTCCATCCAGTCCCTTGTGCCAGTCACTATTCTAATCTTCTATACCTTGTTTTTATTCTGTGTTTTCTATGCTCATGCATGTTTAAATCCACAAGCATTCACAATTCCCTGCAATGTTCAGGCCTGTCCTTTGGAGGAATGAGATGCACCAGTTAACCAATGGGTATGATGACTCATCAAATCCCATGATTACAGTTGTATAGATGCTTTAATCACTGATGAGGAAGTGTCCAGACCTTGGAGACACTTGATGACTGCAGTAGGGTTTTGCTTTGTTGTTTGTGGACGACTGCTGTGGGAGTCTTGGAACTGTCTTGTAGTTTCTCATGTAAAATAAGAATTGTGATCACATAGTCAGGATAGCAGTACTAATAAGCTGCTCTATTTTATTATAGAGCTTATTAATATTTTATTTCTTTGCTAAAATACCAAGATCAAGGCAGTTTATAGACAGAGGATTTATTTGGGTTTATGACGGGATTTTTCCCTCAATCCATTTGACAGGCCATCATGACAGGCAGCAGTAGACAGTTGTGAGCTTCCATCTTGCACTGCAAGCAGGAAATTGAGAACAAACTAGGAATGGCAGGGGTCTTTGAACTCTCACAGCCCTCCCCCATTGAAGTACTCCTCTAGAAAGGCCACAGCTACTCACTGCCCAAACAGCACCACCTACTGGGGACCAAGCATTCACACTCCCAAGACTATGAGGGACGTCTCATTATAAATGAAAATGAAATTTCTTACAAGTAAATATTTTGTACTTTAAAGCACTAAAAACTTGTTTCTTTGGGCCTGGGAGTCTTATGTCCAATTATTTCCTTTACCATAGTCTGTTCAGAAAACCTTGTTGCTTACTGATCTGCCAGCCTGTGTGGTGCTTTACAAGAGAGTCTCTCTGCTTTCAGGAGTAGTGCTGTAGATGGATTAAGGAAAAGACCCCTCATTGTGTTTGATGGGAGCTCAACAAGCACAAGCATCAAAGTGAAAAGGACGGAGAACGGAGCAGACGAGCGGCTCAAGCCTCCTGCCCAGACAGGCTCCACCAGAGAGACCTCTCAGAAATCACCAAACTCCTCTTCCAGGATTTCACCTCTAGCTCTGTTTTCCAATTTGCCTGTGAACAATAAAATGGAGCACAATAATAATGACAGTAAACAGAACCATGACTTAACACATAGGAAAAGTCCTTCGGGTCCAGTGAAGTCACCACCTCTGTCCCCTGTTGGAACTACTCCTGTGAAATTAAAGCGGGCTGCTCCTAAGGAAGAGGCAGAGGCCACAGTAAGTGTCGGGGTGACTTCCATGTTGAGCATAGCATTGAGCATTCAGTCTGCAGCCCCAGGTCAGCTGGCTGTGCTTGTTTCCTTTTAGGGTATATAGGATGCTAAAAACAGGCCCATTTCCTTTAGTGGGTTATGATCTGAAAACAGTATAGAGTTTAAAAAATGGCTTCATGTCAAACTATAATGGAATTTTGATAGTTAAGCTGGCACCCTTTCCATACGATACTGATATAAAGAACCTCCCTCAGTCCTGTCCCTGCAGTAGGGAAGGCTTCGTGGATACCCTGAGCGGGATGCTATCTCACCTAACCAGGCTCTGCAGCCTCCCAGTCTACCCTAGTAGGGATTCCAAAGCAGTACAGTGTGCAACCCTGGCTGAGCCAGGCTGTGGAGCAGAGGATGAGGTTTCCATAGTTCAGTAAGTGCTGTTCCAAGGTGGGTGGACACTGCTGGGAAGAGAATGTATGCCCTTACCTGACTCTATACTCTATAGCCCACAGTGCCTGCCTGCTGCCCTGGAACTGCAGTGGGTTTTTATATCCCATAGCTTGTATATTTGAATCCTGGAATTTAAAAATCTACAGTGATCATTGTTTTTGAAAGTTCACTAAATTTCTTTCTATGTTAAATGAAAGCAGAAAGGCAGATTTCCTAAAATTTTCTCTTTCCATCTTGGAATCAAAAAGCTAAATACTCCTTTGTTGGTGAGGCCCAGAATGCTGTTGTCGGGTGCAACACATTTTATAAATAGTATTTGGGTCTAGGCCTTAAATCTGTTTGTACTTACCTTAAACCTACCTTAGAATCTACTCTTCCCTAAACATCAAATTACTTAACTTTGGAAGGATAGAGGAAGTCTAAGAGGAATCTCTTACATGTGTGTCTTCTGCTATTTTGAAGCATCTGGATGCTTGAATTTCATATGTCACAGTTGCGTGTCTTTTCCAGTTAAGTAGCCAGACTGTACTTTTATTACAGAGCATATACTGGACACCAGTCTGCTTACATACGTATTTTAACCACTTTTGTGAGACAGAGAAGAATGTGGGATGAAAAGAGAATAATCTGGGGCTGGATAGATGGCTCAGCAGTTAAGAGTACTGGCTGCTGCTCTTCCAGAGGTCCTGAGTTCAATTCCCAGCAACCACATAGTGGCTCACAACTATCTGTACTGGGATCCGATGCCCTCTTCCGGTGTGCCTGAAGACAGCAACAGTGTACTCACATACATAAAATAAATAAATAAATATTTTTTAAAAAAACTAATTTAAAAAAAGAAAAAATAATAATCTACATCTGAACTACTACTACAATGAGGCATGAGCCTTTGAGGCACATGTATTTATACAACCATGACCTTTGTAGATACATGTAGATACATGTAGATAGGTATTGCCTTAGAAACGTAAATATTTGGTGAATATATCTCATGCAGTTTAGACTGTGACATCAGGGAGACAGGTGGGCTAGGAGCTTTAGAAAGCCAAGAGAGGGGTATTCCTTCTATCTTCTGTAGTTTCTGGTTCTGCTGTTTGGGGGATAAGGTTCGGGGAGGTGTGTGTGTGTGTGTGTGTGTGTGTGTGTGTGTGTGTGTGTGTGTAAATGATTTTGGTGTAGAACATTTGAGAACCACAGACCAGACAGATGGGAGCCAAGAGACTTACTTTATAATCTGAGCATCATTCCCACCAGAGGGCAGCAGTGCTCTTGCTCTGGGGGACCTATAGCTGGCCTTGGCTGGCTGAGTGCTCGTTTGAGCTGTTCTGAGGCGTCTGCTGTTATAAACTGTTTCTGTTCCTGTCTTCTAGAATCACCTGAAGCCTCCAGAAGCAAAGAGGAAGATACAGCATGTTACATGGCCATGAAGGGAAGCCTCCAAAGTGTAAATAGAGCTGCAGCCGCAGTTTTCAGATGAGTCCACAGTATTTACAGAGGTCCTGAATACTGTGGGATTTTCTTGAGGTTTAAAATAGGTTTGGAAACATGAATCTTTCCCTCTTCTCCCTCTCTCTATTTCTTCTTCCCTTTCTTACAGTGTCTTGACTTTCATGTCCCAATTAGGGAGGAATTTCTTTTTAAAGTACAGCTTTGTACACATCCTCTATAAATTTCTTTTCCCAAGCAGAAGCATATAGCAGTTCACAGTATTGTGGTAAATATTACCGCCTGCACCTTGAAGGGTTCGCCAAGAAAAGTGTGTTGATCATGTTGATGGAAAAGCTTTCTGCTCTTCCGTTATGTGTGCCACTTTGTCCCACAGAAAGCAAAAGGGAAGTCGGGGCTTGCCATTCCTCAGTGGCAAAAGCTTCTATGTCTTTAGAATGGTCCTGTCTTACAGGGGCCCTGCCTACTCTTTTCTTATGCGGCTTGAGTTCTCCCTGTGAGTTCAGCTGTCTCTTGTGTGAGCTCTATCTTTTTAAAATGAGACTGATTTCAGAGTCTTCAGGCTGGGCGATCATGTTAGAGGTAGTACTCCCTGTCAGGAAGTTTGGGAATGATGGGTCCTAGGATTCTCGACCTAAGAATCCAGAACACGTGGTGGGGGGGTGCTTATCAGTGTGCTGTGGAGAAGGTAGTTGTCATTGTCAGGGCGCTGGAGTTGGGATTCACTGTAGTGTGCAGCAGAAAGTGGACTCCTTGCTGAAGAGGTTCGTGTGCTATAAATAAAACAGCTTCCTGCAGGGCTGTCCCACACAGGGTTAAGTGATGGTCTTTGTATTTTTGCACAGGTAGCATTATCCACTTGTGTAATGCAGGCAAATGAGAAAGTACTGTTTGCTTTACATTTGTGATTTCTAGTATCTGCTCCTTCCTTTATATTTCTAACTAAGAGCAAAAGATACTTCATATTTCTTTCCATATATAATCTTCAAATTGTTGGCTTGCCTTAGAGTCATCTCCTTTCTTTGATTTGTTAAAACACCATTTTAGTTTATCAGAATAGCCTTACAAAAAATAGCTCAGCCTTGCAGGTAAGTACTGTTGTTAGACATCAACCCTGTAGTTTTTAAGTGTTCTGCTTTTTTTTTTTCCAGACTGAATTTGTACACATAAGACAAAATTTATGATATTAAGTGTTGCATGAATTGTTGATGCTCCAGTAACAGTTGAAATACATTGTTATCTGCAGGGTTGATAAGCTAATATTGTTGAAAGGAACTGTGCTCCTATGTGTAATCGTCAAGGTGGATTTTAAAAGCACAGCTTTTAGAGCAGAACAACACATTGTATTTTATATTCAGTTGACCTCTCTGCTTCCACCGGCGTTTCTCTCTTTAAGGAGGAAGTTAGCCGTTTGACAATTTTAAGTCAGTGGGAACTTATTTTTAGTTATTCAGTGAAATTAATTTTTAATTTGTATCCTTAACTTACAGAGTAGGTTGGTAATAACAGCTGAACTGTGTAACATTGTTGCTTCAAATTGAAGTTTATACTATGAACATTCAGCATCTGTGCTCACATAGCAGCATATTACTGAGCTGTCTTGATTTTGAGAAGTGAAGAAGCGTTGACCCATGCACTGTGTACTATGTAGTGCCTCCATCATGGATCACCATGCCTCCTGAAGGCATCATGGAACTGGCTTCCTCCGTGTGGTGAAGCATACCACATCCTGGGAGTCTGGAGCAGCCGCCCTGCGAGTGTTGTTCTGAAGTGGTGTTTCAGTTTGAGTTAGGACTCGAGGAGAGTGGGGAACAATTCTGGAGTAAGTTTACTTAGTAGTATAGGGTTGGTATTGTTGCTTTTGATTCTGTATCCCAGCGAGGCAAGCTATTCTTAATCTTGGGTTGGGCAAATGAATGGCATTAGAGGCAGTGAGAAGCTCTTGAGGTACAAAAGGCACCCCAGAGACCACCGGCAGGTCAGCCTCATTCCTTGTTTTCCTACTTTGTGTATCCTGCTCTCTTTCCCACTCTCCTTCCTCTCTTCTCTAGGTCTAAGACTTCAGACCTAGGTTTGCAGATTGTATTGTATCTGTGACCTTACTCCATTCACTAAAGGGTAAAGATAGTCTGAACCCAATCCTCTTACATCTGAGGGGATCATAGACCACTGTGTGGATCCTAGAGTCTGGAATCCTGTAGCACCAGGACACTAAGTTGCTTCCCAAAGGCTGTCACAGCAGCCTAGTTTGCCAGAGCAGCCTTATTAGGTTAGGCAGCTGCCAGACATTTGGAAGAGGGTCTCACTACTGCCTTAAGGCTGTATTTGCTGGTATTGAAATTCTTCAGAATTGAAATTTTCATTTGAAATTCTGTTTTGGTTGACTTAAGTTTGAGAGACAGTTCTAAAACTGATATAGAGACTCATTCAACAGCAATGACCTTTTAAAAACTTACATTAAGTAAAACTGCCAGTAGATTAAATCATCCCCATATGTAAGAGCTTTCTCTACTTACTACTGTGGAATTTGAGCATTATTGAGAGGCTACTAATTGGTCAACACGTTTTTTTTAAGTGTGCTTTATTAAATGCTTGTGTAAGTTTTGTAATTCAGTATAGAAAAGGTTGACCTTGTAATGTACATTTTTTGTATGTATAGTCTTTTAAGTAGCCTTGTCCTTATTTAAATAAACTGAATAAAACTATCTTGAGCAGGTTTATCATTTGCATTACAAATAAAATGAAAAAATATTCCTATGATTTATGTGACTGATGAAATTGGTTCAGAAAGTGCCATTATGCGTGGCATAAACTTAGCCATATTCAAGCAGTCCAATTGGGTTCCCTTTTGTGAGCTAGAGGGCAGTTAGTGATGCCGTGTTTAAGATATCGTGATTGATATGAAGGTGTGCATCCCCCAAGTGTTTCTAAGGCATAAATGGGACAAAGCACTGTCATACTTCTAGCAAGGCCATGTCTCCTAATACCCTGTCTCACTCTTCTGTTGTGTGATAAGATACCTTGGCCAAGGCCATTTTAGAAGAAGGCTTATTGTTTCAGAGGGTTCGAGTTCATGACAGCCACGGTGAGGAACATGATAGGCAGGCAGACAGGCATGTGCTGGAGTTAACATCTTGAGACATAACCATAAGACAGACAGACAGTTTTTTGAAACCTCAGTATGACGCACCTCCTCTAACTAGGCCATGGCCCCTAATCCCACCCAAAATAGTTCTACCAACTGAGGACCAAGTGTTCAAATATGTGAACCTATGGCCGCCACCCTCATTCAAATTAGCACATTCAATTCCCTGGCCCTCATGAGCCTGTGGCCTTATATATCATAATGCAAAAATGCAGTTTGTCCAACTTCAGAAATACTCTGAACAGTCTTAGCACAATTCACAAGTCCAACTCTCTTCTCAGACCAAGGCAATCTCTGCATTGTAACCCATATAAAATTAAAAAAAATAAAAAAGCAAATTATATACTTCCAACTTACAGTGCCACAGGATATACATTACCATTCCAAAAGGAAGGAATGGGCACAGTGAGGAAATACTGATCCACAGCAAGACCAGAATCCAGCAGGGCAAAGTCCAAATACTGGAGCTGCTCATGTGATGTCAAAGGGCTTAAATGGCGCCACCCTTTGAGCTTTGCTGCCTGAAATATGCTTATTCTCTCTCCTCGGCTGGTTCCGCTCCCGTCCCTGTGTGCAACTCTTCTTGGCAGATGTCTCATGGCTCTGGCTTCTTTAACACCTTGGCATCTCCAGTGCAACCAAGGCTTCACTTTCACCGCTTCACAAAATGGCCCTTCAAGGCCTCCCTGCAGGGTCTCTCCGACATAGCCCTGCCCTTAGAATGAACCTTAGACATGGTTCATTCTCCTGAACCATGGAGGAAGATTATACAGCCTCTCTGCTTGTGCATCCTTCCCGACTCTGATGCCGGAACCACCACATGGACAACTCCGACAACACCGACAGGTTCAGCATCCTGCTTGGAATGGAGTCTAACCACACAGAATCACATTTGCTGCAGCTTCTTTTTGCTGTTGCCTTTTAGGAACAAAACATTCCTTAGAGCTTTCTTTTTCCAGTTTAGACACGCGCCTTGGTGTGGTCCTTCCCTGTGGGCCCTCCCTCATTCCTTGACTTCATTTTGATTCAGGCCTTTATCTCTTTCCTCTCAAGCCTTAGCTCCAACATTAAATTCCATGCTGGTCTCTCTCTCTACAAGTTATGTATCGTTTTGCCCCAGTTGTTCTGATTAGAGTGAATTCTAAGAACCATGGGATGGAGCCCAGAGCAGTCCATGTCTTGAAATCTTCATCAAGGAAGTTAACCTAGTACTTTACAGTTTGGCCTCAGGCAGATGCGTAGGACAAAGGCAGAAAGCTGCCACGTTCTTTGCCAGAATATCTCAGGACTGGTCTCTGATCCAGCTACTGACTGTTTTCCTCTGAAGGCCCTCAAGTCCGGCCTCTGAAGTCCACATTGCTTTCAGCACTACTGTCTTCCAAGCTGCTTCTAGAATGGCCCATTAAGCCCTGCTTCCAGCATTCAGGTGCTCTCTTAGTCCAAAGTCCCAAGTCATCCACATTCTCCCAAAAAGTGGCATGGGCAGGCCTGTCAGTAATAGCCCACTCCCTGCTACCAAATTCGTATCAGTCAGGATTCTCTAAAGGATCAGAACTAGGAGAATGAATGAAACCTTATCTGCTACTGAAGTCCTAGGGAAGTTCTGGAGAGTCTTTGGTCAGTATTAGAATTCTGAAAATACATGTTCTAACACCAGTGAAGGACTGTCTCAGGAATCAAGTAAACAATGGATATATACAGAATCTTCCATCAAAAGATATAGAGTATACATTCTTCTCAGCAGCCCATGGAACTTTCTCTAAAATAGACAGCACCCTAGACCATAAACCAGGTGTTACCAAAATACAAAATAATTGAAATAGTTTCCTGCATTTTTATCAGAACATGATAGAATGAAAGGGAAAATCAGTAGTAAGAAAAGTTATAGAAACCACGAAAAATGGGCAAATTGCTGTTTTAACGATTTTAAAAATTATCTTTAAAGTTTAATACAAAACATTTTAATACACTTTTTTTTTTTTTTGGTTTTTTGAGACAGGGTTTCTCTGTGTAGACCTGCCTGTCCTGGAACTCACTCTGTAGACCAAGCTAGCCTCGAACTCTCAAACTCAGAAATCCGCCTACCTCTGCCTCCCAAGTGCTGGGATTAAAGGCGTGCGCCACCACCGCCCAGCCCTTTTAATACACTTTTTAATTCAATTTATTCTTTGACAATTCAATACATGTATCTAGTGAATTCTGATTATGCTTATCCCACTCATCTCATTCCAATAAGTAAGGGCTGCTCTCACCATTGATCAAGAAGGTTCTCTCTTACAGCAAAACATGGTAAACCCAAATACTCTCAGGATGCTGCTAAAGATGTTGATACTATGTAACTGTTGAGGGCTCTTCCCTAAATGAAGCATCTATATCAACCCTTCTAAGACTTAGCAAATGTTGTGGAAAAGGATACAGAAAAAGTATACGAGCCAATGAGAGGAAGGACACGAGACATCTGCATAAGACATGGGTGTTGTGAGCGTGGACAATATACTCTTCGTTAAACACATGGGTTTACTGCCAACTCTTACCAAACTTTTAAAGATGAGCTTGCACCAGTGCTCATTAAACAGTTCCATAACATAAAAGGAATGGAACACTGCCAAATCCAGGAAGCTAGCATTACTCAGATAAGGTTGAACACACACACAGACGCAGAAGAGGGGGTGAATTATAGATCAGTTTCCCCATGAACCGTTTGGGAAGGGTATATGGTCTTGGAGGAGGTGAATTACTGGGGTGGGCTTTGAGATTTCAGAAGACTCCCGCAATTCCCCGTGTTCACTCTCATCTTGTTTGTGGATCAGGATGTAAGCTCTCAGCTGTTTTTTCAACTCCACCATCACGGACTCTAACCCCCTGAACCCATAAGCCAAATTAAATGCTTTCTTTTGTGTGTGTGTGTGTGTGTTTATTTTTGAGATTGTATTTTCATTTCCCCTTTTCCTGTCTCTAAACCGTCCCATACGTCCCTTCTTGCTCTCCTTCAGATGTATGGCCTCATTTTTCATCAGTTAAATGTTCTCTTTTTACAAGTTGTCTTGGTCATGGTGTTTTATCATAGCAATAGAGAGGTAACTAAGTGGCAGAACCTCAAGTCAGCTCTAAGTCCAGAAGACCCAAAGTGGTTAGAGTTACTTTTCTGTTGCCGTGATAAGACACTATGACCAAAAGAAACATGGAGAAAGTTTCTATTTGTTTACAGATTCAGAGAAGTAAGAGTCCCTCATGGTGGAGTGCATGGGAGCTGAAGCAAGAAACTGAAGTCAGTATCCACACAGGAAGCAGAGAATGAACCAGAAGTGGGGTGACACTGAAACCTCAAAGCCCACCCCTGATGACACACTTCCTCCACCAAGGTCCCATCTTCTAAAAGTTGCATAACATCTTCAAACATTGCCACCAGCTGAGGAACAAGTGTTCAAATACTTGGGACTTTGGGGAAGATCTCTCTTTCAAACCACTGTACGCACTTCACACGCTATTAAACATCACTCAGTTTAAGAAACTCGACTTGAAAAGCCAGCGGGGACAGCATAAGCACTAGTAGGGAACCTGTTACCGTCTTGCTAAAGGCATACAGTATCAAACTGCTTTCTGAACGTTTCTTTATACTCATAGATTGGTGCTCCTCTCTGGCTTGGTCAGAGATGCTTCTCTGGGCAGTAGATGATGACTAGTAAGTGACTGTTGAGTGTTCGGCCATAAATGGTTTATTTGTATCACTCCACCTAGGGGAACACTGCAGAGAAGAGAGGAGAGTGTAAGCCAGGGGATGAGAAGGACTGAGGAGAAATGCTGTCTTCCGGTGATGGCATGGTCATTTTACTCACGAAGTCAGCAACTCTGGTTATCAGCGTGTACTGGCTGGTTTTGTGTGTCAACTTGACACAAGCTGGAGTTATCGCAGAGAAAGGAGCCTCCCTTGAGGAAAGGCCTCCATGGGATCCAGCTGTAAGGCATTTTCTCAATTAGTGATCAGGGAGAGAGCCAGCCCATTGTGGGTGGTGCCATCCCTGGGCTCATAGTCCTGGGTTCTATAAGAAGGCAAGCTGAGCAAGCCAGGGGAAGCAATCCAGTAAGTAACACTCCTCCATGGCCTCTGCATCAGCTCCTGCCTCTAGGTTCCTGCCCTGTGTCGGTTCCTGTCCCGACTTTCTTTGGTGATGAACAGCAATATGGAAGTGTAAGCTGAATAAACCCTTCTCTCCCCAACTTGCTTCTTGGTCATGATGTTTTGTTCAGGAATACAAACCCTAACGAAGACACAGCACAAGATGGGGGCCCTCAGAATTCCATCATGTACGGATGAGGGGTTTATAAGCCCCTACCCGTCACTTAGGAGCTATTGTGATTAGTGATTGCTTGGAAAGGGTAGCAATTTTCACCAGTGGTGTAGCCATTGGTAAATTGTCCATGCTTGAGTAAATAGCCCTCACCCCTGCTCACGCAAGCAACCCTAATAAAAGTAGGTGGATTATCACACAACAGTTGGAGAGGGCTTGTTGGGGTTCAACAGGATGGAGAAGGGGACTAGAGAGGGAAATGGTGAGTGACAAATGACCTATGTACATTATACACACATTTGATATCAAAAGTAAATAAAAAGGACATCTTGTACCCATTAAAAAAACAAACTGACTTTACATTTGTCCTCCAAACAGGTGTGTTTTCTTTGGCATGGCTTGCCTCTTTATCAAACTGCCTTTTCTTTGGAAATAAAAGGTAGAAACATCACCATGCTACCATCCTAGAGAAAACTGAGTATGTTCCAGTCACGCAAGTCGGGCTCACTGTGTCCTAGCTTAGCCATGAGGCAAAATTCTTTTACAGACTGCTCCTACAGTCTGAGTTGTCTGTGTCTGTGTATTGTTGTTCCTCTTTAGAGAGATCCTGAAGATGACTGGATACACTAGACCATCCTGTAATCCCTGAACCTGTGAGGCTGAAACGGCAGGATTGCTATAGAGTGAGTCTGACACCTCCTATGCACGCATACACACACAGTCACACTCATACACACATTCACACACATTCACACTCACACAAACACATACATGCTTATACATACACATTCATACACATTCCCACAGACACACATTCACACATGCTTATACATTCATACACATATATGGACACATTCACATCCATTTACACACAGACACATTCACACACATACACATTTATTCACACATATACATACTTACATTTTCACATACACACATACACATATATGCTTATGCACATTTACACATTCATACACATTCACACACATTCACACACACACACACACACACACACACACTGAAGATCTCAGTGCCTCGGTGCTCAGTGCCCCTTCCCTGGCTAGGGTGCTGAGCTGAGAGTGTTAAAGGAACTGTCTCTGACCTCGTGTGGCTTGTGTCTTGATAAATATGAAGGCAGTGTTACTGAAAGTGCCTCAAAATATGGGCTGTCATTAGCCTCTTAGCCTTGCTGCCGTTCATATTATTTAACATAGATTTACACATCAAATGTAGAGTGTTTGTGTTCCAGAAGAAGGGAAGCTTGTGAGAGAGAAGGCTTGGTGCTACCAGAAGGCTTTCTTGAAACAGTGTGGTGTAATTTTGATGAACACCACCCCAGTCCAGCCTATACTGACCATTAGAACCTACTGCAGCCAGTGGTCACTGACCCTCAAAACGGTTATGTGAAGTGAGCCCCTAACATTTAATCACTATTTCACACATTGTGCTTAGCAAAATGTTTTATTCCGAATAATTTTATTGTAAGTCACATAAATCTTACTCTAGGTTTTACACAAAAAGGAAACTACAAAGCTGCAAATCCCAGCTCTCCCTCAAAAATACATTCACGTTCATAACAAATGTTAATTGCACTTAAAAATTAAATAGGATGTGGAGGAAGGATGCATTATAAAGACACTCATGACATTTTCACTCAATTTGCCTTGCATTTCTAGAAAATTCCAAGCCATCTTCCCGTCCGGGGTTTACAGATGGCTCTTGTCCCCGCTGAGACTGAAGTAAGAAAAACTAAAGGGTTTCAACAAACATGAAGCCGGGCAGCGAGAGGAAGCCTCGTGGTGGCTGGTGGGAACCAGAACACAGCATTGCCTGGTTATGAAAGAACACACACGAATCTCTGCGCCACGCGCTGTGGCTTCTGTGCTGCCTTCAGATATCCTTTCCACAGTCAGGACAGAGGATGTCATCTCTCTCTGTAAGAAAGCCCCGTCCCACCAGGGACAGGGAACACTTCTTACAGTTAAAGCAATCGTTATGCCATTGGCGTTCCTCGAAAGAGATGTACTTTGTGCCACCCAGACCTGTGCACAAAAGAAAACGCAGGTGACCAATCGCTCTGTTTTGATCCGCTTCAACCTTTGTGCCCACTGTATGGCACATGCGCAGTGAGCTATCCGGATCACTGTGCTCACTGTACGACACATGCGCAGTGAGCTTCAGACCAGCAACTGAGAGCAGAGGATGCACATATAATCAACAACTTCACAGCCTCAAGGAGCTCAGAGTCGTCAGAACAGAAACTGGTTTTAACAAGGGTACGATAACACTATGAAAAAGTGCCGGGTTTGCCTAGCTGTGTAGCTCAGTGGTAGAGCCCTTGCCTATAGGGCCTGGCTTCCATTGCTAGCACCGTGAGACGAAAAGTGTCTGCTGTTTCATTGATTATTCTGTTTTCTCCTGAAATGAAACCTGCTCCCCCACAGGTAAAGGGAGCAAGTTCTTTGTGCTTTTGCTGAGTGCTGTAACAGAGGGAGTGGATGAAGGGAGGCAGGATAGGAAAGGACCTAGAAAAGTTCTGGGAAGGGTTAGGGAAGTACCAGCTTGCAGAGGGGTAACCCTTGGACCAGCTCCAGAAGCAGGAGCTGCGGATGACAGAAAGGGGGTCAGTGAGTTGGGGTACAGTGTAGTGAAGGAACACAGGATCACTGGCCCGAGTCCCCTGAAAGTGTAAAAGAATTGAGCAAAACCAGTTTTATCTTTTCACAGGGCTGGAGGCAGGGCTAGGACTGGGCATGCTAAGCAGTAGTTGAACACCGAGCTACACCCTGGGTTCCAGCACTGGTAAACAAGAAAATTTGACTCATGTCTGACTGGTCCCCATGAGATGTTTAAGGTACACGGAGTGGAACTGCACTATCGATGACAGGTGGTCTGTATGGTCGCTGTACACCCTGAAACGATGAAGAATTGGAATACATGGATTTATGTCAGAGTTGCCATCTGTTCTGGTGAAATTTAGCTGGTGAATTTCAGTTACTAAAAGTTTGGTGTGATTAAATCATACTGTAAGAATGCAGCTACCCCTGCACCACTCCACTGCTGTCAAGTTCTCAGACTTACAAAGACTCTAACTCACCAGGGAGATCCTATTGTAACAAGCTCTTCCACGCCAGGAAAATGACATATTTGAAAAGTCATGCCAAGCCTGGGTTCTTGGATGTGACTCTCTAAGTACCTCTGTCCTTCCAAAGGCCACTTTTGCTGCCTGGTGGAGGACATACCAGCAAAGCTTAAAAAAAAAATAGGCAAATTCCTGGAGCTGAAGATTTAACTCAGTGACATAGTACTTGCCTAGTATGTGTGAACCCCTGGGCTGGATTCACAGAACCACAAAGGTGGGGAAAAGCAACACTCAGTATCTTGTTTCCATATAAATTGCCTTCCCTATTGCTAGAACCAGAACTTTGCCACTGGCCCTGGCAGACTCCAATCTGTGCTTCAGGCCTACTGTTGTAACTTTTCTGCACCTCTGAGTCACCTAGGAGGTTCTGGAAAGTTCCCAGGGCTGCTAAAGGCTTGGGAAATGGCGATGTCTCTTCTTAGCATATGGATCTGAATGAGCTGCAAATCCAAGGTGCTTTTTATTTTTATTTTCAGATTTGTATTTTAATTTTTATGTGTGTTTACCTGAATATATCTCTGCACACCACGTGTATGCAAATCGACAAAAGAGGGTGTTGGGTTCCTGGTACTGGAATTACAGAGTGTAATATTATATATATTATACAGGTACTGAGACTTGAAACCAGGTCCTTTGGAAGAGCATCCAATACTCTTAACCACTGAGTCATCCTCTAGCCTCCCTCTAAGAAGCTTTTAGGATACCCTGGCATCTATGCCATTCCATACTTCTCCTCATACCCTTGGTAAGTTCTACAGCAGAGAGCTGGGGCAAGGAGAAGCCCTGGTGGTAGGGCGTGTGTGGAAAAAAAAGATGTGAATGTCATGGGGGGCACTCCTACATATGACAAGAATACTTGTACCCCTATCCCCTGTCACTGACTGCTACATGGTGAAAAATCAAAGACTTTAGTCTGAAGCCAGTCGTCTCCACCTTCAGTATCTTCAGCACACTCAATAGCTCAGTCCAGATACTGATCTACCAGCCAGGCACGTTTTTGGGCTCTCACTTTGTCAGACTCTCTGGGGACTGTGCTATGAATAAACTACTCAGAATATGTCCCCATCTAGCTGTGGTTTGTGGTTAGAAGAGTCTCACTAAGATGACACAAATACTTCAAATACCAGGTCTGTTGTTGGGGCTGAAATGGCACCATTCATTTTGTTCATGTGACTATAATAGACTCAGACCCAAAACAGAAACACTCAGTGACAGGCCAATGGTTCTACATGGCCAGGCTTAAGGGAAAGTCACCAGCTCTGTTCCGAGGATGCACAGCAGAGAGGCAGAGATGCTTGTTGGGCTCAGAGCCTCAAGATACTAACAACACCCATGCTAACAACTCTAGACATCCATGTTGTTCCAGGAAGCAGACAGCCTATATCCTGGCAATGGCCTTCCCAGGAGACTTACCACTAATGGGGTTGGTGCACCCAGCACATTTCTTGGCATACAAGTCACAGAAGCAGGTCAGGCAGTATGGAAACTCATCCCGTGCCGTGAAGCGTTGCCCAGATAGCTGCTTCTTGCAGGCTGTGCACACAAAGCACTCCTTGTGCCAGGGCTGCTCCCGGTAAGTAACACCTCCTGTGGTGATAGGCTAGGGGAGATAAAGGTAAGAGTTGAGGCTGCCCCCTGTTTCTGATAGACATCTGCCCCTGCTGTTGCCCATGGATGATGTAAGCCCCTCCCCATCCCCCAAAAATGTGCAGTTGGTTAAAGTGGTAAAGAAACCTCATACCTCAGGCATTCACATTACCGTACATACTACTGCTGTAGTTCCTGGCTTTCTCCCTAGCGATGCTGGGTCTTTAGTTTTCACAGTAGTGCAGGGGGACCGAAGGTATAGGTGCTATGGGGCATTGCCACCATCCCAAATAGGAAGGCGGCACAGTGGTGGAGTCATGATCAGAGATAACCTTAAAAGCATCGACTGCTACTTCTGAGCAGCCCTGAGACCCTATAGCTAGAGACCTCAGTACCTCAGTTCTAGCTACAAAGTTGGAGTGACAAAGAGAAAGGGACAAATCTCTGTGGAAGCCTTCCTTCAAATCCCAGCAAGGGATTTGACCAATCTGTCCTGTCTCACAGCACGTGTATCAAGACACCCTGCTGGCTGCAGAATCATTTCCACCTGGATTAAATCCAGCCTTGGGATGTCCTGCTCACCCTCAGATCCCTGCTGCTGCGGGGCTTCTTTCTTTGTCTGAGGAGGGACACATCTAGCTTGAAAGTCTTGCGTGTATTTAGAGAGCACATATACAAAGGTTTGCACCCACAAAACTATGTCTTCTGCACTTTTGCAATTAAGAGGACCACACCGATGGGCAGATGACAGGACAAGTGACTCAAAAGAGCCACCAGGATGGCTATCATGGTGTTGCCACATGGAGTCTGTAGTGTGCCTGCAGGTTTGTAGCCCTGGCAGTGGAGCTGATCTCAAAGTCAACGACCTCTAAATGGTGCCTGAGTCTCTGTTGGGCATTTGCACAAATAAATAGATTCTCTGGCCGTCAGACATACATGAATGAAGCCGGTATTCAGGGTGTGCTCCCTGCCTCGCTTACAGAGTTCATTATGGGTGAACCCCATAAGAGCTTCCCCTACCACATGGAGATGAACCTTGCTGGAAGGGACGAAACTGTCTCTTGCAAGCCAGAAGAGGTGGCTGCACAGCAGAAAGAGATCCCAGAAGAAACAAGTGCAGGAGTGTGCTGAGCAAAGAATGTGGTTTAGGCCAGTGGAGCTGGAAAGGGAGGAGAGGGGAGGGTACAGTGGGCAGAGAAGTGAGGTGCCACCTTCCATGGAGCTGTATGTGGGAGAGAGTGGCAGACCTCACCTGTGGGTCTGACAGGTTACAGATAGGGGGTTTCCCTTCCCTCCAATATCAGGCAATAATGTTTGGAAATGTTCTTGAAGGCATGATTTTTTTTTTTTTTGCTTAGAAATCATCTCTCAACAACAACAACAATAACAACAACAACAACAAAAAAGACCAGTACACAGACCCAATAGATCAATACACAGCACCCAGGAGAGCAAGCGTGCAAGGTAGGAATGGGTAAGCTCTCATTGCATAGAGATACGACAGGTGTTCCTTCATGACAGCTGAGCCGAGGACGGAAGCTGAGAAGGACAAGAGGCCCCAAGGGATCTCAAATACCTTTTTGCACTGCACACACTGCAGGGCATACTGCTTCTCATAGCAGGGCACGCAGAAGTTCTGATTCTCCTTAGGTATGAAGCTCTTGGTTCCAATGGGCTGCTGGCAGCGCTGACAGGTGAAGCAGGTCTCGTGCCAGCTGCTGCCCTTGTATTCCATCTTGCGGGTACCTGTGGTCAGAGGCAAGAGAAATCAGAAGCTGCCATTAGCCTGGCTGGAGTCCCAGTAACGTGAATCCAGACCTGTTACCTCCTAGGGTTATGATATGGCAAGTCTCTCCTGGTCTCAAACACTCATCTCTAACTGGAGATGATTTCTGTTTTTTCCTTTTGTTTCAATACTATACATGCAATCCTAGAACAATATGGTGCATAGTAGGTATTTGCAATTTATATTAAATATTGTGGTTGAGAATGTTAAGTGGAAATGAAAATCAAGAAAATAAATATCAATAAATTTAATTAATAAATGAAAATTAAAAAAAACATTTGGAAGTGCCTTCCCACATGGTAAAACATAAATGAGCTCCAGCGTGGTTAGTGGATCCAGATGTGGTGGGGTTGGTGAGGGCACAACCCCTCACACTCCTTAGCAACAACTGCTCTCTGTACTCAGGGTTTAGGTCCCCATAGTTTCAGTTATCTGTGGTCAAACTCAGGTCACACTGCAAATAGTTCATGGAAAATTCCAGAAATATACAATTCATTTGTTAAAAAAAAATTGCACACCTTTCTGGATAGTGTGGTGAGATCTCACACTCTCCTACCCAGTCTACAAGGATGGGTATTATCCTGTTGTCCAGGGCATCCACACTGTATTTGCTACCAATCTGCCTCGTTACAAGACCAACTATCATGGTACCACAGTCCTTGGTTTCATAATAACCTTCTTAACTTAATTGTACTGTGTGCAATACACATTGAATTTTGTCATCAAGCAGAGAAAATGCAGGCTAAGTAATATCAACGGTGAGCCTCAATATACTCGCTAAAGATGGACTGAATGCTGTCCACCCCATGTTGTACCTTCATTAGCCAACATCCATCTGGTTCACAGTGAAGCAGAAGTGACTAGAGGCCACAGAGATGGCTCAGCAGATAACAGTTCTTGCCATGAAAGAGCCTGACATGAGTCCAATCCCCAGAATCCACCACAGAAGAAGCGAGCCAAAGAGGTATCCTACCTCCACAGGTTCACTGTGGCATGTACATGCCCCTACACACACACACACACACACACACACACACACGCACACACGCACACACGCACACACGCACACACACACACACACACACACACACAATGCACACAAACACTAATCACTAATAATAATAACTGAATGTCTGTGGAGTGGATGACCTGGAGCCTCCAGCCCAGTGCAAGGAGGCAGTCCAGCAACACCTGCTGTGTGAACCACATTGTGATGGACCTCCCTGGTTTCCCACACTGTGCTGTGAACTAGAACGAGAGCTACTCTAGTCACTACTGGCATTGCACATGTCTATCGCCCTTCAGTCCGTATGTCCTAGAAATCTGTTCACTCCACCTTCAGCAGCCTTGACCAACAGCAAACACTGCATTTATTGGCTGATTTTTTTAAATCCTCTAACATGTATATTATATATACATGTGTATATTTATAAAATGAGCGAATTCCTAACTGTAGCTGTGTGCAATACCTGTATGATGCGGTAGACTTGGAGAATTTCTTTATGAGTAAAGAAATCGAGTGGAGTCTCGTGTGTGTGATACCTCAGAGATAGCCCACAGCAGCCTGTGGGCCAGACCCACACTGCTGTCTGTTTTCTTAAATGGAGTTTATTTTGTCAGCTTTATGGTAGAGCTAAGAGGGCCTCTTGCATGCTAGGAAGGATTCTACCACTATACTCACAGCCCACAAACCGTTTATTATCCTCGCCTCTGTTCTTTTTCCAACAGCAGAAGAACTGCAGAGCAGTTGAGTTTGTGCTAGACACTGGATCATTTGCAACTGAAAAAAAAAAGCCATGTTTCTAGCTTTTAAAAAAAAATTAGAAGGTGTACAAATCTCCTGTCTCAGCTTCTAGAGCAGTGTGCAGATTCTCTGTGCAGTACCACATCTGGCTTTTATGGCTTTGACAGGAAATATTTTCAGCTGTGTGGATCATATAAAGGATGCAGAGTGTGGGAAATTCAATCTAGGCCTCCGGAATGCGGGTAGGTACCTGGAAGGGGCCCACTGCTCCACACCCAGCTGAAGTACCCTGAATAATGTAAGCAACTATGAATCAATCCTTAGCTCTCAGTCAAAATAGCAAAATTTTGGCTTTACTTTAGCTGGATGGAAGGCTAGTCAGGAGACATCTGTCCTGCGGGTGGCATGGGGTGACTGAGAATTTGTACATGGTTATTAGACTGCATTCTCGGGTCACTTTCTCAGCTTCTAATTCTTCCAAGAGGTTCTGTCTTATGTGGATAGTGTAAAATGTGTAGGGTCCATGTGTGAGTAACACATTGTGCCTTCTAAAGTGGAGGCACATAGGCTGTCCTGGAGGATGATGGATCCTGAAGTGAAAATGACATGGAACAACCAGCATGAGGGTGAGAATGGGTAGTTTTCAAATGCGTTTCCTTGGTACCCAGGGGCTGGCACCTTTACCACCACATGCATTTTGGTCCTCTGCTCCTGTCTCTTTGAGCTGATGCTGTTAAGCAGGCCACCAACCAAGTGATTTGTCACCGAATACAGTCGGCTACAACTCTCCAGTGTGTGCTGAGGTAAATATGCTTTGGTTTCTTTTCTTTCTTTTTTTTTTGTTTTTGTTTTTGTTTTGTTTTGTTTTTTCGAGACAGGGTTTCTCTATGGAGCCCTGGCTGTTCTGGAACTCACTCTGTAGACCAGGCTGGCCTCGAACTCAGAAATCCACCTGCCTCTGCCTCCCAAGTGCTGGGATTAAAGGTGTGCGCCACCACCGCCCAGCATATGTTTTGGTTTCTTGAAATAGGGTCTGGCTTTGTAGCTCTGGCTGCACTAGAATTCATTATTTAGAGCAGGCTAATCTAGAACTTGCATCTATCCTTCTGCATGTACCTCATGAGTGCTGGCATTACAAATATATGCCACCATGCTGGGCTCCGAAGTAAATCTTATAGCAACACAGGGCTGGGGAATTGTACCCGCAGGGAAAGTGCTGGGACGGTCACCCACTGCCATGGCCACAGGCAGCAGAGTTGCCTGCAATGTGGCTGGTATAGTCCTGTTCCCATCCAAACAGATAAGTGAGGAAAAAGGAACATGTGAGTGTAAGACTAGAGCTGGCCAGGCTCATTGAGCCCTCCCCCCTCTGATACCAGCAAGAAACCAGCTGACAGGGGCCTAGTATCTAGGTTGTGAGGACTGACAAGTCCCAGGACGGGATTATGATGAAATCTAGTTTCCTGTCTTGTCAGTGTGGTATGTGGGGCTGGGCAGGGAGAAGGACTTGGACTAAGTCCTATGAACCTGAATCCACTACCAAAGCTCCACAGAAGCTCTGCCCACTAGTCATCTTTCCTTTTGTTTTTATGGTATAATTGGTATGTGGTATTTACGTGTATCTAATAGAGTCCAGTATTCTAAGCAAACAGGGAGATCAGATCAGGACTGTTTCTAAGTACAGACATGTCTGTAGTGCCAGCCATTCAGAAGGCTTTGGCAGGCAGGAGGATTACTTGCGCCCAGAGTCTGAAGCAAGCCTAGCAATGCAGAGAGGTCTTGTCTCCTAAAATCTGAACAATATCAAATCTCCTGGTCTCGACGCTGCTGTGGATACGGTTTTTAGATGAAATTACTGTTGGCAGCTTGCAGACGTAGAAGGAAGCAGATTCTTCACGGACTATGCATACCCTTTGCAACAGAAGGGTCTCATCCAATCACCTAAAGATCCCGTGAGCAAAGAACAAAGTGTTTCCTCAAGGGTAGGAATTCTCAAGACCAACTCAGAGAAAGTGTGTATGCCTTTAGCTCTGTGGGCTCTGAATGCTCCAGTGGAAGTTGCAGCATGGAGGACGCCCCTCAGATGTCAGGCTTTCCGTCACCACGTGAGTCTGTCCCCTGTTAGACTTGTGCCTCTCCACTCACCAACAGATTGTTATGAGTCTGACTCAAAGACAGGGGAGGTTTTCAAAGAGCCATGTTATGGCTGCTGCTAAGGGTTCCCGTCTTTCAACAGCCCCTGAGCTAAGGCTTTAAAACAGTTTCAATGATTCATTGGCAGGAAATTTTCCAAGACTTGTTGGAAAGGGAAGCGATGTCCATATGAAAGTCTGTGACTTCAGAACTGTCATTTCTACCCAAAAGAGCCAGCCAGGGTAGAGCCTGGGCTGACAGGGCAGAGAGAGAAACAAAACAGAGTAGTCTCCTATGGCCCACTTGCTGTTCAGCCAAGAGAGGCTTGAGGAATGGAGCAAAGTGGGTCAATGCACACGGCCTCCAATGTACAAAGGGTCATGAGTGTGTTAAGATCCCAACAGCTATATTGCTTCTGTATTCAAAGTAACTCTAGTTGGCAGGGTTCACTCAACTATGCACTGACAGAGGAGAGTCGTGAAGACCGTATGAGGTGAGCAGACCAAGGCCCACATAGCTCTTGGCTACACCTAGGGCATAAAGACCACTTAGCTTCTCCGTCCAGCACCATGGACTATATGGGATGGATCCCAGGACTGTTCTTGTATCCCATTAAAGAGGCTATGCATGCTCACGACAACAAAAGGCCTCTGTGACTCCTCTGTCCTCCATCTTCACAGTGATGTCCCTGAACCCACGTGAAGAAAATGAGCCACCCTCCATAGTGAGCTTCCTCATCCACTTTTCCTGCACCGTGCTGGTGTGGTATACTAAGATGCAAAAACTGTCATCTGTGGAGCTAACCCAGCTGTTCTCTGCAGACTCAAGTCCTCCCTCTGTATCTTTACCTCCCAGGGCCTGCCTGCCACAGGCAGGAAAGATCCTAGCTCTGGTTGACGGGGCATAAAGGATAGGAGAAACTGGAGGAACTGAGGACATAGGAGTCACACAGAGGAGGGTGGAGCACTTCAGAGGTGAACGAACAAAGCCAAAAAGGGGGAGAACAGAAGCAGCAGTAAGTAGACCCTGAGGCTGGGCTGCTGCAGTATGGCTGGCTGCAAGTATGTAGCTAACTAAGCTACTATGTAGCTCTGTGGCTGGGCTGCAGCTGTGTGGCTGGCTGCACTGTGTGGCTGGGCTGCAGCTGTGTGGCTGGGCTGCAGCTGTGTGGCTGGCTGCACTGTGTGGCTGGGCTGCAGCTGTGTGGCTGGGCTGCAGCTGTGTGGCTGGCTGCACTGTGTGGCTGGGCTGCAGCTGTGTGGCTGGCTGCACTGTGTGGCTGGCTGCACTGTGTGGCTGGGCTGCAGCTGTGTGGCTGGCTGCACTGTGTGGCTGGGCTGCAGCTGTGTGGCTGGCTGCAGCTGTGGGACTGGGCTGCAGCTGTGGAGCTGGGCTGCAGCTGTGTGGCTGGCTGCAGATGTGTGGCTGGGCTGCAGGCATTGGGAGGGTCTTAGAGAGACCTTGTTCACCAGAAGAACTGTAAATTAACTTCCCTAGGCTGTTGTTTAGAAGACTACAAAAGATTTAATCTGTTTTCCTTTTTGAGATAGAGTCTGGTGCTGGTTTTGTCTGTTCGTTTGTCTGCTTTTGTCCACTTGATATGAGGTAGAATCACATGGGGAGGCAGATCCTCCATTTCGAAAATGCCCCCATCAGATTGACCTGTAGGCAAGTCTCTTGGTTGATGATCGATGTGGGAGGGACCAGCCTTTGGTGGGTAATGCTCCAATGCTCCACTTGGGCCCTAAGTTTCTAATTAACGTGGCTTAAAATTCCAGCCTCACCAATTGCCATGCAGCTCTGTCTTCCCTGCCCCTTCCCAGCTGTGCTTTCAGGCTGGGTGCTTCTGTTCCTGTCACAGTGTGTCATAGTCATTTAAAAGTCGTATTAACCAGAAAAAAAATGCTGCAGCAATAAGAATCTATCTTACGGAAGGTCTAATTATCTCCTTTGGAAAAGTATTACTTCTCGCCCCATATATCTTCCCCAAACACTTCCCATATGTCAGTCTGTCACCCAGAACTCTGCAGTACCTCCTCTTTGCCAAAAGCAAAGCAAGTCAGAAATAAAACAGAAAGCCAGTCACTCTCCCACAGAAGGATCAGAGCTTGAGTGTGTGGCTGTAGCTTAGCAGTAGGGTGTCCATGGTGTGGAGGAGGCCATGAACATCCTCAGCATCACAAGTTAGAATTTGACTCGAAAGTTTCTCCTAAGCATCATGCTCTTCACACATCGATGGGGTCCTGCTGTAGGATGACACAGGAGTATTCTTTTGGTGGCCCTGGATCTTAAAGTTAGTATTCAACCCATTGAAACTACAAACTCAAAACCCTTGACTTAAATTTCTCCCCCTCCCTCCCTTCCTCCCTCTCTCTCTCTCTCTCCCTCTCTCTCTCTCTTGTGTGTGCGCGTGCTTGCGTGTGTGCATATGGACATGTGTTTGTGTGAGAGTGTGTGTATAGACCACACATATGTGTAGAGCCCAGAGGCCAACTTCAGGTTTCATCCCTCCGGAATTGCTCATCTCTTTTTCTCTCACTGGGACTTTAGGCTCAATTGTCTGTCAGGGTTGACTGGAATCGTCCAGATTCTGTATCATGCATCTTCATCTGCACATGAGGACACATTCACTGACAGATGTTGTAGTCAGCACTGAGCAGCCTGTGTTCCTCACACAGCCGTGAAGGCAAACACTTAGAAACATCCGGGGAGAACGGGCAGCCCCTCCACCTCCAGCCCATCTTTTTTTCAGGACTTTACTGCTTCTGTGACTTGTATTTTCCCCTCTTGTTAAAAAATGGTTATTGTATCTGAGGTGCGGCAGACAGAACAGAAATAAAGGGTGATATCTTTCCAACAAAATCCCCCTGAAGTGCTGACCATGGCCCGGGCACATGGGGGTGCACAACACATCTGTGGAAGGGATTACTGTGGCTGAGAACTGGAGCCTGAACTGATCCCAGTGGCCAATCAATGCTCTTCCTTCCGGTGAGCTGCGCCTGTAGGGCAGTCACAGAACAATTGCAGGACTCCCTTCCTGGGTGAGGAAGACTGCAACAAGCCACAGGGCCACAGGCGGCTAAAGCATGAATGGAAGAGAGTCAGCAAGTAGGGAGAGGAGGGGCATCGGTCAACATCCGCTTTGTCAGATCAGTGCGAACTTTGCAGATGTACTTCTTTAAAGCCCCTCCAACCTCCTCAACTGTTCTCACAAGGAGGACTTCACAGCTTACACATCGCTGTGAGGTGCTGGGAATCAAGCATTTTCTGTCTGAGCCTTCTTGGAAGACAGAGGTGATAGGATCAATTGAGCTTTCTTTCTGCCCCTACCCCATTGCATGTGATCTCAGTATTTTCCAGATTGGTCTTAAGCTTTTGGTCTCAGGTGAGCCTGATTCTTTTGTTTTTAGATTGTAACTCAACTGGCTGGCCTAGAACTCGGAGATCTGCGTGTCTCCAGCTATAAAGGGCTGATATTAAAGGTGTGTCACGTCACACCTGGCAATGAATATGATTCTTAGAAAAAAATAATTCTTTTTAGATGGCTTTATGTTGCTCGCGCTTATCAGTGGAGCGAACTGAATTTCTTCTAGACTTCTCTTTTAAACTTAACATATTTGATAGCTTTACTTGAAAGTCCTTCGTTTAATAAACTTTAAATTCTTAAGTAGTTCCAAAACTGAGTTAAAATTATAGGTATTATAATTAAATATCATAAGCGCTAAAATAACTAATACATTAAGAAATTTCAACTAAAACCACAAGCATGGATCACTTTCTCAATATGTACTTTAAAACTCAGAAGCTCAAGGTTAACTCATGTTTTTAAAATCTCATACACACTTTAGTAGTTATTTAATATTACTGTGGTCCCAAGGGCATGCAACCTATTGATATGGCAATATGTTATTGTGATCCACAAATGTGTTAGCTGCCATTCATGGCTATCTTGGGACATACAAATCCCGTGGGCCACAGAATGGATACACCTGGTGATTCTAAAGTTTCTTAATATGTCTGCTTCCCCTCGATTCTAAATCTCCCTATAATTAAACGATTTCAAAGGGGCTGTCTTGACACTTTAAATTATTTAGTTATCTTGCATAGAGTCTGTCTGTGCCATCCAGGTTGGTCTGGATGCACTCTTTCTTCCTACCTCAGCTTCCCAACTGCCCACCCAGGTTCAGGACTGCCTTGTAAGCAATTTGAGTTCACAGCCTATAGCCAGGTTGTCCACTAGAGGGCGCCTGATGACCTTGCTTGGACCACTGCACAGGCTCTGTCAGCATCCTCCACATGAATGGTTCAGAGCCCACATGCCCAAAGTTACACTTTCTTACATTCCATCTGCCCATACTTGTCTCTATCCTTAATCAGCTTGCCATCCCCCTCCTTCCAAGTCATCTGCTTACTGCTGCTTCTTCCTACATAGTCTTTGGGGGAGAGCCTACACTTCCTAATGATTAATCTATGGACCTATGCTCCCCGCTGGCTTTGTGTATTTATCCACAAAGCCAGCATGTCAGGCAGTAGCTACATGTGTGAGTATGACACATGCTGAAAGCTACATGGTTCTGAACCTACCACCTGTGCTAATACCACATTCTAAATCATACAAAACCTTCTAAGCTGCTTGGCATGGGAATCCCAGGTCAGGTTCTCACAGCTGCTCAAACGTCCATTGTCTGCATCGTGTATAGGATACGACTTGCTTCTTCAGTCCTATATTTGCATATGTGTCTTCATGTGCATTTTTGCAGTGATGGTAATCAAACCCATAAGCTAGGCAAGCACTCTACCACGGAGCTACACGGTAGGCACAGAGCTATATATTTACATATTATATATATTTATAAATTTATATATTATATATTACATATATTTATATATTACATTTTTTTTTATTAACTCACCTTGGCTGACATCTAACTCACAGAGATCTGCCTGCCTCTACGTCTGTCATATTGAAATTAAAGGTGTGCACCACCATACCTGCTCTATCACTCACTTTTTGGAAATAAGAGATTCCTTTTTCCTATACAAAGCCAAGATGAGACGACAGAGAGAGAGAGAGAGAGAGAGAGAGAAAGAGAAAGAGAGAGAGAGAGAGAGAGAGAGAGAACACTCATCTTCTCCGGGTAAAACAGAGACACCTTATCATTACATATAGATCTTAACCCAGTTGTGGTTCTGTCCTCTTTTGATGTCTGTCTATCTAGGCCATAACTTCATGAGGTCCCGCAGAGGGTGCAGTTAAGCACCACGGAGCTCTTGGCCAGTCCTGACACACCAGAGCACAAATAATAGTTGTTGAAATAACCAAGTGTGAATCCAGCAAGCAGGGCAGGACAAGAAAGCACATGTACTGGGAGAAGTGAGGCAGAGGAGGAGATGCATTTCCTGGGAACTGCTGGAATTCCTCCTCTGGCCAGTTCTCCCAGCCACAGGCTGCTGCATAGCCTTGGCCAACCAACTGCAGATCAAGAGTCCCCAAAGAAAACAATTGTACCTGTTAGAAAACTTATACAGACGTCTGTCATTGCGTCCCACACTACACAGTATAACAGTGTTCATATACCACTTGCAGATGCTTTTATATATATGTGGAAATGTTCTATACAAAAATTAGGCATTTTGCATAGGGTGCTTGAGAACCTCTGGGTCTTGGTAGTTGGACCTAATCCCTGAGATACCAAAGACTGATGGAACAGGAATTCATCCCACTTCTCCTAATGATACACCTCACTCGTTTCCCACCCCCATATTTGGGGAGGGGGCAGATTGAGACAGGAATTCTCTGTCCTAGAACTAGCTCTGTAGACTAGGCTGGCCCCAAACTCAGAAATCCGCCTGGTTCTGCTTACTGAATGCTGGGATTAAAGGCATGCTGCATCCCAACCCTGCATCTGAGATTGATTAACATATCCTGTGTTCACGGACGAGCATGGAAGTGTCATCACCAGAGTCTTTGGCCAACTGAGAGTCCCACCCCACAGCCCATCACTAAATTGGCTCAGCGCTGCGTACACATGAAAAAGGCACGCGTTCTGACCTGGCATGATGGTCTTCTTGCATTCCTGGCACTTGGATGAGTATTCATTGGAATAGCAGTCGGTGCACAGCAGCTGCTCCTCCTTGGCAGCAAAGGGCTTGTCCACGAGTGAGCTCCCACACCGGGAGCAATGGAAGCAGCCTTCATGCCAGTGCCGATCCTTGTAGGACAAGTCCTGGAGAGGCAGGCACACAAATCGTCAGAGGCAGGACAGGAGAGGTGAAGCTACTGTCTAACTCATACATAGCACAGGGGTCCTTGGTGCACTACATTGCTGGAGTGTGTAGGTAAGGGGTGGGGGGAGGAAGGCGGGCAGATTTGCCTGTGGACAAGCCTGTGCTGTATTTTCTTGACTGATGATGGATGTGAGAGAGGGTAGCTTACTATGGGCTGGTGGTCCTGTGTACAATTTAAAAAGCAGCTAAGCGCGGGGAGGGGACAAACCAGCAACCAGCACTTCTCCTCGGCCTCTGTATCTATTCCTGCCTCCCTCTTCCTGCCCTGACCTCCTTTAGTGACGGAGTGTGATCTGGGAGTTGTAAGCTGAAACAAGCCCCTCCCCTAGATGTTTCTTTTGTTCACGTTTTCTCACAACACTAGAAGCCTAACTTAGACACTGAACTGGGGGACCTTGTTTCTGTGAGGTTCACTCTCCTCTGAACCCAGCTCCCTGAGCGCCAATGGGTTGGTCCTTTGAAGAAATGGATCGGGGATAATATGGCTTGTACACATGCTGGACCCTCATAAGTCTATGTATGATGAGATCAGGGGATGAGAGAGCAGAGGCCTAAACCTGTCTTGCAGGTTAAATATTGAAAGTAATTTTAAAAGAAAACATTTTTTGTAGGGAGAGCATATGTACTTTGGTGTATATTTTGATAAGTGAAATACAGTATAATCTGCTTTAATTTGAGACCACCTGCCTGTGTATTAAGTCACTACAAACTGCTAAGTTCATACAATGTATACATTATCATTATATGACCTATCATATACATATAGTGGTATCATTTGGGATTAAGTGTAACCTGGACTCTTTCCATACATAAACCCCATCATCAAAATTAAACCCTTTATGGCTCCAAGTGGCAGACAAAACAAAACAAACATAAAAAACAAACTGCACTGTGAATGATGGGAATTAGGACCAGGTTGTAAGCTCACAATACTGCATAGCCCACAAATATAGTTACTACTGAAGCTCAGAGACATTCCTAAGCTTGCCCAGTCACACAGCTGGAGTGTAGCCAAGCCAGGCTGTGGTATAGTTTCCACTGAACCATACCAGATGAAGGTTGCTTTTTCAGAAGTTAGCTGGCCTTCTGCTGTAATATGTCATCCCACCAATTAGGGCTCTTGGTGGAAATGCCCCAGACTGCTTTTCACAGTGGCCTACCCCATTGGACAGAAGTGTGCGCGCGCGCTTGAGAGAGAGAGAGAGAGAGAGAGGGAGAGAGAGAGAGGGAGGGAGGGAGGGAAGGAGGGAGGGAGGGAGGGAGAGAGAGAGAGAGAGAGAGAGAGAGAGAGAGAGAGAGGGAGAAGTCAGAAGGCTTCTCTGTAAGGTGGCCTACTGTCACCTGGCAGGAGGTGGGCACTGCACACACATGAAGGGGTCACTTTTTATTAGTGAGGAGAAAAAGCTGCACGATTCTGTTACTTTTCACTGTGACAGAATGCCACAATCAAGATAACAAAGTATTTAATTGGGCTTAAAGTTTTGGAGAGTTAGAAGCCATGTCCGTGGTGCAAAGTCACGGTGATGGAAAGAACTGAGCTCTCACGTCTCAAACCAGCCTTTGGAGGCCAAGAGTGGGCAGTGCACTGGAGATGGCAGAGGCTTTTAAGTAAATGGGCCCATAGAGACACACGTCTTCCAACAAGGCTGTACTTCCTAATCCTTTCCAAACAACCACCAGCTGGAAACCAGATATTCAGATGTTTGAGACCTACAGGGGACACCTCATTCAAACCACCTCAAAGGCCAAGGGGATTTGCATTTTGAGGTAACCTTTAGAAATAGAAAACAAAACAAAAGAAAAACAGAGGGAGGAAAATTTAAGAACTGCATCTTGAAAGCGAAGCCACCAGATGTCCCCAGTCCCACACAGGCTAGAAGTCCCTAAAAGCTCAGAGTTCTTTGCATTGGTGTAATGAGAAGTTTGCAGAGAAGCTAGCTGAGTGCTCTAACTGGTCTAAGGTTTTTACGGAAACTCCTTTTTCTTCAGACAGTGAACATTTCTGCAACAAAAACACAACAGTTAAAGACGGCCTTGCTGACGGTCCTTTCACACTTGCAAATTTGACCTTAAATATGAGCACTGTCATGTCCTTTAGATGTAGGACTTCAGACATGCCCAAGACCACAGCCTCTACTGACTTGACTACTTCTGACCGGGCATCCCAACCCCTCAGTGGCAAACCAGAAGGTGCCTGCTCTCAGCTTTGACTCTTTACTCTTGCCTCTACTTAACACTTCTTTCCAGCACTTCCTTTCCAGCTGCTAAAAAGTGGAGCTGAGAAGAAAAAGCCCCATCCTACTCAGAGAGTCAAGTCAGGCATGCAGAGATCACAGAAAGCCTATGAAGAGTCAGGCAGGGCGATCCCAGCTGCCTTCCTGTGAGCAGGGCTCTCAGTGCGCATTTTCTGAGGAACTTCGGAACTCACCTGCCTCTCTTGTGCATGCACATACTCACCACAGATAGCATAGTGCATATTGATCATTCTTAAACCTTTCTGACAGAAATTGAGGAGGCTAGGCTGATTTCATGAAAGGCTTCATATTAGCAGTAAAGGAGACTAGGCCTAAATCTCTGTTTCCAAGAACTGGGCAAGTCCAGGCAAGTCCAGGCCTCAGAGCTGCCCCACCACCTGGTCTAAGGCAAGGACAATGGGTCAGCAGCAGCTTCCAGACTTCCTCAACTATATCCTGAGCAACAGTTTCCTGCTCCCATGCCCTGGTAATGGAATGCCTCTAGAGATGGTGTAAGATAAGGGTCACCTACCCAGAAAGCCCTAATGTGCTTTAAATCAGGCCTTTGAGCACACTTGGTTGTCTATCTTGTTAATAGGAGACCCCAGCATGCTGGACTTCTGCAGAGTGAAACACTCTTTGTGTTTACACACTGTATGAGTCTGGGGTATCATTCTTCAGTGAATCATAGACCCTTACAGATGTTTTCTCTGAAGGTTAAGTGTCAACCTCTGATTATATGCCTGAATTCAGTGGTGGACCAAAACAAACAAACAAACAAACAAACACCACTAAACAGGATTGTACCACCATTGCTGGCAGGTCCTGGAGGTGGAAGGGGAAAGAGGGGGATCTGACCGGCCCTTCCCCTGTTCCAGCTAGAGATGGTGATGGACTTCCTGGCTCAACATCAGAGTGTGTGTGATGTGGAGGCAGTAGGAAGGCCTCATGTGTGTCACATGGTTTACATGACTAATGCTGTTATGGACTGGGTGCCCCTGAGATCCAAGAAGCTCAACAATTAAGCTCGGGGGCCCAGGAGAGCCAGACCAATTATAGCCTTGATCCTCCACCTACAGCTGCAAGGCTAAGGGCAAGAAGCAAGCCTCTCAACCTCAGACTTCTCACTGAAAAACCGGAAGGAAGGTGCCTGCTATTGACTGCAACAGGAACAGTAAACACATGCAAAGTGCTTATAGCAGCTTCTGCTACATAGAAACTGTCTAGTGAATGCCAGCTCACCGTCAATCATCAAAGTGGTGGCCTGAAAGTGTCACTCACTGACACTAAATTTCCACGCAAAGATGGTAATGAAAATCAGAATTCTTTCTTGTGTCTTCTTGGTTTCTTTGTTTTGTTTGATTTTTGTTCTTTGTTTGTTTGTTTGTTTGTTTTTTAGCTTACTGGAGAGACAAAGCCTCAAACTCAGCATCCTCTTTCTTAGCCTCCCAGGAGCTAGGAGTCCAAGTATGAGCTACCACACCCTATTAAAAAATTTAACATCTTAAAAGCTCCACAGTAAGGATTCCAGCACTCGATAATTTTGGATAGTGCTTTTAAACTTCCTTCGGTTCTTATAATCTAAAGGTATGTTTTTAAATTCAACTTGCCTATTTTGAGCCATACAATAACCCTGTGAGATAAAGTGTTATGTTTATGCATGAGCAGATTTGACACAAGGATGCAAAACGTTATGTTTCCTCAGGCATCCCCCAATCCCCATCCCCAGATTTCCTCCCTTACTGATTCAGCAAACCAAACTGTGCTTCCATTTATTTTTTTTTAAAGGTGGCACATCAGTTTCAACCTTTTCCAAGTCAATCCCAGCACGCACACCCTGACTGGGCTTGCTTCAGCACGTTTACACCTCCATCTGCTCAACCGCACACAGAGCACACCTCACCTGTCCTGTGAAAGTCCAACCAGTGCCCTGGTCAACACAGAATGTCTGCATTTCTTTGAAAGCCACACCTCACTGATGAGGCCGTTGGGCAATTCCTGGTGCTCCCAGACTGTGTTCTTTGAATCTGAGATCTCTTGCTACTGTCTCAGCTTCCACCTAGTCTCCAAACTTACCCTACTAATCAGGAAGTGGGCAAAGGGCTTTTGTGAGAAGATGGTGACGGAGATTGCAGAGCACAGAGAGGCTTCCAGGCCTATTTGGTTTCAGTATCTTGAGTCTTAGTCCTAGGATTTCCCAGGGCTCAGAGACAGTTCAGAAAATACTACTCAAACATTGAGATGATAGCTCAAAGCAGACCAACGACACTACCTGCCAAATAGGAAGATCCAGTGCCAAGTGACCTTTCCATTCCTCAGATTCACAGCTCCAAACAGAACTTTAGTTTTCATGATTAGCACCACCCCAGTAGTATTGACTAGTTCAATACTAGTCAATTGTAGTTTTTCTACAATGAATACTAGTTCATGAATACCAGTTCATGAATACTAGTTCATGAATACTAGTTCAATTGTAGTTTTTCTACATTGTTTTGTACACATGGCTCTGACATCCATAGATTCTAAATCCTTGGATTCAATCAATCACAGACAAAAAAAAGATTCAAAACTAAAATTTCATCTGAATTGAACATTCATAGTTTGGGGGGCTAGTATTCCCTAAATAACACAACCCAATTCTTTACATAGTATCTGTACTGCAGTGAATACAAATACTATATACTCACAATATATCTGGAGACTGTTTATAGAATACCAGAGGCTGTGTGTGGTTATGTGGAAATGCTGTGCTATTATGTAAAAGAGACTCGATCTTTTTCAAAGAGATCCTGCACCCACGGTCTCTTCCAAATACTGAGGAGGACCATAATACAGCTTGAGCATTGACAATATGTAGATGCAAAGGGGCAGGGTAGCTTAAACCGGCTTAGCATGCAGAAAACCCTATGCTCATCCCAGCACTGGGAAAAGAAGACAGAGAGAGACAATGACAGAGACCGAGAGAGACAGATGGGGTATGGGGAGACAGGGACAGAGACAGAGAGGAGTTTTCTAGAGAGATTGGAAAAAGAAGGGAAAAGACAGTTTATACTTCCCAGAAAAAAATGAAAACAAAGCCACAAAGACTAATCTTGAGCTCACAGGAAGGTCATAAACTGCAGTAAAATGTGAGCCACATGGGAGAACAGCACAAACACTTCTCTTCAGAAGATAGTTTTCACTTTGAGAACATCCTTCATCTGGGACATGCTTGTTGCTTCCCTCCAAATGTACCCTTGTTAGGACTTCAGCTGAACCCTGGGAGAGTCAGTGACCTGAAGGATTGTAGCATTAGACAGCAGGGTCCCCACTGCAGCCAGCCACCTTTTCACTCATTCTAAGTGATGTATGGCTGTCATTTGCCCAAACTAACTGCTTTTCAAACAGACTGATTTCAGAGTGTGAGTGGATTTGCTCATCAGGCATGCCCAGCTTGCTTTGGGACTACAGGGTGATCCTGTTTCCACTCTGTTCTTTCAGATCCTCGCAAATGAAGTCTGGAGAAATGGATATCAGGAGAAAGAATGGCTGTCACACACTGTCCCTGAGAAGAAGAATTTCTTCACACAATCTGTTTTCCAGACAGTTTTGTGAGATAAGCAACCTTATTTGATAGACATGGAAATAGAGACTCAGAGGTGACAGAGCTGGTGCCTGTCACACTGCTTATTGAAGATGGAACCAGGTGTAAGCCTGGGCAGATTTGCTTCAGGGTCCTGCCTTAAGCATACCACTGCAGGATGCTGTCTGGGGCTTCTTGAGCGGAGAGGTTTTTTTTTTTCTTTATAGAACTCAATCAGTCAGCTTTATTCCCCACTCTGAAGGCCCTGAATTATTGTTTCCTTTAAATATAGTGTTTTTTTAAAAAAAGATTGTCCAAATAAATCCAGTACTCGCCCTTTACTACAGTTTTAATTTCCAAACTTTCAGAAACCTATAGCCAACCACAATATGAGATTATTAATGGAAAAATCCAGAAATAAACAATTCTTAAGTTTTAAGTTGCAACCTGTTTTGAGGAGCATGACAAAATCTTAAGGAATCGCACTTTGTCCCAGGTGGGGCATGAATCATTCTTTTGTCTGTAGATTTCACATTGTATATACAGTTCTCAGCAGCTGACTTGTTACCATGCTAACTATAGGGTGTCCTGCTGCTCATATAAATCACAACTTCGATGTCCACTAGGAACCTTTGAATGCAACCTAGGTCAAGTAGAACTTTTGTACCAATGATATCTGTGCTCATTTCAAAGTCTGTGGACAGAGTCTACATGGAAAAATCTATAAAGGTAGTTTCCTCATTAAGAACAGAGAAATCAGGCTTAGAAATAGCCCCTCTGATAGAGGAAATTGTGAACAGGCCTGATCCCTGGGTCCTGTAAGTCAGAACTCCCAGGAACTCCCAGGAGAACTCCAAGGAGGGTTATTCTCTAACATCTATAGAAATACACAATAACTCACATCTGTCTATACTCACACACATACACAAACACACACACATGTACTAAATAATAATAATAATAATTTGGAATACACTAACTTGATACATTTTTAAAATTTTATTGCTATTATTATTTTGTAGACAGGGTCTCACTAGGTAACCCTGGCTGGCCTAGAACTTGCTATGTTAACTGGAATGGTTTTGATCTCACAGAAGTCCTTTGCCTCTGGAGTATTGTTATTAAAGGCATGAGCCACCACACCCAACACAAGATCTCATATTTTTGAAAGAAAAACAAAACTTGAAACTCATCCCAAAGACTAAGCATCAAGTTTGCAAAAGGCCACGAGGAGAAGAATGGAACATTACTCTTACCAGAGAAGGGTCCAGAAGGGCTGCAGAAATGGCCTGCATC
Organism: Grammomys surdaster; assembly: GCF_004785775.1. Taxonomy (NCBI): domain Eukaryota; kingdom Metazoa; phylum Chordata; class Mammalia; order Rodentia; family Muridae; genus Grammomys; species Grammomys surdaster. The sequence continues at coordinate 504,125 of NW_021620443.1, read as the reverse complement.
GTGTCAGCAGGAATAAAGGCCTTTTTCTAACAGTTCCCTACTCTAACAGTACTCAAGAACTTTCTAAAACAGGATAGGGATATCTAGATCTTCCTTGGATACATGAGACCTAGAGTCTATCTTAAAGTTCACACATTTCCCCACATAAGAACCTCCTATGTTTTCTATTAAAAACCTTCCAACATTGAGTGAGAGAATGTATTCTGGTGGGAAGGATTTGTACCAATTCCATCACCACTTCACTATGTCCTACTTGAGTGACTAGTAAAGCCAATGAGTAGCCCATGTATGTGCTCCTGCTTCTGAATCAACCATCCAGACCACACCTGCTGTCAGTGCTTCACTCTTAGTTGAGTAGAGGTAACACCTGAGTAAGGGACTTGAGGGCTATAGGTTAGGAAGTTTGATACAAACATCTACTCCACATTTAAATATTCCAACCCTGCCCTGGGGAGAGGACCTGAGACTTCCTCTTGAGTTTCCATGGGCTTGTGGAATAAACTCTATTGAAAAGCTCACTCTTTCAGGGATTGGCATACTGTGGTGGACAGGGACAGGGGACACAATGAATCTGCCCCAGTAATGCCAGGAAGCTGGACAGGAACCATACAACAAATCCAGCACCATTTTTGCAGCATGTCATTGCCATCTAGGAGAGAGGACAAGGCCTTTTCCATCAATGGCCAGTTGGCAGAGGTAAAGCAAACATCTCTTACTTACAGGACTAACCATTGAGTGTCCTTATCTGACCTAAAGACAATGGCCAAGGCTTTATGCAGGTGGGCAGGGAGCACAGGTTGTTGGTTAGGAACAGAGATAGACAGGAGTCTATCTCTACTACTTTCTAGTTCCAATTCTCAGTAAGACCTTCAACTCTTCTATTCATCAGTGGCTTCTACGTAAGGTGGGATGGAAACGTCCTTATCTACAGGCTGGCCTAGAGGGACTTAGATTATGCAACAGAGTAATTTTTAACTGTCAGAGCCAAGTAACTTGACTGCAGATGTTAAGTTTTAAATTTAGTCTTGGCTGCTAGCTTTCCTCTACAGACATCTTTTCTTTACTATGACTCCTCTCTTCACAGCCCCTCTCAGGGTCCACTGGTATATGACCGCTTGCCTAGCGTCAGGCCTTTGCTTGCAGAGACATGGAATACTCGGTCTGTTCAGTCTGAGGCCCTTTGTTAAAGTTATTAATTTTCAAATGCATATTTCTCTATGGGCAGTCTATTTTTCTTGATTTTCTGAGGTTCATTACTCAGACTGATTAAAAAAAATTGTATAGTCAGTACAAAGTTTTTTTGCTAACATCTATTGGTATCCAAGAAAAATTAAGAAGTAGTATTGAAAGATGATAAAATTATGTTTGTTTTGTGTAATCTCAGCTATTTTACTAGTGGTCAGAATCAATGATCTTCTTCTCTTGGGTATCATGGTATTTCCAAGAAGCAGCTGAATGAAACAGAGGAGGATCTCTAAGTGGCTCCCCAGGGACAATCAAATAAATGTACGTATATTAGCTACAGGTACAGCTGGCAAGGCTCATTTATCTCATTTAAAATTTAGTCAGTACTTCAAAATTAATCCAATTCCCACAGGCATGAGTATATCTTAAAATTTTAGATAAGTGTGTCTTCCAGAGAGCTGAACACAGTCCATGGCAGCTGCACTGCTTTAAAGAGACTGAGTGGCCATCAGCTCAAGTAAGCATCTCACCCTCCTGCTGCAATTTTTGGCTTTACTTACTGAAGTAACAGAAACGTTTTTGTCACTTCCTCCTCCTCAAAGTCAACTACACGACTGCATTCACCAGTCAAGAAAACGACATCGAACAGGGTAAATGCTCTACTGCAAAGGTCTCACTTTAACCCAATATCTCTGTGTTCCCAAATGAGGAAAATCAGAGAGCAGGACCCACACCCACCGATCTCAAGTTGCTGACGCGGGTTGAGAAGTTCAATGCACTAGCTTCTGACCCCTTCAGCAGTCTTGTTGACTTTGGCCTCTGTAGAGACTCTTGTTTATTTGTGCTTAAAATGCCTCTGGAAGCAAGACCGGCTTTTGGGGTCTTTCCATTAAATCATTCTAGAGAAATGATAAGTGACCTGGGTCTTGTTTTTACTTCAGCCATTGGTCAGGGATGACTAGTCCCAGATATGCACAGTTTTTTTTTTTTCCCTTTAAACTGGAGTTTTTCTTCAGAACACTATGTAGACCTCTATCCAACTGAACTATCAATTTCTTACCTAGATAAATTCTTTTTTTTTTAACAAAACACTTCTTGTCTGTCTAGAAGTTTGCCTTCCATGTGGATGTTTTTGCTTATATTTTCTCCATGAAAATGGACAGAGAGGCAAGGCTTCTGAGAAGCGTGTGTTTCAGAAAGCATTACATAAAGAACGGAAAAAGAATTGGAGAGAAAACAGGAGCATGGGGCTTACAACATCACAGCTGCCATTCAGTGTGAGGACTTTGTGTGAGAACACTTATCACAATAACCCCACTCAGCAGATAACCAATTTTTTTCCATTTCACAGATGTGGACAGGAGCACAGAGGGGTCAAGTATCTGCTGGACTTCACATGGTTCATGAGACACCTAAGCAAGGAGACTGTCTGGCAGCTGAGCTCTGATGCTTGGCCCATTAGATAAGTGAAGAGATTGCCAGTGTTTGGTTCTTAGGTTTCCTCCAGAGTCCTATGTAGTTTAGATCCCAGCTGGGAGCCATTGAGAAGCAGTGGAACCTTTAGAAGGCAAAGAGGTCCGTAGATGACTGAGAGTGTGCTTTAAAGAGAGTTGTGGTACCCTGGCTCCTGCCTCTCTCACACTTTGTTTCTCAGATCACACAGTAGGCAGTTTTCCTTTGTGCACCAACCATGATAATTGGCTTTGTACAGGCCTCAGTAAAAGTGATGTGTCCATCCAGTCATGGAGGAAACCCTCGAAAGCAGAGAGCCCAAATTACTCTTTTCTCTTTATAAGCTAATGATCTACACCACCGTGATGAGAAACTAACATGAAAACTAAGAACACTTACCACCTGGAACATGACATACACTAGCAAAAACTCGAGAAAGGAAGAAAATTGAGATGGGTCAGGTCATCTGTTTGCTCATGGTAGCCAAACCTCTGAATACTTTAAGCTTGCCTGACATAACAGCTAAGTTTACTCTAACACTTCACATAGTTCCTGCTCTGAAATTGAAGCTACCTGGCTGCAGGTTGGTTTTGAGTGACCCAGATCCACACTGTTCCTTTCTGCCCAGGCAAGCTTCTCTCTGCAGACAGAAATTCTTCCTCAATACTTAGATACCTAGCAATAGAAATTATTGCCACATCCACTTGACTACTCTCTTCTCGGAGACAGACAACAAAAGAATGAGTAAAGAGAATGCACTGGACAAGGTAGAATGTTCCTACTGCACACGGAGCCTGAGACAGTTAATCAGAAGTTATCTATTGATTTTTATAGTCACGGAAGAGAGTAGTAAACGACCCAAAGGAATACAGAGTGCTGATAGAAATTACACAGTCCCGGGACAATGTCATGAGTTTCCTTTGAGTCTATAAGCTGGAAATTCCCTAGGGACTCCAAAGTGGCTCCAGTTTTTAATCAGTTCTGTGGCTGTGGGGTGATCTAGGAGTGCATTCGATGGTAAAGACATCAAGACTCTTGCATGGACCCCACTATAGTCGGGGTCTGAGATATGTCCCTAAAGGTTAAAACCTTGATATCAAGCTTGGAGTTGCTAAGAGGTGGAACCTTCAGGAGATAGAGCCTGGGAGGGGGGTGTCCACTGGAATGTGTCCTTGAGGGGAATATTGGGGCCTTAGCCCTATCCTATCTCAGTTGCTTTCTTTACTGCCATAAAGGGGAGAGGCTTTCTCCGTTATATATACTCCGGCCATGGTGTGTTGCCCAAAGGTGACAATGCCAATCACCCAAGAATTGGAAAGTCTCATATTTTGAGGCAAAGCAAACTTTTCCTTAGACGTTGTTTGTCTGTGATCACGTTGAAGGAAAGCTAACTCAGACAGACCCTCCCTTGTATGACACGTTAGGCTATGTGTGCTATTTCATCACTGGTCAATTAGCAGGGATGAAGAGGTTTCTGTCAACCATGCTGTGCCATGTGTGGGAAGCTGCTGGCTCCTTCAGTGTGTAATCGAAATACAAACCCCATTCTTCTACCTAAAGGGAAAGGAGCATATTGTATCCCGAGGACTTTGCTGCTTTTCTGGATCCATTTATCTAGGGGGCTGACTAGATAATGCATATATACATTGACTCATCAAATATTGACCAAGCAGCACCTGTTCCCTGTTAGTCACCAAGAGGCAAACAGAAGGGGCAGGAGAGCACCGCCCTGAGAAGGTTTTACCATTGCCCGGAAGGGTGGGGTTAGATAAGGGCCCCAGTAACCAGAACAGGGAGAGTGGACTTAGGACACCAAGCATACAGCTTGGCAAGGCACTCGTCTAATGGGTAGAGACTAGATCATAGAGAGAGCAGCTCTGCCCTGCCTTGTAAGAGTTTAAGGCCACCAAAGGGGGTCTTCAAGACAGACCATACTGATAGACAAGGACCAGGAAGCTGAGAAGTGGATGGTTTTTCAGAAGGCCAAGGGAAGTTGTAAAGGATCAGCAGGTAGCTAACCTTGCAGTCGCAGCCAATGGGTGTTCCACACTCCTCACAGGTGTTGGCATAGAGCTCCTCGAAGCAGGCCACACAGTGCGGGTTCTCCTCCTTTAGAATGTACTTCTTGCCATACAGAGACTCATTGCAGTGGTGGCAGTCAAAGCGTTCAGTCATGCTGACACCTGTCTTTCAGCAACCTGTGAAAAAAGAAGAGAAAACCCACATATGGACTCAGGGACACTTCAGATGCCATGCGTATGAAGACAGTGGCTTAGACAGACTTTTAATGCTCAAAACTTTCAGTGAAACCCTTTTTAGCTGGGGAGGTTTTGTGTTCGAATTAATTAACTGATTATTTAATTTTCCCATCCATTAATTAAATCAGTCATTACTGACTGGATCAGAATGTCAGATTCCAGAAAAAGCAGCAGAGCCTCCACTGTACCTTAGTTGTGTGTAGGCTTCCAACGCATGACCCTGCCTCATCTCTCTGCCCTCAAGATAGAACAGCAGGCAAAGAAACAATATGTCTATCTCTATAAAAAGATTTTCCATGGACTCTGCTCCATGATTCATGAGTTTGAATGGGAAGAAAGCATAGTGGCACAGGGGAGAGATATCTGACAGGAAAATCTGCAGTCAGAGGCCAGGAGAGTATTGACCTTGGCCTGACTCTGCATTGGGAAGTACAATATACAGGAGAGACTGACAACTTCCTTTAGGGAGCCATTTCTCTTGCAAGGAAAGGTCTCCTCCATACTTCAGCTGTCCAGATATCCAGAGAGTGGGATAAAGAGAAAGGCTTGATTCCAAGAACAGGGATTAGCACATGGTCGGGAATGCAGTGACTATTCAAGGGCTTTCCAAAAGACACCTCGAGCTTTGCAAAGGGGGCGGGGGACAAGAATGTGTCTCCACGCCAGACATTTTACATTTTTCCAGGATGAGTATACAGTGTGGAGAGAAAAGGATGTTCTGTGGGGTAGAAGAAAGGAAATGACTGATTCGCACCTTCCCACCTTAAACTATCATCCCTCAAAATCATTTTAGGACTGTTTTGGATGCAAGAAGTTCACTCTTGCATCCTGGTGTGAAAAAAGGGCACTTTAAAATTTTAGATTTGATTTTTTTCTGGGATTTTTTTCTTAATTGGCAATAACTGATGTGTTAAAAGTGCAAAGTTTTATCGACCATTAACAGGCACACCAGCTAGCTATGTGACTAAACAATATTTCAAACTCTAAGCAAACAACTCAATTTCCAATCATTTCAAGTCATTCATGGGTGAACTCCCAGAATTTTGCTCTCTGATGCAAATAAAATGTTGCTGTCTGGTTTATGATTACATTAAATTTGATGGTAGCTGTTAATTTGATGCCTTGTATACACAAGGTTGCAATGACTATAAGCTTTTGTTATTGGTTCATGTCTGTGTTTATAGATAATTTGCTTCCAAGAGTACAGAACACACAGCTGGACCCATGTGGCAAGACCCTTCCTTCTAAATCGCTCTTCCTGGAGTTAAAGAAAACACTCTCTGGACATTCCTGTGATATCATCCTAAGACGACGAGTACTTGAGCTATTATTCTGAAACACGATGAATAGCTGTTTGGCTTAGGCTATCTGTGTAGCAGCTATGCTGGCAAATGATTGCATGCTTTCCTGTAAGTCATTGGCCTTGAATGTGGCTGCTCACTTATTTCATCCTGGGGGGGGGGGGTGTCAGCCTTCAAACATATATATTTTTCCATTTATGGTTGCCATTTAGCAGTGGAGTGAGGTCACTTCCTATTCTGTCCTGCAAACAGAGGGACAATGGCAAGCGAACTAACTGGGAAATTGGGGATCTTGAAAACTGGGGGGGGGGGAAGCAGATCATCTGGAACAACCTCATTTTATGAATGGAAAGACCGTAATTCAAAAATGTCTGTGGGGAAAAGGGAGTCTCTCCCGGGAGCCACCTGAGTAACTCCCATCTTAATTGGAAAGGTGGTTCTTGGTTCAGATAAGCACCAGCCTTTCTGTGGAAAGGAGGTTATCGTCCAAGCTCTGCAGCTATCTGCATAAACGCTCTGTATCTGACAAGAGGGAGGGGCACCTGCCTCTTTTTCCAGTCATGATGCTTGCGTTTTCTATCTCCTCTGATTCTATAGAACAAGTATGGAGAGGAAAAAAAAAAAAACTAAGGGTGTAACCTCAAAGAGTCAACAGAGCTTGCACATCTGTTTGAAGTATAAGGTCACCCAGTGCCAAATATCACCGCCATTGACCCCCAAGTCCCAGCCGGGATGATGAGCTGCATTCTGCTCTGGAGGACGTGTCCCAGTTCCATGGAATTCTTTTTCATGATGGTTGAATTTATCCTGCCTTGTTCCTTATATTTTCTAAGAGTTCACTCCTGTTTTCTGCCCCAATCAACTAGAGTAAGGCATAAAATGAGCAAATCAGAAAGTATTATCATTAGTTAGAAACGTAGCAAGACATACACATACATTAATGATGTCCTCTCTTTAAAAAATTAATTTTTAAAAACATACAAAATGATAGATTTCTCTTTGGGGTTCTAAAAATTACATACATGTATCATATTTATTTCAGTAATTTAGTAATCTTGTGACTGTACTAATACTAAGAAAAGAAAAATACACGTTAGTAACAGGAAACCATAGCAGTAAATAACTAAAAACCTATTTTTCTAAGGATTATATTTGAATCATTTTTCAAAATAAAATATACATTTTTACACAACTAGCTTATTAAAAGTCTTAACATGTGAGGTCCTATTTTGTGTGTCAGAGATATTTTCCAGAGGTTTTCAGTGCTTATGACAGACATGTACCCATAAAGCATCTTTGTATTCATCTCTGATAACTGCCAACAAGTTGGCTTTCCCCTAGTTGGAAGAAAGTAAAGAATAGTAGGGAAAAGGAAGAAAATCCCAGAATTTGGAATTTGAGATGGTCGTTACTTTAGAAGTGTTTTTATGTGTCCCTCCTCCCCGCCATGGTGTATAAATTAGAATCTAGAAAATGGAAGTCAATTGGCCAGGAGTTTGATGGTTTTTTTCTTTGCTGGAACAAAAGGTAACGTTCGGGGGAGATGATTCGTTTGACTTATGGTTCAAGGGGACCCAGTCCATCATGGAGGGCAAGCATGCTAGCTAGAACTGGAGTTGGAGGCTGGCTACTCATATTGCACTTGCTGTTAGGAAGCAGGGGGTGGGGGAAGACAGACAGATAGACAGGCACAAACACACAGACACACACACACAGACACACACACGAGAGAGAGAGAGAGAGAGAGAGAGAGAGAGAGAGAGAGAGAGAGAGAGAGAGAGAGAGGGGAGAGAAGGGTGGGCTTGGATCAGCTTATAAAATTTAAGCTCTGCCTTCAGTGACCCACTTCTTCCTGCACGGCCCCATCTCCTAAAGGCTTTGTAACCTTCCCAAACAGCACCACGAGGAATTGGGGACCAAATGTTCACACACATGAGCCTATGGAGGTCACTTAGTAAGGAATATGGAGGTGCTTAATAACTTCCTGAACTTCAGACGTGGTGGGGTTGAAGGTTGAATCCAGGGTCTCCCCCTCCCAGGTATCACCATCATTGTTTATTTTTTATATTTTTCTCTTTTAGTTTCAGTATATAAATTCACTGTACATGGAGTTTTCAATATATAAATTGACTGTATCTATATGGAGCTGTGCTAAATGGAATTTTATACAGGTGTACATGTATTGATGTGTAAGCATCTCTACAGTATGTATACCTGGAGTCTTGTGGGTAAACACCCAAGAGCAGCAATGCTAGGCCACATGGGAGATGAATTTTTAGTTTTCTGAGCACTCTTTGCTTTGATTTACGTATTAGCTGGATTCATATTAGCAACGTGTAAGGGCTTCCTTTTGTCTACATCCTCACCAGCATTAGATGTTAATTGTTTGTTGTTTTTGTTTTTAGTGACTGCCATTGTGATGGAAGTAAGATGGACTCTCAATGAGGTTTTGATTTGTATTTCTCTGTGCTGAATGTCTTTGCAAACTTATTTGTACTATTTCTGCTTCATACTTTCAGAACTGACTGTCCATTTTCCTAGTCTTCTGACTGGCTCGATTGCTTGATTTCTCACTGTTTAGAAGTTTAATTTCTTTGAATGTTCTAGGCGTTAATCCTAGGTCAGATGTATGGCTGCCTAAGATTCTTATTCCATTGTGTAGGCTCTTTGCTCGATTGGCTGTTTTCTTTGCTGTGCAGAAGCTTTTCAGTTTCACGAGGTTTTATTTGTCAGCTGTTGGTTTTATTTTCTGAGTGACTAGAGTTTTCTTCAGAAAATATTTACCTATGACTGTATCTTAAAGTGTTTTATTCAACAGTTTCTGCCCTTACAATTAAGATCTTTGATCCAATAATATTTACTTATGACATTTTCATATATGTGTGTCATTATACCTTGGCATTCATCACTTTCCCTTGCCTTGGCCCCTTTACTTCCCCCAAATAGTCTCCTTATGCGTGTATGTGTGTGTGTGTGCACGTGCGTGTACGCGTGCGTATGTGTGTGTGTGTGTGTGTGTGTGCGTGTGATGATGGTGATACTAAACCAAGAAATTGTCTAACCTTCCTGTTTTGAGAAAACCTCCCATCTCTGAGTGAAAACATGCAATGTCTTTAAGTCTCCTAGAGTTAACAGTCCCCGAGGTAATGAATACACGGAGTTAGAGGAGCTTGCCTGACTGCCACAGGTACCTTTAAACCCATTCATCTTTTTTAATTTTATGTTCAAGGCCAAACATTAAAACTAGGGCTTGGCATAGACGCACGTGCTTACTGCTGAGTTATATTTGCAGCCCCAGAGTATCCGTTTTGGAAAGCTTCATGTTTAAAGTCACACACTTACCTTAAGCCACCTTTTATGAGACTGACGACTATCTGGTTTGCTAACAAGGTACCTATGTCATGCTTCATGAGGAAATATATCCATAGTGTTATGTTAGGAAGTCTCTATAATTCTGTATTTCTAAATCCCACAAAAATACCTAACTAGTTGTTCTCTCATTCATTAAAAAAATTATTGAATAAACTGGAATTATGTAATGGAGGTCAGACAAAGGATTGGAGATACAAAGGTGAGAAGGTTATTGAGGAGAGCGTTTATATCAACTTCCAAAGCACCAAGCTAGGAGCCCAGTGGAGACCCACAAACTTTAGTGGGGGCAATGTCCAGGAGAACAGGGCTGGCTTGCAAGAGGGGAGAAACTTTTTTTTTTTTTTTTTTTTTTTTTTTTTGGTTTTTCGAGACAGGGTTTCTCTGTGTAGCCCTGGCTGTCCTGGAACTCACTCTGTAGACCAGGCTGGCCTCGAACTGAGAAATCTGCCTGCCTCTGCCTCCCAAGTGCTGGGATTAAAGGCGTGCGCCACCACCGCCAAGAGGGGAGAAACTTTTACTGTGAAGGGTGGTCAGGTCATGCTTCAGGCAAGGGTACAGAAGACCACACCACAGAATAAGAAACACGGCCGGACAAAAACATGTCAGGAAAGTGGAAGCTAAGCAGACGGAGTGGGGAGGGAGGAATTCAGTCAAAAACATAGTTGAGGGTCAAGGAGGAGGAATTGTGTGCCAGTTCACTGACTTGGTATTCCCTGTAGGCGGTGGGATTTTACACATGATCTCCAAATCTGCACAGCACTAAGGGGAGACCCTTTACTGCACACAGGAGACTTTATCATGTAAAACTATCAAGGAGATGAAACAGATCAATGCCTCCTAAGAATGACATCATGCTATCAGAATCTAGTTTTGGTTATTTTGCCTTCCCCTCCTCTGTCCCCACCCAGTGGTAAGACTCAAAACCCAGGGACTTGCACATGTCAGCTAATGGCTGCCTTCTCCATTCCAATTCTGACTAGTCTCTCCACAAGTAGGGGAGTATGGTGGTTTGAATAAGAATGTTCCCTTTAGGCTCATATGTTTGAATGCTTAGTATCTAGGGGTTAGAATTCTTTTAAAGGATTAGAAGGATTAGGAAGTATGGCCTTGTTTAAGGAAGTGTGTCACTGGGGGTAGGCTTTGAGGTTTCAAAAGCCCATGGCAGGCCCAGCTTCTCTCTGTCTCTCCGCCTGTGGATCAGGATATAGAACTCTCAGCTACTTCTCCAGCATCAGATATGCGTGCATGCCACCATGCTCATTGTCACAGATGGTAAATAACAAAGCCTCTAAAACTGTAATCAAGTCTTTGATTAAAAGCTTTTTAAAGTAAGAGTTGCCTGGGCCGTGGTGTCTCTTCACAGCAATAGAACGGAGATCAAGCCTGGGAGTTTCTCAGTCAACTGTCTGTGTACAACCCACATGCATTTCTGAATGCTTCTCTCTCCCACCAGGTTATATATATCTCCTGTCTATTACCTGTTGCATAGGAATGCTGAGAGGATTAAGTAAGAGCAGGCAGGGGAGACACCTGAAAGTGAGGTGTGACTGCTGATTTGTTATTTCACTGAATTAAATTTAAATTATAGGGTACCAGCGTTCTCAAACTTCCCAGAATTAAGTCATCCTCTGATGTCATCCCCCTCCAGCTGTGAGCAACCAGGATATTTCAAGAAGCTGGATTTTAGGGCCGGACTGGAGGGCAGACTCAGCTACCTGCACTGGGACAAGCTTAGAGTCTGCACTGGGGACATGGGTTTGATCACTGTGTCTGCTGTCAGGCAGCTTCTTGGCACTTGCAGAATAAAAGTTCAGAGGTCAATAGCAAGGATGCTTAGGGCTCAATACTATTAAAAAGGATAAAACCCTGCAAAAGTCTAAATACAGTTCTGTTTATGGATTTCAGGATGGGACAGAGTTAGGGCTGCAGAAAGACAAGAAAAACATGAAAAATGGGGGGAAAGAAAAGTCAATGAGTGTAGGAACAGCAGAGGGGAGAGAGAGAGAGAGAGAGAGAGAGAGAGAGAGAGAGAGAGAGGAGAGAGAGAGAGAGAGAGAGGAGAGAGAGAGAGAGAGAGGGAGGGAGGGAGGGAGGGAGGGAGGGAGGGAGGGAGGGAGGGAGAGAGAGAGAGAGAGAGAGAGAGAGAGAGAGAGAGAGAGAGAGAGAGGGGAAGAGAGAGGGAGAGAGAGTGGTGGAGAGAAAGGAGGAAGGGTGAGAGGTACAAGAGTAACCAGGGACCTCGTCTCTTGCTTTTCCCCCCAAATGAGGAAGATTTCTTGAGAATTCAAGGCAGGAGCTGACATGGTAGAAAACTTTTATTTGGCCAACTGGCCCAGACCTTTGAGTTTCAGGTCCAACTTTGTGAAACAAGGTGGATCATCACACAAGGCTGGCGTTGGGCAAGCGGCCACACCCTTCTCAATACTTTCCTGTGTTGATTAATCAAATCTTCAAGAACCCAAATCCCTTAGCTGATCCCAGGGGATGTCAACCATGTTTCATGTTTATAAACCTTACTGCTTATGACTCTTCTTGTGTAGCCCTATCTAAGGAGAAGCCTGTGACCCTACCAGATACTCTCCCACAACACACGTAAAAGCAGCTACAATTGGCCAGTTTGGGGACAAAGTTGATATTCCTTCCTTCCTTCATTTATTTATTCATTAATGACAGGGTCTTGCCATGTAGCTCAGACTGGCCTTAAACATATGTTTCTCATGCCTGTGACTCTAGAGAGCTAGGATTTCAGGCACCGGCCACAGGATCTGGCTGTTTAAATTGTTAACACAAATTTAAGAAGAAAATTTCAATGTTAAGAAGTAACTCAGCAAAAATGTACTAATTAAATATAGGAAGTTGGTAGCTTGGATATGGGTTCTTTGTAAGAATACTGTGTGAAAGCACAATGCTTCTATGAGTCATACATAGTATGACTGCCTGTATCCATCAACTGTAGAGTTGGGCACGGAGCAGTGTATGTTATGGAGACATCTCCAGCAGGGAACACATACAGGCCCTTTGTAAATAAGTGTAGAATAAGTGAAGAAATGAATAGATGGGCAAATAAATTTTAAAACCCCCCACAAATCTTAGTAGAGTGCTGGAGAGTTTAATCAGTGGTTAAGAACCCTTTCTATAATGGATTTAGGTGTGTCTCCCAGCACCAATACAGACCTCATAATCATATGTAATTCCAGACATCAGGCATGCATACAGTATACAAACATACATGTGGTTAAAATGCCCACGGTTGTACAATGAAATAAGTCTAAAAACATATCTTGTAGAATTGTGGGCAAAGTTCAACAGTGAAAAGGTGGAATGTTTTGTACGTACAATTTACTCAAAAGTAATTGTGTTTTGGCATCTGGTGCCACTCACATCCCTGAAATAAAAGATCCAGGGTTTTTTTTTGTTTGTTTTTTTGTTTTTTGTTTTTGTTTTTGTTTTTGTTTTGTCCTCAATGCTATTTTCATCCCTCTTTCCAGATAACTTGCTCCTTCCACAGGAGGGAGAACTTTCTTATTGTGCTTGGACTCTGAATCCAGCGAATACACAGCTGCACAGTTCAGGATACAGCCTGACTGGGTCAAGAAGCAAAAAGCCAGCCAAGAGACACTCCCAGGCCCTGAGAAAAATGTACAGATCCAGACATGGACTTCGGAGAACAGCCAAATTCCCTGGTGGGTGTTGTGTTTGTAATCAATGATACTCCACCCAAGCCCAGAGGCACCTGGTCAGAGAATATCTGTACTGGTTTGGTTTGTCTTACCCTAGATCTCAACACAGACAGGAACCTAATCAAGTGGACTTAGTTTAAATAGAGAATCCGATGAAAGCAATGAATACCAGTTCAAATGACAGCAGTATGTCTAAAAATAGAGCAACCTACCTAGAGCACACTTGTGCTCAACCTCTGTATGTTTGGATTGCAAATGCTTTAGATTATAAGATGTGTGCTTAATGATTCACTTGACAACTCCTCATGGGATAGTGCATCTAAGGGCACAGATGAAGGCGAGGTAGTGTGTTCGATATACACTAGTAACTTTTAAAAACTAAAAAATTTTAAAAAAATCTTGGCTTGTGTTCATGGATTTTAAGATAAATTTTGAGGAAGGAAAAAAAGGCAAAATGCTGTCTTCTGAACGATCCTTGGATTATTCAATGAAGAAAGCTAATACATGTCAGGTTTCTGATCCTAAGTCCACAGATACAAAGACAGCTATACATTTTGTTTTTAGGTGCTTCAGACTTCTTAATCCAGCCAAGAGAATTACTGAGTAACCAAAAGGAATGTGCTTGTACCAAGTTAGTCACTGGGAAAGCTGAGATCAAGGGGACCCTCTAAAGGAGCCCCAGTCTGATTCTATCTCCAAGTCTTCTTTAAGATCCCATCACAACAGTTATTCTCAAAACATGCTCATTCTGTCTCCACAAGACAGTCTCATGAATGAAGCCCAAAAGGACAGGCTGCTTCAGGTTCGTACATCTTACATTTGATAGAGGGAGATTGCACCAGATGGCTCAACCACTGCTTTCTAGGGTATGAACTGGTGACTGATATCAGCTTCCACATTCACAGAATGGAAGCCATGTATTCTCTCTCAGTAGGCTCCTTCTCTCTCTAAGGTACAAATCACTGGCAGGTTGGCCTTCATTTGCCTTGCCTTTCTATTCTAGTCCCATTACCTTACACAGACATCCACTGGCCTTTGCCTTTAGCTTCTCCCACTCCAGGAACAACTGCCCTCTTCCTTCTCATGGTAGCCCTTCTCTCTTGTGGTTCTGTCTCAGTGTTCCATATCAGTACCCAACTAGCATACCTCCTTGCACTCATTCACTGATTGTTCAACTGTCTCCAAAGATCGCATCAAGCACAGGTCTGTATCCTCTTTGACTGACAGTCTGGTTATATGACAAGTTATATTTGCTGGCTCCAAGGATACGTTCCAGCATCCTAAACTCTGCATCTTTCTGTTCAAATGGGTTTACTGAACTCAGTTCTGGAGATTCAAGGCCCTCACAGAGGAGGTAGAGGAAGAGAGGTCACATTGCCAAAGGAAGCAGAGGCTAAGAAAGATACCTGGAGGAACCACAAGGATGAGCCTTCTGCTGACTAGAGTTCCGCTCTTAAGATTTATTTCTTATATGTAGTATATATCTATATGAGTCCGTGTGGGTATCCACTGAATCCAGAAGATGTAAGATCTGTAGAAGCAGAAGTTACACGGAATTATGAGTTGTGAGCCAAACTCAGACCCTCTGTAATTACTCTTAACTGCTGAACCATCGCTCTTGCCCCTAGACTCCAGTTTTCAAAGGCCCTACTTCCCAACACTTACACAAGGATAACTAAACTTCCAACACATGAGTCTTGGAGAGAAATCATATCCAAATCACAGCTGGTTACAAATGGGGCAGGTGTTGTGGGGTGGTTTGAATCAAAACGATGCCATTGGCACATATGTTTGACCATATGTTCACTAGGGAGTAGAACTCTTTGAAAGGATTAGAAGAATTAGGAGGTATGGTCTTGTTGGAGGAAGTGTGTCTCTGGTGCTGAGACTTTGAGGTTTCAAAGCCTATGTCAGGCCAGACTCTCCAAGCTACCTGTGGATCATGATGTAGAACTTTCAGCTACTGCCCCAGTACCATATCTGCCTGTGTGCCATCATGTTCCCTGCCATGATGACAATGGACTAAGCCTTCAAAACTGTAAGCAAACCCTCAAGTAAATGCTTTCTTTGATGAGTTGGCTTGCTCGATACGCTGACTTAGACATGGTGTGTCAGGCTAGGTAGCCAGTTCTCAGCGTAGAACAGGGGTAGAATCCAGGCTTCTTGGCTTTCTGAGTTGTGTTTGTTTTAGTTGGTTGGGTTTTGTTTTTGATATACCTACTGCTGGACATTTCTGTCTGTAGTTAAAATATCACCCAATATTGAAGGGGTTTAAGAATCTTGGGTCAAAATATGTGGTAGAGGGCCTCAACAGAATATTCATTCAATGAGTCCCAGTAGAGAATAGAGGTCAGAACTCAGATTTCAAGCTATCTGGAGGCTGCTTTCAGGGCTGCAATCTATGGGCTGGGAACCTTTGGACAATAAAGTTACTTCGATCTTTCTATTTCAGTTTCATTATCTGTGAACAAGAAGCCTTAAAATCTACACATGCTGCTTATACTATGCAGGAGTTATCAAGTTCTCTGGAAGGAAACTGAGTCACCAATAGACTTGGCTCTGCTCCAGGTACATCTGCCAGCTAAGCCTTCTACATGCATCCATGTGAGGCCTTGGAGGCTGGGCTGGAAGGAGGCAGAACAAAAAGAAGCCACAACAGGGCCCCCCCTGCTACAAACTGCTCCATTAAAAACCAGGAGAGAACTGAATCTGAAAAAAGAATGAGGGAAAAATGTTTTAAATCTTGGTTTTATAAAACTTTAGTGAGGTTGGGAATTCTGAAACTTAATGCAAATTGGTTTTTATGGTGGTAGGGCGTTGAGGGGAAGGTTCTAGGTTACCATAGCTGCAGGATATGGTAGGTTACTCCTGCAATCTCAATGCTTTGGAGGCTGAGGAAGGAGGATAGGCACCAGTTTGAGGCTACCTAGGATGGCATGGTAAATTCTGGGCTTTCCTGGCTACAAAATGAAGCTTTATCTCAAACAACAAAAACAATGCCGCCACCCCCCACACACAGCCACACCCACAAACACGCTTTCTCTAATACATTACTGCAAAATTTGTACATAAACATAGTTGCACCACAACCTGAGACACATTTCGAGTCATGACTGTAAGTCCAAATTGTAGTTAATTACTTCCCAAAATATGTGTAAGAAAGTGAATGCCACAAGTTGGCTTTATGGAAGACAGCTGTATATTTCACAAAATGCTTGCTTTTTTGAGTTCCAGAGACACAACTGAAGACTATCGAGCAAATACGGCTAATTCTTCACTTAAAATCAGTAAAAGCTTACTAAGACTTTCTTTCCACAAGACTGAAATCTATCAGAATTCTTTTCATTTAAAAGTGTTGTTTTTCTTTTTTAACCTTATGGCTCAGGTTTTAATTTGGGGGATTAATCAAGATGTGTGGTCACAGGCAAACTCCTACTTTTCAAGGGAAATGCTTGACCATCCACGTGCTGACCAGTGTGTCACCTCCTTCCCATAGACTTCAGGGACCAGTTCCATTTCATCCCTGGGGAACTGGCCTGTGGGCAGTTCATCATCTCCCACTACCTGGCAGTGATCCAGCCCTACAGGGCTGCAACCCTTCCTCTGAACACCAGCGGCCCCTTCCCCACCATTTCCAAATTCGGCTTTCCTATGCTCAGGTCCTCCAACACTCATGATTCTGGTCCTTTCTGTCCCGCATCCGCTCTTCCTGGGGGTGTCTCCCTGTAGATAAACTCCCCATCCTGAGATCTCCCCTCAAGCCTTTTCTCCGGGCCCCCAGCCACATTTCCCGATCTACCATCTCCCTTTCCTCTCCTGGCTCCCTCTCTTTCCTCATCCTGGGTATCTCCTGCCCAGCTATGCTCTCCTCTCTCCCGGATTTGTCCTCTCCTTTTTGGGTCCCCCATCCCGGGTGTCCTCTGCAACAAGGGCTCTCCTATCGCCAGAATCTGTCTTCTCCGTTTTGGGTCCCTACCCTGATGCGGGTCTTCACAGCTCTGCTCGGGTCTCCGCCCCGCGGTCGGGGTGCGCTGACCACTGGGGTCTCTCCACGCGTCCTAGGGCAGCTGTCTGGTGGCGATCCCTGGGTCTCAAGCAGGGTTGGGGCCTGGGCGGCGGCAGGAGTACTCAAGCGCGGTGGGGCCGGGGTCTAGGGGAACCCAGAGGACTGTGAACCGGTGGCGGCGGCGGCAGCTCAGCAGGCGGAGTGCAGCCAGCGCTGCGCCCGCCCTCGAGAACCCCCGCCGAGTCATTTGACCATATAAGGACACACGCGCCGGGGCGGCGGGCTGGGCGCTCTGGTCAGGAGAGCCAGGCGCGGTGGCGAGCGCCCCTCGGCAGACCCGTCGTCGTCTGTTCCCCTGCTGACGCTACCATGGACCTTTTGTTTGACTTAACCTTCTTCCTTGCTTCCTGCTCTTTGGCGCACACTGTCAACCCTCACTACGCCCTGTCCTTGGCTCCAGGGCTAGTTGCTATGCAATGCAGAGAACTGTAGCCTCTGCCACCTAAGGGCAGAATGACGTGGGGCTAACGTCACCAGGACCCTCCTCTGTGTTCGGGGGTCCCATCAGGGTCGCAGCCTGGTCCAAGCATTTTCAGACTTGGGGTGGGGGTGGGGGGACGATGTGTGTGTGGTGCACACATTGACATGGCAGTCTTCTGGGCCTTACCTTGGAGACATGTGTCATCATGGAACGAACCAAACCAATGACCTAGAAAATCATCAATGAGTCTGTTCCACAAGGAAGTTCACTGAGAGAAGGTTCTATGCCCAACACTCAGGGCTAGAGAGCTGTTGGACATTCAGTGGCTCCCTCCTGGCAGAAAGAAAACTCTGGTCTTAATGTGTCCTTCACACTCTAAGTCAAGTTCCTCTGAAGAGTTGGTCTTTAGTAGGGGCACAAGACACTGTTGAACACGGTGTTGGGAGGCATATGGTATCCTCATGCATAGGAAAAGCAGCATCTGGTCTTGAGCAAATGGGTCCACATGCAGGCAGGTTGGAAGATGGGCAGGTGGAGAGGCAATGAAGGCCTGGGTAAGTGATTACTCAGTGTTGTGAGGTGATAGATGCCACTTATCAAGGAATTCATTTGGGTGCAGGGTCTGTGAAGGGATCTAGTTGGTCATCACTGAGATGGCATGGCCACCGGAAGACTGGGAAGTGGCTGGTCACAGTGCCTTCTCAGCTAGGAACTAGAGAGCAATGAGACCCGGTACTCAGTTTACCCAGCTCTTGAGAAGTGCTGTCCACCATGGGGGTCAGTCCTTCATCCTCAGTTAAACCTCTCTGGAACCAATCTGCAAAGATTCTTCTCAAGGTGTTGTCTCCTAGGTGATTCTAAATCCAGTCAAATGGACAGTGAAGAACCATCACGATGGTAGACGGTAGAAGTTATATGGGCAGGCATGTTATTTCCACCATTCGAGGGGAGCTGAGGGTAACACATTTTCCAGTAAAGGCAGGAAGAATTCTGTGGTGACTTTCTTCTGGTTGATACTTCCTGATTGGTGTCACCTGAGGGTCTTCATGGTGGATCTGAGAACTTGAGAGGCAACGGTGTTAGGATAACTGTAACGTAGTTAGCGTTGGCTGTATCTGGCCTCTCCAGGGATCCTCAGCCCCTTTTGGTGAAGTTAGTTATCTCAGTTAAATGATGAAGACTCTAGATGAGGTGAATTGTTTCTATATCGGCTGAGATTTGCATGGATGTCCATGAGGTAGCCAGGCCATGAGAGTATAAGATGGTAAATTCTTAACTCCTGTCACTCACTCAGGTGACTCCCTGGAGTTAACACTTTCCTCAGAGAAAAGTTCTTAATTAAAAGTTCTGAGAGTGAGCAAGCTGGGGTTGGACACAGGAAATCCGCCCCACTCCTGTCCCCATCTTAAAACTGAGGGATACCCTAACTGAATTCCCAATGATGGCCAAGGTACACTCTTAAATTTAAAGAAAATGGTACATAGACAGGCTAATAGTTTGGAGGCTACTAATGTTTATTTTCTATATGTAAGTTGCAAAATGGTTTAGGTCTCTGATGGTGAGTCTTAAGCCTCAGCTTTAAAATTTAGGTTCAAAGAGTAATAAAACACTGATTCTGCACTTATCCTTCTCTCCCCCCCCCCTTTTTTTGTTTTATTGCTTAAATTTTGTGAGCTATGTATTTGCTTTTATTCTTATTGATTTAATTAGTTGTGTAAATTTTCTTCTACTAACAACTACAGATGAGCTACATTGATTGTTAGGTTGCCTTCTTTTTTAACGTTTATTTATTTATTTATCTATTTATTTATTTAATGTAGTACACTGTCGCTGTCTTCAGACATACCAGAAGAGGGGATCGGATCCATTATAGATGGTTGTAAGCCACCATGTGGTTGCTGGGAATTGAACTCAGGACAGAAGAGCAGTCAGCTATCTTAACCTTTGAGCCATCTCTCCAATCCCCTGTGTTGCTTTCTTAATTAAAAGTTCTGTGATTTAGTTTTGTATTTTCCTTTTGACACTAGAGATATATGAAATAACCTCAATGATCACGTGACCAGGAAAATCCAGTCTCTCAAAATAGACTTGCCCCTTCCCATAAGAATGCCAAGGAAGGGGGATAAAGAACAAGTCAATGGACCAAAAACAAACAACACACAGTGAATCACAATTTATGTTTCGATTGTGATCACAGAACAGACAATTAAAAGAAGAAAATTTCATGAACCAATCTGGAAAACTTTGCTGTTGACAGGATATTTGACGATATTAATAAGTTATTTTGTTTTGTATGAAATCACATATACATGTTTTTTTTCCTTTTTAAAATGCCCTTACTTTTAAGAAACTTTCCCAATATATTGACCAGTAGAGTAACATGTCAGGGTTGGTTCAAGACAAATCAAGGCAGAGGAAGTAGACGGAGCCAACATGTATACATAAAAGTCTCACCAATGGAAGCTTGATGGTGAATGTTGAAATTTCATCCTATCTCTTTTTTCCCTTGGCTATGTCTGTAAAATCTCATGACGAAAAATGTCTTTAAATTTAAAATATACATACCGTTGGCCATTCCTAGCTTTTCCTCTTACAGAAACCTATCTTGTATGTACTTGTTCTTACGTAAAATGATAATGCACTCAAGAATAGTCACTGCGGAACTGTTTGCAATAGCAAAATACTGGACTAGATCAAGTGTCCGCCAGCAGGGAACTTGTTAAACACAGCATGGTACACTTTCAAATTATTTATGAGTATAGCTGTTAAAAATGCGGTAAGTATATTTACTGATTTAGCACGAGCTCCAAGACACAGTAACCAAGAAAAATAAAAGTGGAGAACATTTCCTAGATTGTAATCAATCATTTGTCTTTGGGACCAAGAAGAGGAGCAGCAATACATTCTTGTTTGTGACTGAGCCTGTGAAGTGGGGTTGGGAGGTCGGAGGGAAAGGAGACTAGTTTTTATTGCAGGTACTTTTATTTGTTTCCTGTGACATTCAAGGAACCCAAATGTGTTATCCATTAAAACATTTTAAATGTTTTAAAACTTGAAAAGGAGTAGGAAATCACTTAGAATTAGACAGAGTCAGAGGAGGTTGTCTGGAAACAGGAAGGTTAGACAATTTCTAAGTTTAATATCATCTAGACATAGTAACAACTCAAAGAATTATTTAAAAATAAAATTTAGGAGACAATCTGGATGCATGAACAAACCAGCTACTAAAAGATAACTTGCAACGACCTTTCTACAATGAATTCTTGAACCATTTTGATTTGATGGTTTTGTATCACACTGGATAAAACATTCTGGAAAATATATATTCTACTATGGATGTCTAGAGCCCTGAATTCAGTCCTGTACCTGAACACCCTACCTGTGATGAGATCTCTGACCTCAAGTAAGCTCTGAGGCTTCCTCGACTTCAATTTACTTATTTGCAACATGGCCTAATTAATATCTAGTTTAAGGAATTATTGTGGAGGTCTGAAGTTTCTAGCGGTCTTGCACATACACCAGTTAGGACCAAACAGTGCAATGTTTAACACACAGCAGGTCATTAGTAAACAGTAGCTCTTATTTAAGGGTAAAGGGGTGATAAATCCAAGAATAAGAAGCATATACTCATAGGGAAGGAGATTAAGACTTAGCTCCTGTTCTAAAAATGGAAGTTTCGCTTCTGCTTGAAAAAAAAAAAAAAACGCTGCTGTAGATAAAAGGCTAGTTTGTTAAAGGAAAAGAAATCAGAAGGTAGTCTAATTCCCCAAGCAGAACCAAGCCACAACAAAGGCAAGTGAAAGGTTATTGAGTTCTCTTGTTTATTACAGTGGGCCTGTAATTCTGTTGCCAGCCAACCACTCTCTGGGCCCTGGGGCCACACAGCTGGGGAAGCTGGAGGGAATGAGCTCCTAGCTGCAGCTGCACGTCTCACGATGCTTGGAAACCATGTGAGAGGGCAAGTCCTTTGGGAAGCAGCTCTCCAGGTGATCCCAGAAGGGCTTTGAGTGAAACAACTCCTTGGAATTTCTAAGGCCTGGGGTAGGGTACTGAAACCCCATGTCCATTTCAGGAAGAAGGGAGGGAGAACAGAGGCAGAACTGTTGGGAACTCTAAAACCCAGCCTCATGTATCACATCCTCTGGTCATGGGAGTAAATACAGACAGAAACTTCACTAAATCAAGAGGTTCAGTCTGTGGGTCGGAGTGATCCAATGGTGACTTTAGATTGGCCTGTACCAGCTCGAAGACAGACTATCTGAGGCAGGTGAATGCTATCACCTGGTGGCAAGCTAGCTAGTGTGAGAGTCTGGCTGCAACCCTACCTGTGAGGAGTAGACTGGCATTGCCTTCAGATGGTGATCACTCCATGGGGACCATGAGGACGTCATCACCACCGGAAGGGCACAAACACATGAAACAGATCCAGGAGACAGACCTCCCTATATGGGTTTCACTGACTGACCCTCAGCACTGGAAAACGTTGAGAGCACATTTGTCCCTTGGAAGAGAGATTTTCTCCCACGTAGACGTCTCCACTCAACCTTGGGCAGGAAGCTGCCTGGATGACTCAGCCCTGATTCAGAGCTCAACTTCCAGTTGCCTCACATGGTTGGAAGGTGAGTAAGTGTCTAGGATCAGAAAGCCAGGAGAAGCAACAGGAGGGATCAAAACCCATGCCCTCTCCACCCGAGGATTCTGAGGCAGGTGTCTGCATGCATCAAGAAGACACAGAACCAGATCCTGGTGTGGTGGATCAGCAGGTTCTACATGCTTTCTAAAAAAGCACTATTTGCCCTGCTCAGCAGGAAAACCAGACAGTTGACAGGGCAGCAGTCTTCTCAGAGTTTATGCAAATAAGGACTCTCTAAAGTTTCCTCCAACAAAAGGGAGGAGTTCCCATCTTCTACTCCTAGAACCCACACATTTGCCTGAGATTCCCAAGATAAGGTCACCATTCCACCAAGGGCCACCTTTCAGGCTCTGCTAAGGAGGGAGACGCTGGGCTCTCCGGGAAGCACATTCCATATCCCATTTCTTTTCTCTCTCTCTTTCACAAACGTAGTTAATGGATGCAAAATAGTCAGTGTTTGAAGCCTCAAAACACGTCTGACTCCCAGCCAAACCCACAAATGACTCTATGATTCTGAGTTTTCCATGGGTGGTTAAAGCTTGCTTGGAACGCTGGGTGCAAGTTTCCACTGTGGCTTTGACAGGACACAGAGAAAGACTCTGATTGGCTGAACCACCAAAGGGAAGAAAAAAAAAAAACCCAAAAACCTCTGGCATCGAAGTTCCGTCCTGTCAGCGAACGTTGGACTCATGAGAGTTTTCCTGGTGCAGACCCTGAAAACATGCACTCTTGCTTTTCACTTGAAATCTCAAAGAGTAACAAAACTTGCTACCACGAACTGCATGTTTGAGACCCCTCTGTAGTTTGCTCTTAGGCCTTTTCTGGAGAGACTTATTCACCTTTCAGTTTGCCTTCTTTGGCTGTTTTACTCTCTCTTGCTCTGGTCAAGACACCTCAAAACACTCGCACATGTGGCCTGTGACCATTCATCCCTGCATCCCTGAAACGTGACAATTCCTTGTTCCTGGGATGTTTACTTAAGCCGCACTAAAACCATTTCCCTCTATGGAGTAATTTTGAGTCTGACTTGAAACTTTGAGATCTCACTGTCTCCTTCTCGCTGGCAGACAATCTGAATAATCTGTCCAAGAAGCTCTGGGACAGCCTGGCTAAAGGAGGGAGTGGCTAAACTCAGTACCGAAAAGTATGGGGCCCTGGTAACTTTCTGTCACTACAGAGAAAATTAGTTTGGCTCAGGGTTTTGAGTGTTCTTGATTATCGTCATTACGTGGGCCTATGCCGAGGCTTTATCTCAGCATGGTGTGATAAAACTGTCGATTTCAGGGTGAAGGAGCAAGAGAATCAGGGTCTGGGACCTCCTGATCCCCTTCAAGGACATCCTTAGCCCTCTTCTGGGAACCAGGGCTTAGTTGTTAGTGTTTTTGTTTGTTTGGTTGTTGTTGTTTTATCATTTTAAGTTCCAGGTATACAACTCAAGTTTTGTATGTGTTAGGCAAGAGTTTCTACTGAGCTATCCCCAAGTCTTGGGGACCAAGATTCTAGCACATGGGCTTTAGGGGACATATGAGATCCAAGTGTAGTAAAGAAGTGTGTGTGACTCAGATAAGTCCTTCTCTTTTCTCTTCTTTACCTCACCTGTGAGACAAAGGGAGACGTGCCTCTCTTTTTACCTTATGAAAAGAGATCTTTTTGTAAGAGATTGATCTTTTCTTCAATCCATTTTACAGTTAGGTTTCAATGGGAACATCACTGGAAAGCTCCCCTGTGGATAATTCTGCCCTGGAAGGAAGTTAGCTATACATGTCTTCAGTTCTCCCAGTAAGAAAATGAAGGACAATCTTCTCCCTAGTTTGGAAGATCCTTTAAAATTGGGCCTAGGAGTCATGGCAGAGCTTTCTGGAACAACTAAGTTTCTTTTTACCTCATAGTACTGGGTAATTGACTGTTGGAATACCAGGAATATATTTTCTAAAATGTGAAACTTTCAACATCTTCAGGGCTGATTCCCACTCAAGCACTGTAGTGATCTAGGAGTTGCCCTGAGATCTACTTTGCAAACAGATGGACTCCAAGCTGATTAGGAAAGCTTGGTGGCATCATACTTGGGCTTGGGAGTAATTACTCCTGCATTAAGAGAAGTAGCCTCCGGGTCACAGCGTTTGTAGGTGCTTCAGGGAGCCAAGAGGAAGGCTGCTGGAAAGTTGCCTGTGGGAACGTCTGAATCCACGTCTGAATCCACCTATTCTAGAGCATAGCTGCTGCCTGCCCACTCCCAGCACTGCCTTCCCCAGCTCTACTCAATCCCAGAAAAGTTTGCTCAGAGGGGCTTCCAGGTGTCCCCAGTCTACAGACGAGCCCTCTCTTCATTTCTGAGACCCAAATCTGAATTCACGATTTTACTTTCCACAAGAGTCACATTAATTGCCTATTGCTCATTTTTTAAAGAGTTTGTCTATGCAAATGAGAACATATAAAATGAAGCAAGAAACCCTTCTCCCCAACACAGCTTCTCTGAGATTCTCCTCTGTCTAACGGCACAAGCACGCAATATGGGTCACTGTACAGGCAGGTGTATGATCCTAGCCCAACAGCTCAGCCATAGCTTCCTGAGACCTCCTGAGCCTTAGACTGAGTTTCTGATAGTCTGTGAGCAGAGGTGGGACAGACAGAAGCTCTCACACCTGCCTTCACCCGACCAATCTTATAGCACACGCACTTGGACTGAGAGACTGAAGTTATGAACAGAAAACACTGGCAAATGTAGGCGGGACCAGAAGGTTTATACATCCCTTGCCTGGCCCTCTGCACCGACAGATACCATGAGGGTTTCCAAATTCAATAATCCAACTTTGATTTCAGCACTGGGGTTACGTTCTAGCTCAGGAAAGGCTTCTTACCTTCTGCTACTGGAAGACTGTAGAATCTTCAGGAAGGAAATATTGGGAAGATTCCAGGCCACTGACGGTGTTTTCTTAAAGGAGATTGGGGGAGTCTAGCTCTTTCTGCTTCCATTCTTTCTTCTCAGCCAGGAAGTGATCAGCTTGCTCCAGTATACTGTCCCTGCTTTGATGTACCGCCTTACCACAGGCCAAAACAATAGAGCTTGACCGTTGTGATACTCCTGTCTCAGGGCCTATCTAGATTCTCTGTCTGACAAAGAGGCAGAGAAATGGGTATAAAACCTATCATGGAGCTGCCTCAAGGCTAGTTTTTTTTTTTTTATTTTTGGGACCCTCAGGCGTTTGTGTGAACTAGATGCAGAAGCATAGGGCACCCTTTTCTATGGCAGCAGATACCAAAGCCATGACCAGGAGCAGGACCTACCCCAGTGTCTCTGCCAGAACAAGTCTGCACATGCCTAGTTCCTAGACAGGGTCTGCGTCCCATTACTGAATGAAGGGATGTTACATAGATCAGGGATCATAGGGACTCAGCCCTGTTACCATCTGCACTCAGGTGGAGCTAGAAGCAAGTCTGTGGTTTTGAAGAAGGCAGGACTCTGAGTATGGGGCTGGGATACAGGAAACTTGGTAACCTGGGTAGGAACCAGGATCTGATTAAAGGTGGGAGGGTAGTTTTATCTCTGAGATGAAATCAGGGCCAGGCAGCTGGCCAGCTGGAAGGGAAGCTGGGAAGGCTAAACCCAGGGTGACTTCACTGGCAACTCCTCCACCTTCTAGTAGCTTCATTTGCCTTCTTCCCTTTGTAGTCTCTTCAGAGACTGTGTTCTACACTCTCATGTAAGCAAAGTGAAGCATTTTCTTTGCATCTAGTGGGTCTGTGGCTACTCTTCGTGGCTATTTTCATCAACCATCTCTAATGTACCAGTGCCTCAGTAGGACTTGCTCTGATCCTTGGCAAGCTATCTGCCAGCAGGTTTATTAGGGTGAAACCATTTGAAGTCTATTTTGATTGCTAATCTCTGAGAAAACAGGTCACACATTGTACTGCTGGTTGGTGGTGGTATCCAAAACCAACACTGGCCTGTGTTTCTCAGGCAAGAAGGATTCTTGGCTCAGGCTCCAAGAGAAGTGTGTGGTATGTATGCCTTCTTGTATCAGCTTGTGCTCTGTTGTGCTGGCAGCCAGAGGGTCCACATAGGTGGGAAAAAATGTTGTAGAATGTAAGACAGGGAGCTGGGAGATTCTTGATCCCTTTAGATCTGCCTTAGCAATGCTAAAGAGCTAGTCAGGGGAAAGTCAAAGCTGTGGCTCCTGGCATAAGGGAGAGCGATGGGATAGGAACTTGCTAGATGTTTTTAGGAAGCTACATACCAGATAATAAACCCATCTCACATAAGAAGCAATGGGACCCATACACAGAAGGGGCTGGAGTGCTTCAAGTTCATTTCATTGATTACTGAGTCTCCAACATTTTCTCCTAAACCTACAGCTGTGTACTGAATTGCCACGAAACTCAAAGGGGAACAATAACATGAACAAACACTCAAGGAATGAAAGTAAGCCACACAGTGCCCTCTCTCCTTGAGACACCTATAACCATCTACTCTGATTTCGGCTTAAAAACCAATCCTAAATGAAGTCAGGCCGGCACTCACTCTATCCTAAAATGTACACAAAATTATGTGTGTATATTTAAATTATGTTAGTGTATATTTCTTGTATTGTTTTAAAATGTAATTTAAAAACCCAAATTATAACTCTGAGAGAAGTATCAATATCAGTACTGTCTCACTCACAGACAATTTTTAAGATGTTAAACTGTGGGGTACAAGGTCTTTGTTTCATTAGCCCTTTTCAAGCATGGCCTAGTGAATCTTATCTCTTATTCCTGGTTTTAATTGGAGTCCTTTATTTCTGATGCACACAGAGTCCTCATCTTTGGGATGAATAGCATGAGAATAATGTCAGAACATGGGGCTACTTTGACATTCACAGTGCATAAGGCCAAGGATAGGGTTCAGAGGCAAAACCATTGCTTAACATGCTTTAGGCTTTGAGTTCCATCTCTAGAAGGATAACAATGACAAGGCGGGCTCCTATAACACCCTTCCAGGAATCTGCTATTTACTAAGTGACTCATGGTCACAGTTCCACACCAAGATGAGTAAATCTCCCTCCATCCACTTCAAGTGTGACTAGAAGGAACAAAGCGAGCTGAGTAAAGCTGAAACTCCAGTAAGTTCTGGTCAGGACTAAGATATGGAAGGCATATCCCACTTCTGAATATATATCTAGAAGCCCCCACGTCAGGTTCTGTACCTACTCACAGAAGTACCCATGACTGCAAGAGGTGTATATATCTGGAGTGTCCATAGATAGATGGATGGATGAGCGAACTACGGCATATACAATGGAATGATACACACAATAAAGCATTATGGAGTCCTAAAACAGCAGGGAGTTCTGACACATGCTACAACATAGGTAAAACCGGAGGACAGTGTGTTAAGTGCAATAAGCCAGTCACAAAAAAAAACAAATCCACAAAGCAGCCGGATTCACAAAGATAGGAAGAGCAGAGAGTAGGTGGGGATGGTAATGGTGGAAATGGATAAAGAGTTCCATTTTTAGAAAATGAAAAAGTCATCCAGTTGATATGTTAGGTTCAAGTACACAGTGGCCGAAGTGGACATTTAATAGTGATTAGGAAGGTGGGGGAAAAATGAGGCAAGTGCATGTATGTAAAGCCATGGAAACACAGGCAGAGCCCTCAGCCAGACCCAAGAGTCTCTACAGTGCTCAATTTTATGTGTTGACTTGATTGGAATCCTGAGTAGAGGGCTACTTGGCCAAACCTTATTCTAGAGTTGTGGGTGAGATGGACACTTGGCTAGTCAGCTTTCTGATACTAAGATGGAATAACCAAGAGGATCAGCTTAAAAAGAGAAGAGGTTTATTTTGACTCGTGGTTTCAAAGGATTCAGTCCACAGTCACTTGGCTCTGTTGTTTGGGATCTGTGATGAGACAGAGGCCTATGGCAGAGGAATATGAAAAAGGGAGATGCTCACCTCATGATGACCAGGAAGCAACAAGAAAAAAAAGGAGCTAAATTTGGAAAAAAGAGAGTGTGACTTCAATGAGACATTCATGGGCACTTGCTAATAGCCTAACTTTCTACCATTCCTAAAACATTCGCCATTTTCCAAAAGTGCTTTCAACTGGGGACTTTTTTTTTTCAATACACGAACCAGTGGGGAAATATTTAATATTCAAACATAACAGCATTTGAATTTTCATGACAATTAAAGCAATTTAGCTTTTATTTTGTTAATGTCCTCAAACCAATTAGAGCCTGGATAGAACAAAGTCTGACCTACCCAGAGGAGGAGAAAATTCTTTCTGCCTGACATCTCTAGGCTGGATCATCGGGCTTCTCATTCGCTGAAATGGAAACTCAGCAGCTCCTGTGTCCCAAGCCTGCCCATTCTCACCAAGTTAACTCTCCCTTTCCCATTTCTCAGGCTCAAAGCTCCCTTTGGCTTTCGGCTTATTGACTCAGTTGCTGACTCTGGGATTTGTCAGCTGCCACAATAGTGTAAAGCATTGTGTGTGCACATGCATAGAGTCATCTCTCAGTATTACAGAGAGATTGGCCCCAGGAGCTCCTTCAGGATACCAAAATCTGCAGGGAGTTGACTTTCTTATATTAAAATGGTATATAGTATTTGCAATATAACCAAGGAGTGTTATGCAAGGGCAAATAATTTAAATCATCCCCAGATGGTTTATAATACCTAATATTCAAAATACCTAAATGCTTTACAATAGTGTTTCTCTAGATTATTTAGGCGATAATGGCAAGGGACCAAAAGTCTGCACATGTTCAGGAAAGAGACGGGGAGAGGAAGAGGGAGAGGGAAAAAGAGAAGGAGATCATCTGTTCTTCCAACCCCAGAACAACAACAACAATAAAATAAAACACAAGAAAAACTCATCAGAAATAAAAGCATCCTAAGAGTGGAGCAGAGCACCCATGATGGATAGAAGCCATATGTAGGCTCCAGCAGACACTACAATAGTGTAATTGAGAGCATCATTATTTGTATACATGATCACAGAGTGTCTGTCCACTTTCGAGTATATATTGAACAATGGCATTTGTCATAGATGTTTGTTGACCACAAGAACTACATAGTAAGACCCCCATTGCTGAAGATATCTCATACGTTGGTTGCAGGACATAGAGAAGAAAAGCTGGAACCAGAATGGAAGGTTCCATCTGCTGGCTAGTTTACATATGGCAGATGGTGCTGAAAAGGCTCCTGGGGGTAAATTGTCACCAGGAGTCTTATTCGGCTATGGAGTCTGCATATTATGCTACTGGTGTACCAGGTAAAAAGTGCCCACTGGTGAAATGGTGACAAATCACTAGGTACACTTCACAGGAGGGAATCCATGTCTAGTTCTGTAAACCTAGTCTAAAGCCTGTGGCTGGAGAGATCATAGGCTCTAGTGGAAAAGCTACTGCCTTGCTATTGCTAAATGGACATATTGTTCCCATCACTACTTAAATAACTGTATTTATACAAATAGATTAGTGCCACCATCATCTTTAAGAGAAAGTTCTTTATGTAGAGGGCAGCAATAACTCAAAGCTTCTACATGGTCAAAGTACTGAGATTAAGGAATTGTTGGATATTCAGCCACAAATGGGACATCTATATCACCCCCTTCAAGGCTCCAGGAATATCATGGAAGTCTGGGAAGAATGTAAGAGCCCAGAGTAGGGGGAAAGTAAAGTAGAATTCTATATTCAGATTATGACATGGCTCTTACAGTCTTGAATTCAGAACAGTTGAGATATTGACAAAATCAATATAAGACTGAGCCCGTTTCTCTGGGTTCTTGAGCCCACTGATCCCCAGAACCTATAGGTAGATGACAGTAGCTAGGAGGAATGGGCTCAAGGCTTCCCCACCTTTCTCTAAATATCTATAGACAGGGGACAGAGGGAGGGAGAGAGATATTTCCAATGGTGTACACACTAGCAAAGAACTCATACTTCTGTAAATAATTGCTCAACTATAACACTGTAATTAATCCTAGTGAAATATATTGGAATGTCGATAGATAGATAGATAGATAGATAGATAGATAGATAGATAGATAGATAGATAAAATTAAGATGTGAAAGTTGAGAGGAACTGGGAAAGAAGTGGAAAGGGTCCAGCAAGAGCTAAAGGAGAATTGGAGATAGTAGGGGGTGAATATGGGAAATGCTGTGTATGAAAACACCATAATGAAATCCATCATATGTATTCAACATGTACTAATAAAAAGTGAAAATAATGCTTGTCGGTAGTGTAATTTGGTAACACTTTTAAATGGAGGGAAGGTGATTCATGCCGGGCAGTGGAACATGTCTACCCTGACAGAATCAGAAGAACAGAAATTACCTCTGTGAAAAATCACACCAGAATGTGTTGGTGAAGTGAGTCAGCTGAAAAGATACTCCTAAAAATAGAACACAAAGACAAAACAAAAAGTAAACGAATCAAAGTTCTTACGATCACAGCCCTCTGTCTACCTGAGTGCTTCCACAGCAGAATTGCTCTGACAGAACACACTTCATGGTGACAGCACAGCCTATGATTTGCACTTGGCAGGATTAGCCAAGCCAAGGAACACATTTGCAACTCAGCACTGTATATAACAGACTGGAATGAAGAGCATAAAGAATGTGTGGAAACATAGTTCGTTTCATTAAGCCATGCACTGCCTAACTCTCCCACTCCCAACCAAAGTCTTTGGCATAACCTTCAAGGAGAGGTGCCTTATTCATTTTACTGATCACACTTACCCAGCAGGCTTTTTTGTCTGTATACATTGGGAAGGCAAACATGCAGATATGTAAAAGGCCACTAAAAAGGACCAGGATGTACCATCATCCCCAGCATCATCTCTAGTCTGATGTAACAGTTATTTTGAGCCTAAGACATTTAAGAAGGACTAAAAGCAGAAAGAACATTCTGCCACCTCTGCTCCCCATCTGTGTAAAAACATGAATTTCCCTTTGTGCCTGCCTCCTTCCCGAATCATCAGAACAGCCCTCAGGGTACCATGGAGGTCTGTACAACAAACGTCTCTTCCTCTAATTTCCCCTCCCACAATTCACTATTCCTAGAAGCCCAACACTTTTTCCTTTGTTTAAAAAAGAAAAAAAACACATAAATTCATTGTTGGTTTTTTTAAAATAGGCTAAAATTCCAAGGTCTGGCCCCTTCTTTGGCTTTTCATTCTGCTGTGAATATCTCTGTAGAATAGAATAAATTTTCAGCAAATACAACCTTGATGTCTTTACTACTGGCAATCTGTTTTCTTAGTCTGACTTGCAGGCTTCATCTGCAAAACAGGGGGCTAAGAGAAAGTGGTTCTTTTCTTTTTCTCATATTGATAGTATAGCATTATGAGGCATACACAGTAATTACTGGAGGGTTCAGGATACATTGGCCAACACTTCAAGAGCAGGATTGAGTACTTGGATTCATTCCCGTTCTTTGAGACAAGCCAATTGACAGCCTTCATGCTAGTCTGCCCCACCAAGTCTAGGTGACATAAATACACAGATTCGTTTTCTTAGAGTTGTAGAGAGTAGAAGTCCAAGATCAAAGTGCCAGTAGACTTGTCTCTTTTGAAGGCAATAGACAAAAATTTATACCATGACTCAGCTAGCTTGGTGAGTTGCTAGTGATTGGTGGCTTTCCTTGTCTTGTAGACTCATCACCTTGATCTGTTTTCCTGTTCACATACTGTTCACTCTGTCCAAAATATTTCCCCTTTATCAGGATGTACCTCATACTAAAGGAGCATGCATGCTAATAACTTCACATAAATTAACTGCATTTGTAACTGTTCTACTATCAAATGAGGTTCCACCCTGAGTTGTTAAAGGTTATGACTTTAGCATGAATTTTGGGTTTGGGGGCATATTCTACCCCTTAGCCAGACTAAGGGAGAGGTGCAGATTAGAGTCAGACTCCATGTAATCCAGGCCTCCTGGGAACAAAGCTTTCTGGTAGGAATAAAATGACTATCACTTCTATCTATCATTACCAGCTTGACACTAGTCTGGGGAATAGCCAGTTCTTCATAGTCAGGGCAGTTCTTTACAGGGCAGAGTCTTCATGGACTTGACCTGGTGCTAATGAGTTGGGCTCTATAGTTAGCTCTATAATGGCTCTACAGTTGCATCCTGCTTTGTTGGAGGTTATGGACTAGGGGTTATAGATCAGCAGTCCAGTCCCTAATTATTGAATGGTAGGTGTTAGGATAGATAAATCACAATTACCATTGTATTTCCCTAATCGTGGGTTCGTTGTCTAAGGATTCAACTAACCATGCCTAAGAAATCCTCCCAACAACTTCCTAGAGATATCCAAAAAGCAAATCTTGAATTTGCTGCATGGTGAATATTATACCACATTGCATGTAGGAAGTGCTATGTAGGCATTGTAGCAGGTATGTCTCAGGTAGTATATATGAAGATATGCCTGGGATATATGCAAAAATGATACCTTACAATGCACTTGAGTGTCCATGTGTTCTGGAGGTCTGAAACTAACCTCCTGTAAACATAGGCTCTACAGAAAGCCAAATGCATGAGGAAAGAAGGTAAACTCCGCTCTCATCCAGGAGACAAATTTATCTGAAATTAACATCATTACATTGATGTCAGAACTGCCAAATTCAGGCGTATCAATGACATAGAAAGGACAGTGTGTCCTGGGCTCATAAAGCAGACTCCTTGCTCACAGGAACTCCTTGTCCTGAAGTTTCATTTTCCTGGTATATTTCTCTGATTTAACAGAAAATATGTCCTGTTCTCCTCACTTACATTGGAATTAATATTGGTTGTTGTTGTTGCTGTTGTTTTTTTAAGCTTCCATTAGCCTTTTGTTTCTCTTTGGGTCCTGTAGTTGTATATGAGGGCAAAGCAACCCAGGGGGGTTGCCAGAGAGAAATGACAATTGAAACCACTCTCCCAGATTCCTGTTTCAAGTTCCTCAACACACTAGTTGCTCGACAGTATGTGAGCATCAGGAAGCAAAAGTCACAGGGAAAGTGCTGCGTGGCTTAAAGACGGATGCCTAGCTTGGAACTGTACCATGCTTGCTGTTTTGGCTTTGAGTTCACTCTCACTCCCATCCACTGCAGAGAAGAGGACACGGGTTGCCTCCCCAGTGAACTCTCACCACTTCCTGGCTTTTCTAAGCGCGTGACAGACTGGACTTGGAGGTCAACATCCTATGGTGGGAAAAGTAGAGGTCCGTGGGAAAAAAAACTTGATTTTTCTCAGATAAGGCAAAACTATCAGGAGATGAAGTCATTATGGAAAGAAGGGGCCACAGAAAAGGCAAACATCTTCTTTCTGATTTATAATTTCCTTTGTTTTGGTTTGCTTTCAACTTCAGGATTAGAGCTCTAGATAAGACATGATCTACAGAGCAAACTGCAAGCTACTTAGAATCGCAAGGAGTATTCAAACCAGTTTGCTGATTATTTTGTTTGTTCAAGAAGATATGACTAGATAATGTTCCAGATCCAAGACCTCAAAGTTAAATGCTGCCTGCACTCTGAAGTGCCACCACCCAACACGGCTGAGGTTAATCTCATTCTCTTTATTTAATTGACTAAGAAATCCATTGTCTATATCAGTATACTGTGAATGAACTCATTGTCTATATCAGTATACTGTGAATGAACTCATTGTCTATATCAGTATACTGTGAATGAACTCATTGTCTATATCAGTATACTGTGAATGAACTCATTGGGCTTCATACCAAAATCATCACAGAATTACTGGTTCTACGCTAGCATTTTCACAATTAGACCACATCTATCACCTGACTGGGAAATCAGAGCAAATGT
Source organism: Grammomys surdaster (assembly GCF_004785775.1). Lineage (NCBI taxonomy): Eukaryota > Metazoa > Chordata > Mammalia > Rodentia > Muridae > Grammomys > Grammomys surdaster. The sequence continues at coordinate 469,961 of NW_021620443.1, read as the reverse complement.
ACCATAGAGCCCACTGCGTCAAGGCATTAAGTTCCTCATCCCTTAATTCCCCCACAACTCAAAGCATGTAGGAATCCAGCAGCATCCCCTAGCAGCTGAGAGACTCTGGGAATAAGTAGGGTGATTGCTTTGAACCTGATCCAGTAGTATGATCAAGAACCAGGTCTTTGTGATAGTTTCTCTTTTCCCATCCCTGACATTGGCCCCAGGGTGATGAGGATATTCTAGATTTTGCAGCAGGACTAAGGCCACCTCACATCAGAGGACATTCTCAGATATGAGGATCAGCCAGAAGCAGAGAGATTACCAAAGACAAGATGGCAGCAGCACAAAGACAGGTCACCTTCGGTTACTGGGAAACCACTTGATTTCAAAAACTTATTTCATAAGCCCTACCATTGACACCCTACAAGTACAATTATCTGTACTGTAGATAAATGTAGATAGAAGGACAGAGAAGAAGACTTGCTTAAAACTTTGATTCTGACATTGGGACCAGAATAAAACACACCTTCTTCTTCTGTATATGCATGTAGGTCTGTGCCTGCCACAGTGCATATGTGAAAGTCAGAAGGTAACTTGTAGGAGTCAGTTCTTTCCTTTTACTACATGGGTCCCAGGGAGAGAATTTATATCATCAGCCTTGGTGGCATGTGTGTGTACCTACTGACCTGTCCTGCCCGCCACACACACTTTTTACTCCTAACAATGTTTCAGTATTTTTGACGAATATACGAACAATTCTTTATTGTTATTGTCGTTATTGTTATTATTGTTGTTGCTATAGTGATTGGGCAAGTCACCCTATTTTTACTGCAGGAAGAGTACTTATCGTCACATCTTGCTTTCTGGCTCAAAGATTCTGCCTCCTCTGCTGCAGGCTAATGGCTGCATCCTTTGGGGTCTCCAGCTCTGTCTCCACTGGATGCTAAGTTCTATCATTTGCATCAGTCAAAGCTCCCTGGGCTCTTTTGCAAGCAGATTCTGTTCCCACAAAGAAGAAGGAAGAAAGGAATTTTCCAGATCTCTAGAAAGGCAATGTGCTTTCTGTCTCAGACTTGTTAGCCTACCTTAGACAAATCACTATTCATTGCTGATGTCTAAAACCAATTGTGACCATATTACCTTAAGCAAGTTCCATAATAGGAGCCAAGAGTAACCAAAACGGGGATGAAAAACACATGGCAGAGATGAAAATGTCTATTCAAGTACCTTTGCACTTGGCTCTGTCTAGACAAGGTTGAGGGCTGCTGGGGCTGCTCCACACCAGCACCCCAGTGTTCTCTCTCCTTTCACTCATTAGCAGTCAAGAAAGGGGCCAGTGATGGGAAAGTCTGCTTCCTACACCAACCTTCTGCCCCATGACAGGAAAAGGCTGGATTCAGGAGCAGTCTCACAGATCCTCAAACGAATCAGAGTTTAGGCCTGGCCTTGAGTTGGGGTGTTTTCTACACATGTGGCATGGAGCAGGTTAGGCAGAATGCACAAAGGCAAAATGCTCAGCACACCCCACACAGAACACACAGCCTGTGTCTGTGCTGCCCACAGAGACCACAGAGGCTGCACAGAAACCACAGAGGCTGCAGCTGCAGTCATCACAAGAACTAAGCTTCTCAGAGAGTTCCTTGCCCAAGGTTCTATCACCTTTCAGAGAGGAGTATAGACTTTCAGTACTGATTTCTCTCCCTCTCTCTTTTTTCTTTTTATTGGTAGAACTGATGTCTTAGCTGGGGTTTCCATTGCTGTGAAGAGACACCATGACCAAGGCAATTCTTTTAAAGGACAACATTTAACTGGGGCTGCATTACAGATTCTGAGGTTCGATCCATTGTCATTAAGGCAGAAAGCATGGCAGCAATCATGCAGGCACGCTTCTGAAGATGAGAGTTCTACATCTTCTTCCAAAGGAAGCCAGGATCAGACTGTTTCCAGACAGCTCTAGGAAGGTTACAAAGACTACCTACGCAGTGACACACTTGCTCCAACAAGGCCACACCTCCTAATAGTGCCACTTTCTGGGCCAAGCATATTCAAACCACTACAACTGAACAATTGGGAAGACATTTCACCAGCTCTCTCAAACCTCGACATCCATAGAGGGAGAATTTTTGAGAGAAAGCATGCTATTAGAAAAGGCATTCTAAGCATCTAGACAAATGCAGAAAACAAGCAAGCAACACAGTCTAAGGCCAGAGATCAGGAACTCTGCAGCAACCACACCCAAAGGACAATTCATAGCTACCCCATGCCTTCCACAGATACAGCACTGGAATAATACTATAATACACTACTGTGAAAGAATTCTTAATCTTCCTTCCCAAGGTGAGGTCTCTCTGATTTTCTATTTTTGTCTAGTTTCTTTCATTTTGCTATTTAGAATACATTGGGCTGCATCCATGGAATTGATATGCTAATACCATGTCTCCTAATATGCTAGGAAGCTGTAAAAGTTGAAACATTTTGTGAAAACTCAAATAAGGAAGGAGTACTCATGAGCCTTTGGAGAGGATAGCAGAGATAAAGGCATTCTCAGGGCAACGTCATAAAATAGCAAATGAACAGGGCCAGATCTCCAATAATGATAGTCATTGCGCTTTGGAGATAGTGTAAGCGGCTCACAGAGTCAGCATGTAAACAACCAAACTTCAGCATTTCTGATCTTCTACAAGAAAGGAATTCAAATAGTTTAGGCTACAGGCAAGTTCACAGAGGCCATGTGTTTATAGTGTAGGCAGCATTGCTGGGGCCCTTGGTGCTGGTGTTCTGAGAATTTGAACCAATAGATTTTTGGCTCTGCCTTAAGCAAAGGCAATAAAGGCTTTTCCAAGCAAATCTTTGGGCCTGATATACAAACATGTATCCCTTAAGTGATGGAGACACATTCTGAGAACTGTAAAGTTTGGCAGTTTCATCATCGGGCAATTTTCTCACCATGTGAACTTCAAAGCATGTACTTCCTCAACCTTAGATGGTGTGACCTCCTACATGTGTAGGCTGGAAGGGTCAATCTATTCCCTCTTACTATAGTTCTATACAGCACGTTACTCTGTTGAGTAGGGCAGGCAACTGGGACATCATGGCAGGCTTCAAGTATATACAAATACCAAACAGGTACAGTAAAAGTCTTTAGTGTGAGCCATTTTGTTTGTCTGTTTTACCTCCATCATGATCATGTGGTATGTCACTATACTGCTCTGATCTAAATGCCATTCTGAACCACATTTAAAGAATTCTCAAGGGGACCTCAGCTTAGGAAATACATTTTGTAAATACTGTGGACATCCTTTGTAGAGAGAGATGAGAAAAATGTATGTCTACACATATATACATACATACTACATACATACATACTACATACATACATACATATATACATACATACATACATCTCCTTGTCATAAATACACAGTCCGTGTGTACATTAACCTCTCTTTTCTAACACTACAATATAAACATCAAGTAGAGTGGACATAGAACAACAACTGGGCGCAAGTGTGTACCCCAATTCCCGACACTCATGATTATGCCCTGTCATCCAGGAGTTTGCTAAGGGTTCCCTGGTCCCTTCTGCCCAGAGGATGCTTGCAGCTCTGGAGACTTTGTATATTTTTGTGTGGGGAGAATACTGTGCTTCCTATGTGAGGTCTAGAAAGGAATTATCGGACAGGTTTGAGAGCCAAGGGGTTGGCAAATGTTGACACTCAGGAAAAATGATGCCTCAAAATGAGTATCTCAGAAGCAAAGTTCCTCCCTGATCTGACCTCCTGACCTCCTATCCTTCATTCTCCCTTGAAACAAGCTACACAAGTCCAGATTATTCTTTCCATAGGCAGGTCATGGAAATCTGCACAATGGGTCCTATTTCCCTCAAGTCAGTCATGAAATATAAAAATTGTCTTCTAGTTTTTCTGTCTATAGGAATTGGAGTTGAATTGCTTTGTGTGTGTGTGTGTGTATGTGTGTGTGTGTGTGTGAATATAGCTATTTGTACACCACGGTACATGTGTGGAGTTCAAGGGACAACCAACAACCTCTGGTTTGGGTCCTTGCCTTCCTCTTGTTTGAGACGGAGTTCTTTGTTGTTTGCCTCTGCGTATATCAAGGTTGCTGATCTGAAAATTTGCAGGGCACCTCACATTTTCACCTCCCATCTCACCATAGAGTCAGTAAAAATGCATGCCATGCGTAGCTTTTTGTGGTTTCTGAAGATTCAAAACTAGGTTCTTATGTGTGTGCATGGGGCAAAGGCTTTACCCACTGAGCATCTCCCCAGGATCTGCCCTGCCTGTTCATTTAGGAGTCAGCCACAAAGAAATTCTCTAATCTATCTTGTCTGGGAGTAGATTACAGACTTCTAGTTCAGAAGGGTCCTGCCTCCCACCTGGGAGGAAGGAATGCTGCACAGCAGGCCACAGACAATGGGAACAAGCCCTGTGGGTTTCCCACTAGTCTGTTTCCATTGCGTCATCACTTTTTCTCAGTCACATTTCTGACACCAGCTCTTGCCGTATTGACCCCAAGCATGAAAATGGATTGTCCTTCCTTGACCTATGCTCTTTAATCTGAAGATTCTTATTGTCAGACCCTCCGCCCACCCTCCCCCCCAAAAAAATCCCAGACAAATAGCTAACTGAGGTGCCTATTAGCACACCAAAGTGCACGTTGGCAGCACCTGGCTCACTCAGAAGTTCCTGTCTACTTTTCTCACCTCTTTCCTCTTACCCTAAACCTTTTTAACCTTTGAGACTGGGTTTTTCTTTCCTCCCCTTCCCTCCCCTCCCCTTCCCTCCCCTCCCTTCCTCTTCCCTTCCCTTTTTTAGCCTTCCCTTCCCCCAGCTTCTCTTTCCTATACAAAGCTGCCATTTCATCTCCTCCCTTTCTTGGTCCTCCATTCTTGGCTGCTAATCTCTCTTGCTCGTCTCTCTTCTCTTCCTCTCTAATCTATCTGGCCCTCCCTCCCTCCTCTTATGGCCTAGTTCAGTCTACTGGTCATGTCTTGTCTACTAGTCTTGCTCCCTGCCCTGGACACTCTCTCTCTCTCTCTCTCTCTCTCTCCTCTCTCTGGCCATACTCTCCTTCATAGCTTCAATAAAAGTCATTTAAACTATGTTTTGGAGGGGTCATGTCCTCATTTTCATTCACTTAAGCCATGTATAACTACACTCAGATAAATGCCTTACGTATCCCTCCTGTTAACCTGACAATTGTTAGTTTATCTCAGCCTATTTCAGTATTTGGCCTTCAGGGGAAAAGTCAAATGCCACACTGTGAATATCACTGTTCTGCTAAGTGATGCCTCTGACCCCTGGTCTCCCCTTACACTTAATTGTTTTTGGACCTAAATAGATTCCCATCTCTCTCTCTCTCTCTCTCTCTCTCTCTCTCTCTCTCTCTCTCTCTCCAGGAGGGCATCTCCTTTGCTAGCCTTGGAAGCTATGGGTTCTTTTCAGTCTTGGGGTGTTGAGAGTTCCATAGTTCCCTGCAGCTTGATTTTGAACCAGTCACCACCTGCTCTATAGAGGGCCATACTCAACTGCTGCAGACACATGGCTGTACCCACCCTTCCCTTTGTCCTTATACATCATCTTGTTCTGCCCCACCTGCTGGTTTAATCTTGGAGCTTCTGTCTTTCTACTCTGGGCAACCTTCTCGACTACTTGGGCCTGGCATGCCCTGGAGAACACTGAGCTAGATCAGCCTTTCTGTTGGCCCCTCTCAAGTGTTAAGAGGTTCACCTCACCTGATCCTCTTGGCACTGGGCTCCAGTCAGGCAGGGTCTGCCTGGTGCTCCCTGCATTCTGTGAAGGCACCTGGCTCCTGATGAATGGGAGGGACAGCTCAGTCTGTCTCCAACAGAGCTTTCATCTCTCCCCAAGACTGACATTTATCACACAGCTGTAGTCTCAATCATATGTTTGAGGATGTAGTGAGACTGATGATTTTAAAACACCTCGGTGAGATGCGGCCATTTTCAAAGTTCACTGTGAAACTGTGGCATCCTGTACTGCAAATGGGCAGGGTAGAAGAGTGAACTGCCCTGTGCAGAATCTCAAAGGAAGCCTAGGCCAGGCTGCAGTGCTTCCCACCTCTCTTATAACTACTGAGCACCAGTGAGTGTGCTCAGTAGTTATACGAGGTTCAAGCTATGGTTCTGTTACAGAGCCATTTCCCTAAGATGTACACATTCTATTGCACTCCTAAGAGTACGTACCACAGGAAAGATGGACACAAGAAGACAATGTCAAGGACGAATTTGATGGGGAGGCAAAAGCAACAAGCCTTAAACACAGGTGGCTTTCAGAAACTGAGAAAGTCAAGGAGGTGAATTCTTGATGGTGTGTACTCCATCCTAACACCTGGATTTTAATTTTAGCCCAGGGAGACACACTACAGACGTCTCACCTTCACAGCTGCAAGACAACTTAGATTAAAGGCAGCAAACTCATGCTGCAGCAGCATCATGGAACTGATACCATCACTGCTGTGTACCAGTTGACTGATTTCACTGCAGTTCTTCACTGAAAGCTAGGGATACAATAGAACCTGACTGCTGTGAAAGCAAGAACTTTTTTTTACCATGGTATTTACATATTTGTATATTCAATAGTTATTGAAAGTCACCTAGAGATGGATATGGGAGAACATGAACATGCATAGTTTCTATATAAATGCTGCACCAGTTTACTTGAGGGACTTGGACTTCTGTAGATTTTAGAATCCAAGGTATCCTGAATGTAATTCTCTATATTTACTGAGGGATAGCTGAATACATGCCATATTCATGCATGTGTATTTCCAGGTGTATTATAAGATAATGCTTTGAATATATATATATATATATATATATATATATATATATATATATATGTGTGTGTGTGTGTGTGTGTGTGTGTGTGTGTGTGTGTGTGTGTGTGAGAGAGAGAGAAAGAGAGAGAGAGAGAGAGGGAGAGAGAGAGGAGAGAGAGAGAAATACATCAGAAAAGGCACTAGAAAGTATAAATTTTAGATGGGGTAAGAGGTGGGTCTCCAGACAAACAACCCTCATACCCATTCTTCTAGGTTTCCCCCTAAAGACACGTTGCCCCCAATGCCAGCAGGAAGTAGCCAGATTTCACGACGACCCTATTCCTGCTTTGCCGTCACCTCTTTCTAATTTTTCTTTTTCATTAAACCAAAACGTGGGAATGTTAATATTCTGTCTAAACTCCACCTCCACAGTTATCTGGCAACACCCAGATATGCTCCTCCCCACAGTTACCTGGCAACAGCCAGGTAGGTGTGCCCACTATAAAAGGGGCTATTTGCCTCCTCCTCTCTCTCTTACTCTCTTACTCTCTTGCCTCTAGCTTCTCCTTGCCCTTCCTCCCTTTCCTTCCCCCTCTCTCCACGTGGTCATGGCCGGCCTACGCTTCTCTCTCCTCTTTCTCTACCATCTTCTCCCGTTTCTCTCCCTACCTTTGCCCTCTGCCCTGAATAAACCCCCTCCCCTTTAAAAAAAAAGAGGTGGGTCTCAGATGTAGTTTGATAAGAAGAGAGGAAGATATGTTATTCTTAGGTAAGTACATGATTCCCTGAGGCTTCAGCAAGTGTCAAAGTCCAGTTGGACACAAACTGGCCCAGTTGGGGGAAGGCCGATGTGACTGGAGATGGCTAAGTGGAGGGATGACACACATATGGAAACAGGGTTTTTGACCCTTGGATCATGTAGGAGTCTGTAGGCTGTGGTTAGATTCTGAATGTATTGATTTGGGAAGCCTTTCTTGGGTTTTGAGGAAGGGAAACCATGTTCCAGTTCAAGTTACAAATACAGTGACAGGTTTGTAAAGAAAGCTAGAGGTTAGGTTGAGTATACGCTGGCCTGCATGTCTGTCTGGCTACTCCTGCCTTGGGCTTGGTTCATGGTCACTCCCCAGGAAAGAGATGCTACATATGAAAGTAGCAACAGCTGAGGGAGGGAAACTAAGCCCTGCCCAGTGTATCAGCAGCCAGACCAGAGGATCTGCTGCTCTTGCTAGATAGACAGTAGGCCTGCTACCTATGGATTCTTCCACCCAAACCTCAGCATATAAATGAGGCTGACCTTAGCTCTGTGAATTCGGAAGCCTCGGACTTGTTGAGAACCCTGTTTTAATCACCACGTCCCTTCTCAAGCCATCCCTATATCTTGCAGAGGTTTTCTATCTGGACGGGTGTGTTAAAATGGAGTGGAGATTGGGATTACTTCTTCCCCCTCAAGGATGCTAGCCAATGGTGGTTAATTTGAATGCCAACAAATTTGCAGCTCCAAAGGAAGAGGCACCTAAAATGAAGTTGTCTGCATACATATCAGATTTCTTAGCTCTGTCAGTTGTTGTAGTTGACCACCCTGTGTCTTCTGACTCTAGGATTGGAAGAGAATAACGCTTGATCATCAGCCCTTAGTTCAGTGTAATTAAAACTGGCTTTGAAATAGGAAGTATGCCATATTAACTGCTTGTATTTGAAGAAAGAATCATGACTCCTAAAATTAATTAAAAGACTCTGCTAAAAATAAGATGACTGTTCAGAAAGGAAGCTCATAGAGTTTAGAAGTTAGTCAGCAATACTCCCCCCATGCAATACACTGGAGAATTCTAAGTCATATGATCTACTTAAGGGCACATGATCATCAAATATTAGTATTCAGTGTCCAATAAAATGCCATTTAAAACGTTACTGTAGGTGCCATGTTCTTGTACTGTGTACAAAAGGGTCAGGGAGTTAATATCAAGCCTATTTATCAGCCACCATCGCAAAGGAGGAAACTGCTGTCAGCTAAGAGAAAGCTTCTAGCTCTCTCTTTGGTTTCCAGCACTCCTAGAACTCTTAAGTATGTATTGACCACACAGTTTCGTTCCACAAACATTTCCTAGGCTGTTGGGTGAGTCACTGTGCCAGCTCTGAATCTGACTGAGAAAGGTAAATATACCGTTCCCAAGCTCCAGGGGGTGCTGAGTCCCACGAAGAATCCATGAATCCGCGGGACAGGAGGTTGGCATCCTCACTTTCTGTTTAGACTCTATAAACGCTCCCTGTGGTTGGGCCCAATCCTGCTTTTCCACTCACTGCTTCCGTGCCTCCTGCATCCACTAGGATCTAACAGGCCTCCTCAGAGAGCCACCACGGAAAGCACAAGCAAATCTGGGTGTTGAACTCACATTGGTGCTGGCTGTGCCTGTGTACATTTCAGCACCCGCTGCTCCTCTCCCTCACGTTCAAACTGAATAATAAAGCACAAGCAATACGTGTGTGTGTGTGTGTGTGTGTGTGTGTGTGTGTGTGTTAGAACATGTGAGATTCTGTGTGGATGCTGCAGGCAGAGAAATGCATATTCGGACTAAAACTTCCTCCAGACACACCAGTCACTGCAATTGCGGCGCCGCCCAGAACTGCCTTCATGTGAGTCAGCAATAACACAGCCAACTCAGGGCTTCAAATAAAATGTGGGATTGAAATCAACCCCAATTCACATACTCTTTTAAACTCTTTTTTTCTCTTTCTATTTTTATTTTGGGGAACCAAGACACTTCTTCATTTCCTTTTTTAAAAATATGGAATGTAGGAACGGTCCCAATAAGAACAAAAAGAAGCAAGCCAGTCCTTGTCTCTAAGTCATTAGACTTCAAACCCACATTTAGAGGATTTCTTGGGCCTTAGAGAAACCGCATCTCTGCCTATTGTCCACACTCTTTCCCGTTGCCATGTTACAGATGCTAACAATCCACCTCTGTTTCCTACAGGCTGAGGAAGACCTGAGGAGCAAGCCAGTTAGCAGAGTCTCCTGCTGTCTCTGTTCCATTTCCTGCCTGGACTTTCCTTCCTGATGACTGTAAGCTGTAAGCAGAAATAAACCCTGTCCTCCCTGAGGTGGTCATGGTATTTATCACAGTCACAGAAGCCAAACTTAGACACGTATATTCATATTATTAAGCTGTATGGTTTTCTTTTGGTTTGACCTTGAGGTATTATTTTTAAATTGTAACAAAAATCCCATGTTGAAATAATTTTCATTCCTCTTCCATTTGAAATGTGTTTTTTAAATGCAAATGAAGCACTAAATTGCAAAACCGTCTTTGAAGTTAAAAACTCGATGAAAAAAATTAAACAGCAGAGGCCTTGCTTGGCCGGAGAGCTTCCTGTATTCAATTTCCAGCACCAAAAAATTTACACTATATATCTTTACTAATTTTCACCTTTATAATTCCCCATTTATGAAGTCCATCTGCTACATATTAGACTGCCCATGGTTCTCTTTGTTCCTTTCTAGTTCTCACTCACACTTTAGCACAATGGAGATAGAGTGATGAGTTGCTGATTAATAAGCGGTAATAAAAACATCAGCAAAATAGATTTGTGAGGCTGGCTAGACGGTTTAGCAAGGAAATATGTTTGCTTGTGTGGCCTGACAACATGAGTCCAATCCCAAGGTCCACATAAAAGTGGAAAGAGAGAACGGAGTCCAACGAACTGTGCTCTGCCCTCCACAGGCAGGCTGTGGCCCAGGGGCACATATGTACATACGATAATGATAATTTTTTAATAGAAAAATTAAAGCTTAGTTTTTGTTTGTTTGATTGATTGATTGAGGTGAGAATATACTAATAAAGGCACAGAATGGTAGAGTTCTGCATGACTCAAGAGGCTACATCAAGAGCACAGAAATCACCAGAGCCATCAGACTGAAGCCAGTTGGTACAGTCTGATAAAATGTCCAAATCTCCAGAGATGTGTTTGGCTTTCCATTTGTGCAACCATTACAGTGTTTTAACGAAAGAACTAAGAAGAATCATGCTGTCATACAGAAATAGTCAGGTTTTAAAACATTGGATTTTGAGTAGATAGTAAAAATATGTGAACCATTAATTAGACAAAAACAAGTTACCATATAACCTGATTAAATTTATAGTCAATGCATATTTTGATCATTTTTATATAAAACCAAATCCTTTAAAATTATAATGACTAATATTTTAAGATGAATCAAAACCACATAATTGTAGAAGGAAAATATAATTCTAGGGGCTAGAGGTCTCTTTTCCTCTTTTAAAAGTGTGTTTATATTAATAATTGCTCTTCTTGGCAAGAGTATCTAGAATTAAGAGGCAGGAACGGGACTGGGGAGATGGTTCAGTGGGTACAATACTTGTTGTACAAGCATGAGGACCAGAGTTCTGATGTCCAGCCTCAGAGTAAATGCAAGGTAAACATAGGAGCCAGCTTACAATCTCAGTGCTGATGAGGTGGTACCAGAGGGTCCTTGGAGCAAGATGGCTAGATTAGCTGGGTTGGTGAACTCTTCACTCAAGTGCAGAGTGATCACTGAAGAAACCTGACATCAGCCTCTGGCCTCCACAAACATATGTGCACACTTGGACAGCTCCCACATGCACTTCACACATATGAATGCACATACATGTACATGCAACTCCATTACATGCACACACAAGCCAAAGGTAAAACAGAAGACAAGGTGAACCATCAGAATGGAAAAACAATTATCCTTATTAGACTTATTATCACACATAATTTCTCACTTTCCCTCTTTATGCCAAGTACTAAGTATTTTTGAGATGTAGTGAAAGGTGTCAACACTCTGGGATTGGGAATTGAGGAAAAAGTATGAAGTGTTCTAGAATCTTGGAGGGAAAATTCTGGAAGCACTAAGTAGACTGATAAAATCTACAAGTTCAAAACACTCTTCACAACAGGTTAGATCTGGACAGTCAGAGGATCCTATTGGGGGAGAATGTATAACTCTTAGTAGACATTCTATATTATATTTTCTTAAGGCTAGGGAGGGCATGTTTAGCCTGATGACAGAATGTTTGCCCAGCATGCACATGGCTTCGATCCTTCACTTTTCCACTCTTGGAAAACATTTATTTTTTTATTGATTGCTGCATATGTATGTGTGTCTTTATGTATCTCTTTCTGTGTGTGCACACACATTTACATGTTGATCCACCGAGGCCGCAAGAGGGTGTTAGTTCCCTAAAGCTGGAAGTATAGGTAGTTGTGAGATGATTTCTGGGACCCGGTTAAGAGCCGCAAGCACTCTCAACCACTAGGCCATCTCTCCAGTCCCCTAGTCTTTTTTAATATTAGAAAAGTTCCTGAAATGTGATGATTGGAACTGATTAGTCCTCGGCTGAATGAGAAACAGAGGCCTTTTCTAAAATAGGATGAATGCTACTGTGTACCCGGCTTAATCACAGTCCAGTTAGCCTAACAATAACACAGAATCCAACTCATATCCCCTGAGAAACAAGAAAACAACAACAAATCTATAAACTGTGCCTGTGAGATTAAAATTATATGAGCCTAAAGCTTGGGCTTTATGTTTGGGCTTCAGAAAAAAAAAAAAAAGACTGGGTTGACAAGATTTTTTTCTTTTTTCTTCTTGTTTTTGTTTTTTAATTATGATAAAATTCATCACATAGTCTGGCAAGAGGTCCTTATATATGCTATATCATTGCCATCTGTGTCATTTTATCAATATTGAGAATGTTATGCTATCTGCCAGAGCATCATTCAGTCCAGTACAGCTTAGCTACAAGAAATAGTAAAACATGCACATATTCCCTTTAAAACACACAACAGCTCTGGACTTTCAAACTATCAGCCCTAGCACGTAAGTCATCTTGTATAAACATGCTTTCCCAGAGTAATCAGACACATCAGTAATTGGCCTTTTCACCCAGGCCTTCCGGAAATACTGGGATGGGGAGGGAAGGGGGGGCTCAAGTACATTGACCCTATCTTGTGTTTATGTTAGAATTTTTCTTCTTCCTTTGCTTCCTCTTTGAAAGCTCTTCTGGTTTTCAGTTCTGGTTCCCACAAAGAGACGTCAAGGTGAGGAGGTACCCAGGCTGTTCTCAGCATCCAAGTGGCTGTTTGGGGAGATGGGGTCCTGAGGTTCCAGTGCTTGCCTGGGTCTAGGACACTCCCTTTATACTGAACACAAACCCTTCTAAACTCAGTTGGCATTTATGTATGGCCTGAATGTGCGCTGGAACTGACTGGCATAAAGAAACAAACAAAAAACAAAGCAAAGCAAAACAGACCAACAAACCAAGTAAATGTGACCCTTACCTGTGGTGTCAGAGGTCAAGGCCCTTCCTTCTGGTCCCTTCAAGCAACCAGACCAGCGGGGATGAGGCCCAACACTGTGCAGGCAGGCCTTGTGCCTCATTGGATTGCCTCAGTGTTGTGGGCTTCTATCAGCAGAGTTATAAATAAGGCATGTCCACTGGCCCAGCCCAATAGATAAGAGCCTAACCCTGGCTCCTGCAAGCCTTTTTTGGTCTCTAAATGCAGAAAGTCTCAGGGCCCAGTTGGGAAGGGGCTGATGTGCATGTCCCCATTTGGCCTGCTTGTCTCAAGGACACCCACCTTGGGACTCACGTGTATTCCAGCAATATAAGAGCAACTGGAAGAGGAAGTTGCTTGGTCCGAAAGCTCTCAGTGTGTAGCCCAGTGCTATATGCCTCACTGGAGGCTTCAGGTAGCTGGCACAAGAGCCGGAGGCACTTCTCTGGGATGCATGAGCACCTCCAAGGGCTCAGAAGGGAAAGGCTGATGTCTGCCGCTCCCTGTTGGAAAGAGTTTACTGACCTTCCTTCCCCAGCTTATGTGGACAAGGACGTGGCTATTCTAGAAAGCCCAGAAGGATTCGTGGGCTCTTGTACCAGGCACATGTTTGGCTGTGGACTAGAATTAATTTCCAGAAAGTCATGCCTTCTCTCTCTCTCATCCCTGCTCATGAGAGACTAGTGATTCTTTATGGAACTGAAACAGAGGGTTTACTGGAGTCTTTTAAAGAGCCATGAGCCAGAAGAAACAGAAGACTACTCCTGAGCCTCCTTGTTTCCAATTTATGAGCAGGTGGCCATGGCATCTCATGCCCCCTGCCTCCACCCTATCCCTAGGCTGTGTGCTTGGCACTAGCTACTGAGTTCTCACAGTAGATTGGCTTGGGAATTCATCCCACTGCAACCAGGGGTGTGGACAGATAGCGGGCAAGGATGGTTCCTGCAGATCCTTTTCCATTAGGGAAAACCATATACCACCTTCCTACTTAGCAAGAGCAGACTTGGTAAATTATAGAGGGAAGAAAAAAAAATAGCTCCCCCCCCCACCCTGCTAGGACAGGCTCCAAATAAATTGATATCAAACAGTTGAGCCAGAGAAAAACCAACTCAGTCACATGCATGCTGTCATGAGTGACTCCTAGTCAAGCAAATCTTAGGAAGTTCAGCTGCCCCTTGCAGTGACTTAAATGCAAATGTCCTCCATAATCTCATAAATTTGCATGCTTAATCCCCAGGTGATAAACTGGGAAGGACTAGGAAGGGTGGATTTGTTGGAGGTGTGCCGTTGGGAGTGGGGTTGATGGCCCAGTTCCCCCCACACACACACACACACTTCTCTCTCCCATCTTTGGATCAGGATTAGGATTTAAAGCTCTCAGCTACTGCTGTAGCACCAAGCCTGTTTGCTTCCTGCCAGGACGATAACGGAATAATCCCCCTTGCTGCTGCCATGCTCCCCACCGTGATAATGGAATAAACCTCGGGAACTGTAAGCAAGCCCCCCAATTAAATTCTTTCTATTATATGAGTTACCTTGGTCTTGGGGTCTCTTCATAGCAATAGAACAGTAACAAAGACACCTCTTCCCTTTGCAAAAGATCATCCCAGCTGAGCTGGTCAATGTTTTATACCTTCACGTGGAAGGGTAAAGTTCCCTTTTAAGTATCTAGCAGCTCTCTGCCACCTGGCAACTCTTTTCTGGGCCCAGGGGAGGGTTAGAGTAATATAGGGGCTGGGGAAGGATAGAAGGCAGGGTTTCCCATCTATCCTTGTTGGATAAAGCTTTCAAGAGAGGCAGGGGTTGTCTTGAATCAGCTCTATGTAACTTTGCCTCCTCATCCGTGGATTCAACTGTGGGTTGTGGAAACCGTGGATCCAGATGAAAAATACTACCCACCAAGTTGCATTTCTGGAATCCATCTTTTATCCCTACAATCTAAGGTATAGAATGAGTTCTCAAAGTATTCCTGTCAGATAGCTGTCATGAAGAATGGCCTGGGACAATTACCAGGGGTGTGGCCCTGGTACAGAACCCAGGAACAGAGCCTGGAGCTGAAGCCTCAATTCTCTGGACTGTCTTTACGAATGGGGGTGCCAAAGCCCTTGGATTGTCCAGCGTTTACCGCCTCTTGTGTCATTGGCTGATCCAGGGGGGTGCTGGGATTCACAAAGTGATACTCTGAAGCAAAGGCCTCAGAGGCCATCTCTCAGCTCCTGCCACACTCCTGGCTCTTACTGTTCATTCTACTCTGAGGCAGACTACCAAGACTATAATTCATCCTTCCCAAAGTGGGTTATAGAAATCATAACCACTTTCCTTTCCCCCAAATGCAACCATAAAACTTAAAAGTACCACACTAATTCTTCCCAGGGTTTAAAGGAAGAGTCAGTGATAAAGAAGTTCTCTACCTTGCCTTTCTCAACAGCTTGTAAGATGCTCAGTCAGAGGGATCCTAGTCTTCTCCAGGGATTTTTCCCCTGGAGGGAAGAAAAGCTTTACAGAGGAATCAGCAAGAACCTGAACATCCAGGCCTGACTGGATTTTCTCACTCTACTCCCCTTTCCCTCACACCTCTGCCTAATCACCTTTCTGTCTATGCTTCATGGATCTAAGCACAAACATCAGTAGTCTACCAGTCTTCAGTCCACAATCTCCTGTGTGTCATGTGGGACTGGGCTCAAATGCGTTTATGTGCTTTGCTCTTGCTAATATGTCTATTGTGTTGGCGGTGGTAGACATGAGAAAGATTATCTCTCACACAATGCAAGGACTTCCAGAGTGAGATTAGGTTGGGGGGGAGGGGGATGGAGGTTCTAAATGGAGGCAGAGAGACTGTGGATAAGAAAACCAGGTGGAAGGCTTCTGGTGGAAGGAACAGGACCAAGTAGAAGGAATTCATGTGCTTTCATGAGCAGGGACCTTCTGAAAGGACCTGTGGATTTTGAGGGCTCAAGTATAATGGAGGAAAACTATGTATCTCTTTATCCTTTTGGAATTCTTAGCTGAGATCTCTTGCAGCCAGGGACAGATTTGCAAGAGAAAAACAAGTATAGCAGAATAGCAACTGCCATGTAATACTGTAATTGGACAAGGGGAAGAAGAAGCCCAGCTGGACTTGTTTGCTCAGATCCCAGACCCCCAGATATGGAGTAGGATCTCCCTGAAATGAGAGTCTTGCTGTTTCCTATCAGACAAGATAAATGAGAGAATTTCTTCTTGGCATCTTCAAGACAGAAAATCAGTGGAAGATTAGATTACTGATGGAGGTTTCTTGATAGGAGTAAATTCCTCTAACAAAAGGATCTCTTTCCCTGAGGTTTGGTGCAGCATATTTCTGTCCTCACGAGCAGCATCCTTGTTTGACATCCTTTTTGCTGCAAGCAGGCTCAGGCACACAGCTGTGGGGGTGGATGGGAGGTGATGAGCAGGCAGCCTAGCTGACATTCACACCCCACCCACTGGAACAGCCACTGTGGGAGTGAATAGTGTCTGAGGCAGCTGGGGCCTAGCATTATGGGTTGTGATCAGGCCCAGGGGGTGGGGGTGGGGCAACAAGAAGTGGTCTTGAATGTGGCATTTGTTCATCTTTCACAACATTAGAAAAGATACCTCTAGGTTGTGATTTCTCAAACTCAGAGACCAATGTCGAAGGCAGATAGGTCTAGAGTAAGCAGTGATTCAATCTGGAGAATGCATAGTAAGAATGGACAAGACTGTTACAGTGCTATTCAAAGAAAGACCGTCATTACATCATCATTTCTTAAAAAGAGAAGGAAGGAAAAAAAGAAAGAAAGAAAGAAAGAGAGAGAGAAAGAGAGAAAGAAAGAGAGAGAGAAAGAGTGAGAAATGAAAGAAGGAAGGGAAGAAGGAAGAAAGGAAGGAAGGAAGAGAGGGAGAGAGGGAGAGAGGGAGAGAGGGAGGGAGGGGAGGGAAGAAGGAAGAGAGAAAAAAAGAAGGAAGGAAAGAAGGAAGGAAGGAAGGAAGGAAGGAAG